>NW_024070209.1:100525829-100623998 GCF_014754425.2 Oryx dammah | reverse complement strand
CAGGCCGGCGGGGCCGGGGCGGGGGCCGGGGGCCCGGAGGCCGGGCCGGGCCGGTGCGCGCCGCTCGGCCCGCGGCGTGAACTTTGAGACAAGGGGCCGGGGACCCGGGCAGGGACCGCGTGTCCCAGTGGCCGGGCGGCGGGCGGTCGTCCTTCAGGCGGTGACGGAGCCGAGCCACAATCTATGTGTCATTTCTAAGGAGCCTTGAGTTTATATTGAACCAGACGTCTCCACTTCGGAGGCTTCAAAGGCAGCGGGGCAGGATGTGTCCCTGGGCGTTTTCAGGGCGCGGGCGAGCTTTCCTCCGGTTTCAGGCTGAGCCCTTGGAAGCGGGGGCGTACGGGGAGCCGGTTGGGTCTGGGGTTCGGTTAGAAATCTCGTTGCCAGCCTCATCTCTTTGTGTCTTCCTAGAGATCTCAGAGCCTCGCCTTCCGGTTACCTGGGTTTTCCCCGGGCTGGGAAATAGTAATCTCCAAAGACGCAACTCGGGGGCGGTGCACCTGGGGCGCAGGGCTTAATTAAGCCGGCGACACCTTGCAGGACACATCTCTGGGTCCAGGGCTCCCGGAGCGGGGATACCACTGGTTGTCATAACCGGATACCCTGTCATCCCCTTTGCAGCTGAGCTCTGGAAGGTGGGCTCTTCGGGGACTGGAAATAGGGCAGGTTACACTGATTTTGGACGTTACTCGTTTCCCAGTTTGAACCGGGATACTTTTCTGAGAAGCGCCTCGGAAGTGGACCCAGAAGGCCGTGTAACTTGCAGGCTGTGGCTTGAGTACAGGAAGGACGTTTTCACCGCCTTTCTTGAGGGTTTTCTATGTATCCGGCTCTGTGCCTAGCACCTTAAACATCGGTCTTATTAAATCCTTACCGGTTGTCTGTAAGAGCAAATGTGGTCCCGCTGTGACAGGCTCAGTGGTTTCTTGCAGGCCGGCGCTGTCCCCCGCCCCCCATGCCCTGCTCTGGGAGCCGAGGCCCCAGTGCTTTCCTTCGAGGCAGCGCCCTTGGCCTCAGGTGCTGTTTCTTGGGTGTCCTTCTCATTGTTCTCCAGCCCCAGGGCTGAGTCCGCCGACCACGAGTTCCCTGCCAGCACGCATGCTGTTTCAGAAGCACCTCTGATTAATCTATGCAGCGTTTCTCAGGATGCGCCATGACTCTTGGACAGTGTAGGGGAAAACTTGGCTGCTTTATTTAAAAAAACAGCATCAACAGGGTTTTCTCTCATTATAAGGATAATTGAAAAATTTGAAAGTCATGGAAAAGTCAAAAAGAACACAATGAAAAGCGCCTCCCCCCCTCCCCTGCCCTCCAGCCCCACAGGCTGCTTTCCAGGCTTAGCCATCTCCCAGCTCACTGCTCCCGGGAGAAAGGGGGCCCGAGGCCAGGTCTTCTCTGCACAGATTACCTCTGGGCCTTCCCCTCTGCCAGGAGCTGTAGTAGATGCAGAAGCAAGCGGTGCCTGCCTTCAGAGAAGCTCATCTGAGGGTGGGCAAGCCGGCCCCAGCATTACCCAGGGCCACCAGATGGAAGGCTCTGAAAAGAGGGCGAGGGTGCCCCCCGTGGAGATGGGGGGGTGAGGCTGACCGGGGGTGTGGAAAGCTCCGGAGGAAGGTGCCTGTGGTGGGAGGTGGCTGAACAGGAAATGCTGAGGTTGGCCCCTCACGTGGAGCTGGCGGGACCCTTCTAACCTCGGGTCCTTTGCTGTAATTCGCGCACAGCTGTTGAGGCAAACTGGGACACTCCGGAATGAAGGGTACGCCTTCCGGGTGCTTTCTGCTGGTCATCGTAGGTGGCCGTCAACTTGCATTTCAGCGAGATTTCCGTTCGGGTTTCTGTTGGCGTTCTTTTTCTAAAAGGACCTACCGTGAGGTCACCAGCAGGTGTTCCTTGTAAAGGAGAGGTCCTCAGGTGAAGGGGCGCCTCGTCTTAGCAGGGGGACAGGCTCTGGTGGATTACAGAGCCTGGCGCCCAGCCAGCGGTCATGGTCAGGTTTTGCTGTTTTCTGTTGACTTGAGCAGGAGAGTTGCTTCCACGTGTTCGTCATCTCAACTCAGAAAATCGGACCAGTGCTCTGACTTCTCGGGACTTAAGGCAGCCGGGGTTTTCTGAGTGTGAGAGAAGCCTGATGCAGCCCAGGACCCCTGCTGCCCTTCCCACCCGACCCCCCCTGGGAGCTGCAGCTCCTTCCAGGGAGATCTTTCAGAGTCTTTCGTGCTGCCTTTCAACCTGTTTACTTCCTCAGCAGTGCCTGCCTGGCGTCAGGGTCATAGGTACCCACCTCCTCTGAGGGTAGACCCTTCCGTAGGGACCAGATCAGGCTGTCTGCAGTCATCTGCTCTGGGCCCAGTGAGGGGTCAGCACAGTCTGGGTTCCACAGGGGGCGCAGGGTCAGCTTGCTGGCTGGTTGGGGCCTGTCCACTTAGGCTCGGTGGAGAAGGGTTGAACCTGGAAGGCCAGGAAGGCTGCTGGAGTGGGAGGGGGGAGGCTCCCCGGTGTCTTCCAGATGTAATGAGAAGGCAGGGAGCAAGCAGAGCCAGACGGCTTAGGGAGCTCCCAGGATGAGCTTGTGGGCAGGGCAGGCTTGGAGAAGAGGCTTTCCAGGGGAACTGAGAGGGGCCTGTTCTGAGGACTTGCACCGAGGGAGGTGTGCGCAGTGCTGGGGCCACTTGGGGGCCCGGTGAGCCTGATTCTGGTCGTGTCCGCAGCTCTGGGGCCAGTGCGCTTATGCTTCCTCCCGGCGGACACAGTGCGTGCAGGGAACTGAAGCCTTGACCTTTCTGAAGCCGGACACCCCTCTCACCTGATGAGAGGAGGCGACAGACCAGCGGCCGTGGGCTGGATTCAGGCCATAGATGTGTTGTGCGTGAGCCACGTGTGTTCTTGATGGTCTGCATTTAAAAATCAGGAGATCACTCCCCAATCTTGGGTTTCTGGTTCTTTTGAAAAGCAGGCAGCCCTGGTAACCCTGAGCCCTGCTGCTGCGGGCCACTCTGGTGGGGCTACCCACCCTCGCTGCCACCCCAACGCCATGCCTGCTCCCCACTCAGACTGGCAGCATTCCAGTATGCGTCCCTTTCCTCGCATAAGCCGCCACTTGTGTTTGTTGCTGTTTATCTGGACTTTGAAATCTTTGCTCCATTCCTTCACAGATGGTTCCTCCATCCCTTCGCTTGGCACTGATTGAGGGGTTGGCGCCTGGGGTCTGACGCTGTGCTGGGCTCTGGGGAATGGCGGTGATCTCAGGGGGCACGTTTCGGTTACACAGGCCTTAGCTCTGGCAGGGTCGGGGGTACTGGGGGTTACCAGCATTAGTCTAATGGGTTATCCCCATTAGACTTTTGGTGGAACTGTGAGGGGTGGGCAGTTAAGTGGGCCCAGCTGAGGGGGCGGGAAGAAGGAGGCTTCAGGTTCACCGACTGTGCTCCTCAGAATCTCCGGGGCTCATCCCTCAGTTCTAGGTCGGAAGTTTATCCAGAGCCTCCTAGGGGCCTGGCGTTGTTCTAGTGTTCATGATGCAAGAAGGATTCTTGTCTCCAGAGCCACACAATCCGTCTGGAGGAGCTGTAAATTATGCAGGGGTTTCTCTCTCTCTCTCTCTTTTTTTTCTTTTTTTGTTGAGAGGAGTGGTTCTTTCCCTGCCGGGTACTCCTAGCAGACCACGGGGTTCTGTCCAGGACCTTCATCCATCACCAAACCCTCTGGCCGCTCTCTCAGCTCCTTGTGGCCTCAGGCTGCTCTGTGGGTCCCTGACTGAAGCGGCTAAGGACTTGGCCAGCACCCTGCCTCAGGGCAGAATAAACAGTATCTCAGACTCTGGTGTTGTGTTTTTCAGATGTGTGAAGATGCTTTCCTTAAAAAGGAAAACTTATCTTATTTGCAGTCATAGTAACTTTTTGTCACTGTATTTTCTCAGAAAAGATGAAAAGTACAAGCCCAGGCTCTCACAGGAGGCTGCGCACTTTTGGCCCAGAGAGAGTCCTCCTAGTTCAGTTTTGAAACTCTCAAATCTTAATGCTTCCTCTACCCGACAGGTATCGATGTGCTCAAAATGTATCCAGTCGATAAATAGCAACACTTTCAGGGCGCGCTGGGTCATTGACTCCCTCCTTCCTGTGGCCCTCCTAATGGGAGACACTGTGTGCCCCTTTCAGCCGCCCGGACCCCGGGCCTGGCCTTCCCGGTTCCCAGACCAGGGATGACATCAAAACGGTCTTGAACAGGCATACAGTTTTTATAGTCTCTGTCCAGAGTGCATTGCTGACGACCTCATTTCAGCGATCCTGGGGACCAGAGCAGGGCCAGTGAGCCCGCCTCTCCCCTGAGGGCGGCTGAGGCCTGGGAAGGCTGGTGATTTGCCCAGGGTCGTGGTGCACCTGTGCCCCGGCTCCACCGGCCCCTTTAGGGAGCATTGCTTAGAGCTTCCTAACTTGCTGGAGACACAGTAGCTTAATCTGATTGTTCATGTTTCTAAGTTTGTTTTCTTTTTTTATAATCCTGTTACATTAGGGTAGGCCCAATGCAGTTTGGGCTTCCCTGGTGGCTGAATCAGTAAAGAATCCACCTGCCATGAATCCACCTGCAATGCAGGAGACCCGGGTTCGATCCCTGGGTTGGGAAAATTCCCTGGAAGTCATGGCAACCCACTCCAGTATTCCTGCCTGGAGAATCCCCGTGGACAGAAGCTCCTGGCAGGCCGCAGTCCATGGGAAAGCAAGGAGTCAGGCATTTCTGAGCACACAGCACACAGTGCAGTCTTTAGGCTGCCTAGATACTAATAACATTAATACCGGCGGCTGTATCGTAAGGAGGCAAGAGATAGCACAGACGCAGGCTAGCCATGTTTTACAAAGTCGGCTGCAGCCACCCCCTGTTGCCTGGTCTCCTGAGCAGCTGTTGGCAGAGGTGGTTTGAATGGGATTCCTTGCAGCCAGCAAACCTGATAGGAGGCCTGTAAAGATGAGTCATGTATGAGCTTGCAGAAAAATCACGTCCCAGTCCGGCCCGGATTGGTGCACGCCTTGAGCACGGGGCTGGGTCTTACCTCCGGCCAGCTGAACGTGTTCCCGTTGCCATAACAGGATGACGCACTGGACGGAAGAGCGGTCTGGCAGGGCCTCCGTTCTGCACCCCCGCGGCCCCCCAGTGCCCTGCTGCCCGACAGGTGTTCCTCTGACTCGGCTCCCACCTTGCCCGGAGGCTGCTTTAGGATTTAAAACCAAAGAAACAAAAAACCAGTTTGTGAATTACTGAGGGATCTGTCATCTGAGTTTGTGGTCATCTGTCTTAGGCCGTTTGACCGTTTGGACCATTGTGACCTTGGGAGAGTCTTTGTCTCTTTTTGGGTCTCATTTTTTCCATCTGTGCCATGAAGAGGGAGTCTAAAATTAGTGTGTCCTTGTTTTAAAGCAGAAGGCCTGTATTTTTTTTTAAGTTTATTTATGAGGGTTTGTTTTTTTAACTTAGTATTTGATATTGGAGTCCAGTCGATTAACAGTGTTGTGATGGCTTCAGGTAGACAGCACAGGGACTCGGCCGTACATACTCCGTACGCATGTCCTTTCTGCCCCCCACTCCCCTCCCGTCCAGGCTTCCACGTAACGTTGAGCAGGGTTCTCCGAGCAGCAGGCCCTCTTTAGTTCCTAGGAAGGCTGCCCGCTGACCGTTGGGCACCGCGAGGCGCCCCTGTGGGTCCTCTGCCAGCTTGGTGTGAAAACCTGCTTCCTGGACACGCTCAGCCACCTCTGCCAGAGCCGACTGCCTTTAGGCTCTCTCTGCCTCCTCTTCCTCTAGTAGAGACAGTGCATTCCCTGGGAGGGCCCCAGAGGAACCTTCTGGATAGAAGGATACTGTTTAGCTCATTCAGAAACCAAAGCCCCAGTTTCCTTTCAAGTTAAAAATCAGCAGAGACAGTCCTAAGTAGACTGTTAGCCTCTTGAGGCAGAGTGTCTGCCGGGTCCACCATGGTGTTGGCATCACTGTGTCTAGAAGACAGTAGGTGCTCAAAAACTCTTCACTGTGAATCTCGTTTAATGTTGTCAAAGGATGAACTCAGGTTTCTGATTCCAAGTCTCAAAATCCTCTTTAAATGAGCTCTTTCTGGCCTTTGAATCGCCAGTTAGGATGTTCCTTGGTGTATTAGTTGGACCAGTAAGTACTCTGATAAGGGTGTGCAGTTAGTTGGGGTTCTGGGTTAACCACATCCATGGATCAGTGTTTCAGTGTATCCTTCCAGAAATGGGTGAGGAGACTGAGCTCAGGTGCCCGGAGGCCCTGTTGGGAGAGCGTGAGGGCATGGTGGAGGCTGAGGCTTGTGCAGCCTGAGACTCTGGGGCTGCCTTCGACCGTGGCTGTGCTCCTTCGTGTCAGGCAGTTAGGGTTTCGCCTTTCATTTGCAGCCCGCAGCCAGCACATGCTGCTCTGCCCAGCCCGCCTCCATTGCGAGTGCCATGATGGGAGGCCCTGTCTGCACTTGTCGTTTCTTTCCTTTGGCCTCTAAGCAGGATTTCGGACTCGCTGCGTGCTCTGCTGACTCTGTGGAGTGGTTGTACAGTTCCTGCCGTCTGTGAGGGGCTGGAGAGCTGGGCTGCTGGGCTTCTGGCGGCTCCCCTTTCTTCTGGGTCAGGGGTTTAAGCAGAGTCTCTCCTGCCACTTCTTCTTTTGTGAGTGAGGATGCAGTGGCCTCAGATGGTCTCAGTTCCTCTTTCTCCCATTTGTTTCTTCCAGGCTGCGGTTTGGAAGATAGATGATAGTTCTCTGACTCTGTCCTGGGCTTCAGTCTGGATCCCGTCTTCCTAAAATACAGTGCCTGTGTCATAGCAGCTCAGATCCCTGGTTCCTGTTGGTCCCTTAAAGATGCCCTTTCTCCTTGCTTGCTTTTCATTGGCTGGTTGGCTTCAGACAGTTATTTTACTGCAGGTTAACTTTTGTGATCAGGACCCTCTGCCCTCCTTTCAAGCCTAGAAGAAATGGAGCTGTGAGGCCCAGAACGGTATGTGGTGCTTCCTGGGCTGGGGACAGTGGGCAGG
This sequence comes from Oryx dammah, assembly GCF_014754425.2. Classification (NCBI taxonomy): domain Eukaryota; kingdom Metazoa; phylum Chordata; class Mammalia; order Artiodactyla; family Bovidae; genus Oryx; species Oryx dammah. The sequence continues at coordinate 100,616,970 of NW_024070209.1, read as the reverse complement.
GTGCAGGCGTTGGTGTGGACTCGCCACGGGTGCTCCCAGCGACACACTTAATGTTACGCTGGGAGCCAGCCCCCGGCCCCCTGAGCAGAAGTGCAGTGCTTGCAGCCCTTGAGAGAAGGAAAGCGTGGACGTGGGTTGAGGGAACAGGAGGATGAGATGGCGCCGAGTAGCCACTTAATTGGCCCCAAACAAGCAAACAAAAACAAACAAAACCTCTGGCTTGGAGACAGAGGTTGTATTTATTTTCTGGTTGTGCATGGTCACATGTGCCCTGTCTCTTTGAGTGACTGTGAATAAATAGATGGGTGATTGTGCATGGTCTTGGAACTGGCTGCTCTCAACCCCTCCTTTCAGTGGTAAATACAAGTAGTGGTAGTAGCTGGCATTTGAGCTCTTCCCACGTGCCGGGACCAGTCTCTGTTCTGTGTATCGTACACACGTGGTCTCCGCTAGTCCTCACAGCAGCGGCGAGGCACTGTTGAGGATGAAACTCCACGCGGAGCTTCTCTTTGTGCGTGGGATCCTGAGGTCCCAGAATAGCTCAGATTTGCCTGTGGTCGTACTGCGTTGGGGCCGAGATAGGACTAAAGTTAACTTGACTACATCTTATTTTCCCCATATTTCCACTGGCTGTGACAGCATTGTTCCCTCGGCTGTTGTGACTTGGGTCAAAACGAACGTCCACGTTTCCAGGGACTTTTCCACCCGTGAGGAGGCTGCTGCTTAAAGGGCTACCTGACAGTTTGGGGCGCTTGAGATGGCACTGCTCCCCTGGCTCTCCTGCTCCAGCTCTGGGCGGGGGGCAGGGGGTGGGCAGGAATCCCTCCTCCTTGCTGAGCGACCTTGGGCAGATGGCTTAATCTTTCTGAGCCTCTTGTGCTTCTGTTGTCACCTGATGGGGAGGACAGACCCATCTCCACACCCTTTCTTACGCTGATTCTTTGTGAGTCTAGCCTGCAGTATCAAAAGGGGTGTGAATTAGGGTTGTTGGTTTTTAATGACACTGGTGTTGTAGGGCACTGTAGCCATTCATCATCACGATAAAACATACTCCGTTATAGCTTTCAGAACCCTTTGATAGGCATTAGTGGGTTTTTTTGGCTGTTGTTTTAGGTTTTGTTTCTCTGTTTTTTTAATAAATGGTGTCAGAGTAACAGCCTTTCTCCCAGATGAGAAGGGTGAGCACTCACGGTTGTTGAGTACTTCCTGTGTGCTCTGGTGTTTTACTTTATGATCCTCGTATGATTTAACTGGGTCTGTTGTTATAAAAAGAGAAGTGGCAGGCATTGTGCCACGTGACAGTTGAGGGGAGGGAGGTGGGTCACGAGCCGGGGGAGAGGTGGGCGCGCTGGGGAACGTGGGTCGCTCGTCCTTCCCTTCGCTGTGAGGCATGTGCTCCCCTGCCCCCCCACCCAGAGCCTGGAGCTGCGCTCTCCGCTCCTCCTCCGCAGGGCTGCAGGGTGGCTGGCTCAAGGGCGCTGTCGTCTTTGGTTGGAACCTGCTCTGGGATTCCCCCTGGGGCTTTCCAGCTCCTCTGCAGGACTGTCGAGGTGGCGTCACAGCTGCCTACAGATTTATGAAGCAGCTTCTGGTCTCTGGGGTATAGAGGCGGCTTGGTTTGCCAAAAATACTGCAGGGGAATCTACTTTGGATGTAAACAGTGGGAAGTGGGCCTTAGTCAGTGTAGCTCCATCCACCCACCTACAGACTCAGCCACCCCGCTCACTCACCCACTCACTCAACTCTCCATCCACCCCCGTACCCACCCCTCCATCCGTTCAGCACGTCTCCATCCGTACAGCACCGGCCGACTGTTCGCCCAGCATCCAGCTGCCTGCCATGGCACTGGGGGTACTGAGAAGTTTGGGGGTATCTGTGCCCTCAGGAAGCTGCTGATCTGGCCTGCACTCTGTGCTGGAGACTTTTGATCTAGGCTTTCATACTTCTCTTAACACTCATGCATGTTAAAGGCAGCGTGAGCCTGGGGCTAGAGCTCAGGAGACCTGCTTCGCGGCCCTTGGGTCTGCACCGTGGCCTGGACCAGTGCCCTCTGAGCCCTCGGTCTCCCCCTCAAAAGATGAGAGGACGGACTCCTGGAGCGGGCGGGCGGGGGGGCGGCGGGGAGCTGCGGGGCGTGGCCTTCAGCTGAGTCCTCCCGCTGCAGTTCTGCATCCCAGCTCTCCACGGAACAGTGGGATTGTGGGCAGGTGGCTTTGCCTGTCTAAGCCTCAGTGCTTTATCTGTAAAAGGGAAAGAAAATTCTAACAGGGCCTACCTTGTGGTATTGAGAGAAGATTAAAGAAGTTGATGCCCATGAAGCATGTAGCAGAGTCTCGACATGGTAAACATTAGCTTTTGTCCCTACCGCATGTCCCCTTCTGCTCGAAAATGACCATCTCCTTTAGTATGGCCATGCGGTAAGTGAAGCGCAGCCCTCAGCGCTCACAGAAGGGAAGGTCTCTGGCTCTCCAGGTGTTTCCTTGCAGGGTGTGTCTGTGTCTGTCTGTCTCTGTCAAAGTTGAATTCCAGGAAATAGGTTTTTACAACTAAGTAATAGACCTCCAAAGAGATAATGTATGGGACGAGGCGTTTCATTTCAGCTACACAAGTGCCCTGTCACGTGCAGCGGGGGGAGGGAAGTCCTGCTTCTGTCTGCAGGTCTGTCTAAAAGGGGTGGGCCTGTGCTTGTGGGCAGCGGCTCATCTCAGAGCCAGAGCAGGGCTGGTCACCCGCAGGTACGTTTTTGCTCCATCCCAGAGACAACCACCTCAGTCTCTCCTTGTCGGGGAGACTCTCAGGGTTAACTCGGCTGTCTTTGTTCAACTCCGAACGTGAAGTGATCACAAGGTGTTGCCTTCGTTTTGTGATAGCCGAAACCCCACAAGCCCTCCACGGGCCTTGTGTGCAGGTAACTCACAAGTTACTTTGAATCGGCAAGTGGGTTGGTTTCGTACCCGTTATTTCTGCCCCTTGACTAACTCTCACAGTTTAAACTAGATTCAGGAATTCGGATGCATTGCCCTGAGCTTGGTTTCTTGGCCAGGCTCTCCCAGTCCTTCTTGATTAGTGAGGGTGAATGTGTGTCAGTCCAGCTCGCACAGGGCACAGGGCTGTTTGCAGAGATCAAAGCCCAGTCAACCCGTCTCACTTTCTCCAACCGTTCGGTCCAGGAGCTAAAGAACCTCTCATTTAATTACCATCACCACACTAATTTGTGCTTCTGCCTCAACTTGTCAGAGGGTACCTTACAAATACTAATTCTCTGAGCTCATCAGAAACCCAAAGGCGCAGATCAGAAGCACGCTTTCCTGTATGAGCTATCCTTGCTTTTTTTTTTTTTTTTCCTCGTCTGTTTCAGGGGAGCTGTCTATTAATTACCCTAAATGTGCTGGCTTGTAGAATGAAGTTTTTGTATTTGACCAAGCTGGGACTTGGACTAGGAACCTGGGCTCCATTTCAGGCCTATGTAGCCTGGTCCCAGCCTGGTCGTGCAGAGAGAGACTGCACTCTCTCCCACCGGGAGAGTCCTGTAGACTCAGATCATCATGGCAACATGAGTCACTGTCACCAGCGCTGCTTGGAGCTGTGGCATTTGGGGACCACAGAGAGAGAGCCAGCCTGAGTGTCAGGAGCCTTCCCTTCCGGCCTGATGCTGTCACCCAGAGCCATGGCCTCCGGGGCAGGCCTCAGACCCTCCCTGGACCTCGATAGGGAGTGGTGGTTCTTGGGCTTTTTAAGGTCATTAAGTGCCACTAAGGATCTGATAGGCGCCCTGTGGACCCAGTCCCTGGAGAGAAAGATGATGTGTGGATGTGGCCCTGCCAACCCTGAATTCCTGCTACTAAATGATAAATAATAATTTGCAAACACTCTGGATCTTGGAACGGTCAAATGGAATCTTGGGTGTCTGAATAATCAGGACTTAGTTTCTCCTAGTTAGACCTGGGCTCGAGTGACAGTATTTATACATTCCTGAAGTTTTGTAAGGATTCCATGAGATAATGCTTGTAAACTGGTTAGCACAGTGCCTCTGTGGATAAAAGGAGACCCCTTTCCCCTTCTGCATGTGAATTTCTTAAAATTTTACCTATAATAAAACTGACCCTTTTTTGAGTTTCTGGTTCTTTGGGTTTTAACTTATCTGTAAATTTGTGTAACCTCGGTGAGTCAGCGGTAAAGAATCCACCTTCAGTGCAGGAGACACGGGAAACGCAGGCCTGATCCCTGGGTCTGGAAGATCCCCTGGGGAGGAAATGGCATCCCATTCCAGTAATCTTGCCTGGGAAATCCCATGGACAGAGGAGCCTAGTGGGCTATAGTCCATGGGGTCGAGAAGAGAAGGACACACCTGAGTGACTGAATACACACACATACCACAATCAAGATTGAGAACAGTTCCCTCGCCCCAGGAGGGGAAAAAACAGAGACTTTTTGCTGTCCTTTTGTTGTCAAACCCTTTCTCCACTTCTGGCTGCTGGTAGCCACTGGTCTGTTTTCTATCCTTGTAGTTTTGTCTTTTCCGGAATGTCACACAGCATGTAATTTTGGAAATTGGCTTCTTTTACTTAGCATACTGCCTTTGAGGTACATGCAGTTACTGCTTTTATTTAGTTTATTCCTTTTTATAGCTGAGTAGTATTCCATTGTATGGACATCATCATTGTTTATCTGCATAGAATTTGACTTTGGTTAACTAGCTCTGTTTCCTGGCATTTGACAAACAGAAAATATCAAACAACCTAATTAAAAAACTTGAGTAGACATCTCCAAAAAAGATATGCAGATGGCCAATAAACACATGAAAAAATACTCAGCATCGCTCACCATTAGTGACATGTATACCACAACCACAGTGAGACACCACCTCACGCCCGTCAGGATGTCTGCTTTAAAACACGGGAAAATAATAAGCCTTGGGCAGGATATGTAGAAATCGGAACCTTATGCACTCTTGGTGAGAACGTAAAATGGTGTACCCATTATGGAAAACAGTGGCAGTTTCTCAAAAAATTAGAGTAACCGTATGATTCAAGAATTCTGCTTCTGAGTAATAGACCCAAAAGAAATGAAGGAAGAGACACAAAAAGGTATTTGTATACCCGGTTTCATAGCAGTATTATTCACAACGGTAGCCAAGAGGCGCCCGTCATCAGATGATGGACAAGCAAAGTGTGATATCTGGGCACACAGTGAGGCACTATCCAGCCTTAAAAAGGAGGGGCATCCTGACACACGGTGACGTCCTGTCAGCATGGATGAGCCTTGAGGACTTCGTGCTAAGTGAAATGGTAGGCATGGGACGATTGTACAGTCCCACTTGTGTGACGTACCTGGAGTAATCGGATCGTTGAGACAGAAAGTGAGGGGAATAGTGGTTGCCAGGGGCTCGGAGAAGGGAGAATGGGGAATTACTGTTTAACATGTAATTAGTATTTAAGTCCAGTTTTACAGGACAAAGGGAGTCCTGTGAGTGGATGGTAGTGATAGTAGCCCAGCAGTGTGAATGTACTTCTGACCACTGACCTGTACACTTAACGATGGTGAAGGCAGTAAGTTTTATGACAATATGTTTAAAAAGTACTGTGGATACCAATTATTTTGTAGTATTTATTTGTATTATAATTATTCAGTCTTAAATATGGTAAGTTATATTAAAACATTTTTAAGTGGTGGAATATGCCAGATATATTACTAGGGAGCAGTGCTCATGTTAAAAATGACCTCTGGTTTAATGAATTACATGTGGGCTGGGAGGACCTCTAGGTGAACTACAGGCCCTCGTGGGACATGATACTCTGGGTTCCCTGAGAGTGTGATCATGAGACGTGGGCTTCCATGGAGCCGGAAGCTTCTCAGCCAGGATGGGACCCCGCCCCACACCTTACACGACACTCCTCAGCTGCTCTGGGCTCCTTAAGGGCCGTCCTAGAGGGGATTACCCGCTGCTGCCCTGTGGTAGCCTTTGGTTCCCGTCCTTCATCCTTCATTGGTCTGAGGAGGGCAGTGCTGCGAGTGGGAGAGAAGTCCCGGAGGTGTAGAGGTCGAGGTGAGGTGTAGAGGTCGGGTGAGGTGTAGAGGTCGAGGTGAGGTGTAGAGGTCGAAGTGAGGTGTAGAGGTCGGGGTGAGGTGTACAGGTCGAGGTGAGGTGTACAGGTCGGGTGAGGTGTAGAGGTCGGGGTGAGGTGTAGAGGTCGGGGTGAGGTGTAGAGGTCGGGGTGAGGTGTAGAGGTCGGGTGAGGTGTAGAGGTCGGGTGAGGTGTACAGGTCGGGGTGAGGTGTACAGGTCGGGGTGAGGTGCAGAGGTCGGGTGAGGTGTACAGGTCGGGGTGAGGTGTAGAGGTCGGGTGCAGTAGTCTGGCACATGCTGAGGGCTCTTAGTAAGATCCTCACAAGCCCGTCGGGGACTTCTGTCCAGTCTTCTGCCTGGGACCGTCCTCGTCGGCACCCACTGAGTTGACCGCACGGATGGGATTTGCATTAGCTCTGCTTGATCAGATTCCAGGCTCTTGGCCGCATTCATAAGAAGGTATCCTTGACTTGGGGGAGGGGCCGAGAGAGGATGCCCCACGGAAGCAAGGTCCAGTCAGTCTTTCTCTTAAGAGTTTTAAGGCCAGGGAAGCGCTGGTAGTGTTAGATGAAACAGTGCCTCCCTTTGGGAGTTGTCGCCTGGAGACTGTCACAAGTCTCTGCCCCACGAGTATCGTGAGCACGTCTGTGAATCTGGGGTGATGGGCAGCGGCTGCGTCTTTCGATCCTGTGGCACCAACACATGTAAGACACTTCTCAGGGAATAAAGTTACACTACAGGGTTGGTTATAAAACAACACACTCTGACTTCTAATGCGAAACTGAAGGCATTTACCTTTTAGAGTCGGAATACAGTAGGAAGCCTTGATTCAGTCTCTGAGCTGCTTTCTTGAGCACCTACTGTCTTTAGTTCCTGACGAGAGATGCTGGGGCACAGTGACAACTGAGCCAGGCACCTGCTCTCCCGGTCCGCACTGAGCCTGTCCAGGGCTCCCCTCCATGCGAGGTCTAGCCTTTGCTTGAAGAATCAGACTCTAGAGTTCTGCTTATGCACATCACTCTTGCCTCGCCTCGCAGTTAGACATCTGGACACCTCAGGAAAAGGAGCTTGAAGATCACTGGGCTCAGGCAGACGCGACAGATGGGGCGACGATCTCACATCCCGGCTCCACCTGCTGTCCTGGCAGGATTGTTAACAGCACCCTCCCTGTCACTCTCAGAAGCGTCCCGATCTGAGACATTGGTGGAGGAGTCATTTACAGCTCCTGAGTGCCACATGTTTGTGCTGGAGAGGGTCTTGTTTTTGCAGTGAGACAGCTGTTTCAGAAATGCAGCCTGTTCCAGGGCGGGATAAGGGCTGTAGAGTCCCTAGAGAGTCAGCTGAGTTCGGTTTTGGTCCCGTTCTCCCTGTGGGCATCTGCCACTTCTTACATTCCCGTCGCTCAACTCATGGAAGCATCAAAACCTGGGACAATTTGGTTTTTAAACAACAGCAACAATAAACAGGTACATACAACAACCAGAATGTATTTTCCTTGTGAGAAAAGTTAGATTAGCCAGATCTTAAATTCATATTCTTTGGAACGGATGGGAACGATTTTACTGTTTGTGTCAAGTCTTACAGAGAGAACTGGAAAAATAATTATATGGGGACAGTAATCTCGGGTTAAGTTAGAGATTTTCTTTTCCCTGTTGCTGTAGAAAGGAGGATGGAGGTTGAATTTTTGTAAGAATTTTTGTTCAAGTGCTACGGTTGATGTTTAAAGAAAACAACCAGAAAGGTAGGAAGTCTGTGTTTACGACAGATTGGCAATTTACAGCCTGTTATGTTAGCAGGTGTTGATGACAGGACGGGCTGGGGTCCCTGTTCTGAGGAGCTGCTGGGTGCCCCAGAATGTGACCCACCTTCTCCAGTATGTCTCAGGTTTTAGCACCTGGGGTTGCTGTGCTCGCTCCAGCCCCTGGTTCTGCTTCAGCAGTTCTGGAGTTGAGCTGAGAGCTGGCATTTCTAACAAGACAAGTGTATTACAAAGCAGATGTTACTTTGCCGACAAAGGTCAATATAGTCAAAGCTGTGGTTTTTCCGGTAGTCATGTACGGATGTGAGAGTTGGACCATAAAGAAGGCTGGGCGCTGAAGGATTGATGCTTTAGAACTGTGGTGTTGGAGAAAACTCTTGAAAGTCTCTTGGACAGCAAGGAGATTAAACCAGTGAAGCCTAAAGGAAATCAACCCTAAATATTCATCGGAAGGGCTGACACTGAAGCTCCAGTCCTTTGGGCACCTGATGCAAGGAGCTGACTCATTGGAAAAGACCCTGATGTTGGGCAAAATTGAAGGCAGGAGGAGAAGGGGACGGTAGAGGATGAGATGGTTGGGTGGGATCACCGATTCAATGGACCTGAGTTTGAGCAAAGTCCAGGAGATGGTGAAGGACAGGGAAGCCTCACGTGCTCCAGTCCATGGGCTGCAAAGAGTCAGACGCGACCTAGCGACAGAGCAGCAGCCCGGGCGCCGCTGGAGGGTGGGTGTCGGGATCGGGGCGCTTGGGCATCAGTGCTTAGAGGTAAGTACGGAGAGGAGTGAAAAGGCTCCTCGGGATCTGACCTGAAGGGTGGCTCCTGGAGGGTGAGGAGGGATGTAGAGAGCAGTTCACAGGCGCCCATGCCAGGAGCTGTGCTGTGTGCGTTTAACCCCATTAGCAGCACCGCGGGGAGCTGAGAGGGACTGCGTTTTACAGATGAGAAAACTGAGGTTTACGTGACCTAGCCGGTTGGCATGTGGAGGCACGAGGGTACACCATTGCCCGGTACTGAAACGAATCCTTTTTAAATGAATGCGCAGCACAGACACCTCAGAGTGAAGGAGATTCGTGCAGGACAGCAGGAGAAGGACAGTGCTCACGGTTCTTCCTCTTCCAGCGTGTTTCTGTCAGCAGCTCGCGAGATGAAAAGCAGTGCTCTAATTAGCTCTGACAAGAAGAAGCCCAGAAGGTCGGCAGCTATGGGGAAAACTCTGATGAATCTCACACTCAATGTGTATTGTGCCCTGGGATATTAGCTAATGGGTTAGTTTATTTGTCACCATGATTAGCGAGACAGTTTAAGCATCGAGGACTTGAGAACCAGACTCTAAAACTGAAATTTTGTTTAAAGTCACACAGTAGTCAACTTTACTACTTTAAAAACATCATGGTAATTTTTTTTTTTCTTAAACAAGCTTCTGACTTGTCTTAATGTGTAAGTGTTGTGGTTACACATAGACACATCCGTCTCAGCCCTCCTTTTCTGGATTCTCTGCTCTTCCAGACTCTCAGTTTTGGAATATCCTAGGGCTGAGTCCTCCAGTCTCTTCCTCAGCAATCTAGTCCCATGTCTTTTCTTTTTCTTTTTTAAATTTTTATTGAAGTATAATCTATAATGTTGTTAGTTTATTGCTGACAGAAGAATGAATCAGTCATGAAAGTGAAAGTCGCTCAGTCATGTCTGACTCTCTTCGACCCCATGGATTATATAGTCCATGGAATTCTCCAGGCCAGAGTATGGAGTGGGTCGCCTTTCCCTTCTCCAGGGGATCTTCCCAATCCAGGGATCGAACCCAAGACTCCCTGCTTTGCAGGCAGATTCTTTACTAGCTGAGCCACAAGGGAAGCCCGAATCAGTCATATGTACACATGTACCCACTCCTTTTTTTTAGATTTATTCTCTTTTAGGTCACCACAGACCGTGGAGTAGAGTTCCCTGAGCTGTATATACAGCAGTTCATCGTTAGCTACCCGTTCACACTCAGTATTGGGTATATGTCGCTCCTTATGTCCCAGTTCGTCCTGTCTCCTTTCCCCTTCTTGGTAACCATGAGTTTGCTCTCTACGTCTGCGCTAGTCCCGTGTCTTTAAATGCCATCTAAATACTGGTCATCCCCAAATGTGCATGTCCAGCCTCCGACTGTCCCCTGAACTGCAGACTGCCCACTTACCTCTCCACTTAGCTGTCTTGTCAGCCTCAGGCGATGTGTCTGAACTGAGCCAGGGCTCCTGCTCCACCACCTCGCTTCCCGCCTCACTGGCTCCTCCCAGGGTGTCCACAACAGTGAGTAATGCCATTTTTTAAAAGAGGTTTTTTGTTTGTTTAAATATTTATTTGGCTTCGCCAGGTCTTAGTCGCCGCACATGGGATCTTGAGTCTTCATCACAGTAGGCAGGAGCTTTAGTTCTGGCATGCAGGATCTAGTTCCCTGACCAGGGGTTGAACTCAGGCCCCCTGCATTAGGAGCATGGAGTCTTAGCCGCTGGACTACCAGGGAAGTCACTAAATAATGACATTTTTGGCCTAACTGATCAGGCCCATAAAATCTGGGAGTCCTCTCGGACTCTTCTCTTGTCGCCCACACCTGACCACCCACAGGTCCCCTGGGCTTACCCCGGCTGTGCCCGGCCTCCCGTCTCCTACCTGTCTCTGCTGACTTGTGCTCCAGCCAGCGCTGCCCCTCCCTGTGCTGCTCTGGTGCCCTCCCAACTGGCTTCTGGGTCCCCACTCCCCCTCACAGCGGTCCAGTCTTCGTTCAGCAGCCAGAGCGTGAATTAGATCATACTGGGCCGATCCAGGCCGTCCGTGGCTCCCCTCTACACCGTGACCGAAAGCCAGAGCCCTGCCTGGCCCGCCTGCACCCCTGTCCCTGGCCGTTCTGCCCCGCGGCTCAGCCGCCTGAGCTTCTCCCCTGGGTGTTTTTGGAGGATCCTACGCACACTCTTGCCTCAGGCCCTGCCCTTGCTCCTCCCTGTGCCTGGCACGCGCCTGCTGCCCCCAGAGGGAGCCAAGAGTGGGGCTCAGGAGCCTCCGCCCTGTGCCGTCCCGTGACCTGGGTGGTTGCTGACCCTCTCGCGCAGGGAGCACATGGCCCCGGGATGGGGGTGGTGAGCTTCGCACAGGGAGCACACAGCTCCTGAGTCAGAGCTGCCCTGGGTGACTGTGACGGGTGCCCCCTCCCGCCCCGCAGGCCTCGGCCCCCAGGCCCCCAGGCCCCCGGGGCCCGAAGTAGCACCCCGTCAGGCTGCCTCCTCGCGGCCCCCTAACCCTGCCTCTGTTTTGTCGTTGCTGTCTAATGTGATGTTCCTTGGCTGCTGCGGTGTGCTCTCCTCTCCTGTAAGGAGGTGAGCTCCTTGTCGGCTGCTTTGTCACCGGAGCTCAGGAGGCACACAGGGGAAGCTCACGAATTCTCGTTGAATGAGAGGACAGAAGCATGTGTTGGGCATGGGTTCAGCCTCACAGTGGGGAAGGTTGTGCATCTTTAAACCGAGGAGGGCGTTCCCTGGAGGGTGGTGCTGCGGCCCCCACCAGCCCCGCCCATGCTGAGGCTGCCTGGTCACGATGGGTGACATCTCCGAGTGGGCCGCTGTAAAGGGCTGCTGCTCCTAAGTCACCTCAGTCGTGTCCGACTCTGTGCAGCCCCATAGATGGCAGCCCACCAGGCTCTCCCGTCCCTGGGATTCTCCAGGCAAGAACACTGGAGTGGGTTGCCATTTCCTTTTCCAATGCATGAAAATGAAAAGTGAAAGTGAAGTCGCTCAGTTGTGTCCGACTTTTTGCAACCTCATTGACTGCAGCTTACCAGGCTCCTCCGTCCATGGGAGTTTCCAGGCAAGAGTACTGGAGTGGGGTGCCATTGCCTTCTCCGCTGTAAAGGGTAGGAGCCCACAGATCCTGGGGCCTTCGAGGGTGGGAGGAAGGTGATGGGAGCCCTTCTCCAGTGAGGGTGTTGCCTCTTCTGACCCTGTCACATTCCAACTGAAGCAGAGATTGTGGGTCCCCTTGATGGATACCCATTGACCGTCTGCCAGATGTTGACCATTCGGTTTCATCTGCTTTACTGGAGAGGAAGGAGGTGGGACTCAGCGCAGGCAGGCTCACGGAGCAGGTTCTCACCAGGCACTGCCCCTGTGACTAAAGAAAAGTCTCCTGAGAGGGGATGTGAGAGAGGAAGTAGGGGGACTGGACTCCCAAAGGCCTCAAATGCCGGTCACTCCCGGAGGTGACTTCCTCTTTTGGGTCTTCCAGGAAGCATCAAAGCTCAGGAGGTGTTCTCCACACATACTTAGACTTTCCCTTGAGTAGTCCATGTAATTGTGAAATAAATCACAAGGAGAAAATTACTGTTTTTGTTCACTTGAAAAAATAGTTCGTTTCTCTTGGTTTCAGGTGGATTTGATAAATTTGAGGGTGTGGGCTTCCTCCCTTCCATGTCCTGCAGTTTTGTTCCTGCCCCGTCATGACTTCAGAAAGAACAGCGAACAAGCAGCTGCTTTTTTAAAGGGCTAGATGCTGGCTGAGAGTGAGACTCTGCCGCTCTTGCTCTTCCATCATGAGCCAGCACCATCTGCCAGGGTCTGCTGTGGGGTGCCTTGGAATCGGAGGTCCTGCCCTTGGTATTTTACAGGATGGGTCAGACCCCAAGAGCGATAGACGGAGGGCTTCATGGGTCGTTCTGTCGAGTGTCGCTTCTGGGCCTGCCTGGATGGAAACAAAGCCGTCTTGCGCGGGACGCAGTATCCGTATTCAGTGAGGATTAGCGCTTCATTGTTGTTAACATTTCCCTGCCGGAGGAAGGCAGCTGGCTAGCTGTGGACAAACACCAGCCTGAGATCCAGTGAGGAGGGTTCTCCAGTTGTCTGTGAACCCTTGGGAAGATGTCTTTCCTTCAAAATGAGGACATGAGTTTCCTTGTTTTGGAATGAGAGGATTGGACTAGCTCTGTGGATTTCAACCTTTTGGAAGTCTTTGGGAATTTAATGAATGCCAGGGACTTCTCTTCCCAGGAAAATGAATGCACGTGCATTGGTCAACCCTTTGGACATCCCCTGAAGCCCCTGAGATGAAACCCTGGACCTCGAAGGCTCTGCCCCACCTGACCCCCATCCGCCTCCCCCATTCTCATACCTCCAGCTGCACAGGCCCTTTGCACATGCTGTTCTGGCCCAGGACGTGCTTCCCCGTGCTTCCCCAGGAGCTTCCCTTGGGCAGCTCCTCCTCCAAGTCTCACCCTTCCCTGACCGCCCAGATTAGATTAGGTGACCCTGCTAGACTTGCTTCCCCTACCCTGAGCTTCTCAGCGCTGATTACAGTGGTAATTAAGTGATTCTTTGCTTGCCTTGTCTGAGTCTCCCCATTTGTGGGGTGAGTCTCAGGCCACTCAGGCCATAACCGTCTGAGACTGACCTGTGAGTGTGCATGCGTGTGTCGTAAGAGAGCCCCGGTCTGCGTTTCCTGTGACGCACTGCTCGAGACGCGCCTTCGCCATCAGCGATTTCCGTGGCGCTGGGCAGAAACATCACTTCAAAGCAGGGACGAGGGCACCCAGAAGACTGGCTCCCAGACTTTCTGCCTCGGTGCTCTGCCGGTCTGGCCTCCAGGCTGGCCCTCCCCTTTGTTTGCGCTCTGGACGGAGCTGCAGCTCCCATTTTGGAACATTCCCACAGTGCTTGGTGCTTCCTTGTATTGTTGTATTTTCCTCTGGAGGGGAAGTGACCAACATCAGCCTTTCCTCCCAGCAGACAAATTCCATGCACAAAGCTACACGTCAGCTTCTGGGCACCCACTGGAGAGCCCGGCTTCCGTCTCCTGCCGGCGGGGTGGGGGTTGAAGTGGTGCACGACAGCCATCACACACCTTTCTCTTCTGAGCAGCGGGCAGCGCCTTGCAGGACTCCCTGACGGAGGTTTCTTCTGAATCTAGGGCATCTTGTGCCGAGGGTGGTGGTGGTGGTGGTGTTTAGTCCCTAAGTCGTGTCCAGCTCTTTCTGCCGCTCCATGGGCTGTAACCAGGCTTCTCTGTCCACGCGATCTCCCAGACAAGAATACTGGAGCTGGTTGCCATTCCCTTCTCCAGGGGATCTTATAAACCCAGGGATCGAAGCCATGCCTCCTGCTTGGCAGACAGGTTCTTTACCACTGAGTCACTAGGGAATCCCTGCAATGAGGATAGGACTCTGTAAAACACTTCAGACGTCGATAGACGCAGTGTTACCGCCCCAGCTTATGTTGCTTATATTATTCTGATGACACAAATGTTTGTAAGTGAAACTTTATTTGCACTAAGGGAGTAGTTTGTTTACCAGAATGTTGCAGCGAATCTTACTGATACAGAAGGAAAATATCCCTCATGATGGCAGATAATTTTTCTTTAATGTATTGTCTCTAAAGTTGGATATTTATAGATGATAAAAGAATATTAAAGAAACCCAGTAACTATTTAAGTGTGCCAGGCACCTTTAAAATATCATGCTGAAGCTTTAGACTGCCCTATGAAGTAGGCAACTTGCTAGTACATATTTTCTATATGAAAAAATCAGGTCCAGGGAGGTCAAGTTCCTTTCTCAAAGTCACCCAGCTGGGAGGTGCCCAGCTAGAGATCCAGATTGGGCCAGCTCTCCTCCAAAGCCAGCGTTTCCTATTCCTTCCGCGCTCTGGTCAGGAGGGAGAGGTGGCAAGTTGCCCAGCCAAGAGTTAAACTTCTGGGGTCTGGATCTGGCTGTGTCACTGAGGGTGGCGCCTTGACCCCGGCTCTGCACCCCCACCCCCAAGCTCTTAGGGGAGACGGTTTTGTCAGTCTGTTAGGCCCTGCCGTTCCGTGAGTCGGCGGCTTGGGGCCTGTGGTAGTCGTGCTCCCGCTCCCGGGGGCTCTGGCTGACAGCAGCCTTACCTCCGTGGCGTCCTCGGCGTGATTGCACAGGACACGGAGGCCGGGACGCTGGCCGTGCGCTCCCGTTCGGGCGGCGCTTCCCTTTGACCGCTCTCACCCGAGAGCCCCGTGTCCCCCTGAGCTGTGGGTTAGATGATCGCTTGCCCAGCCAGGGACAAGTCCCGGAGACGCTGTCTAAGAAAAGGCCATCGGATTCCTCTTTCCCTGTCCCCAGCCCCCGGCAGTTCACAGGGAATCCTTTTGGGAGGCCGCGGTCCCCTGAGACACAGCCGACCCACAGGGTCCTTCCTTCAGAACTGCTCTTAGGGACGTCTCCAGGGGGTTTGGAAGGTTCGGCAGTAAACCCAGCTGCCTGGAGCTGGGGATCTTCCTCAGGGTTCGAACGTGGCGGCCCCTGGCTCGGCAGCGGCGGAGTCGGCCTCAAGCCCGGCTCCACGGGTGGCCTGCTATCGCGTGCGCTCCGGCCCGTGGGGAGCTGACCCAGGCCCGGCCAGTCCCTGACGTCAGGGGCTCTGCAGACCAACGGGATGAGAAAAATGCTGGCAACTCTACCCGCTGGGGGCTCGGCCTGGGCTGAGGAGTGGTGAAGGCGGACAAACAGTGCTCTGGTGGCCCGCGCCCTCTCTTGCCGCAAGGAGAGTTTGTTTGCAGACTGGAAGCTCTGGTTCACCCACTGTAGGCTTCTCCACTGCAGGTGGAGAAGTCTTCATCTGTTTTGTCCTCCTGTCTGCCCGTCTGTTCATCGGTCATTAGGCATCTGCGTGTCTGGGTACTCTGCTGGTGCTGGGCGGCGTTGTGTGCAGAGCAGTTGATACGTTAAAACTTTCTTTAGGTGAAAAGAGACATTAGGATGCAGGTTCAAAAGTAGAACTTCTTTGATCTATTGTGCTTCTGTAGATGAATTGAACTAAATTTCTAGTGGAAGAAATGAGGTCAGACATATCTGGCACTGAACACTTGCCTAAGGAAAATTATTACAGTTTGGGGAAGGAAACTGAGGGCCCTTCAGAGTGTGTCAGAAGTGGGGGGCGGTCACTGATGGTGACGGGGCTGGGGCCCTGGGTGTGCTGTGGGTGTTTGAGCCGCGGCTGGGTGTCGGCGGCCCCTCCCGGTGGCTGGGGCTTGGGTCTGCGCTTTTTCCCGGTTCGTGGCTGCGGTTTGACTGGAAGGAGCGCTCCGTGCGCAGTGTGGGGGTGGTGGGAAAGTGTAACAGACACATGCTGTTGGCTTTGAGAAGTCTGGACTCGCGGGCTGCGATTGTGTGAAAATGACTTCTGTGTCGATAGATGGGAATCGGAAACCTCAGGCTCCTGTAGAGATCTGGGTGTGGCTTCTTCGGCTCTGCGTACGCCGGCAGGATCCTCTTGCTCCCTGGGAAGGGGCAGTGGCCGGTGTGGCGCCCTGGCCGTGGTGCAGCATGCTGAACAGCGGTAAGCCCTGGCGTGCCGAGTGCCTTTTAGACGCCGTCTCGTTGGCTCCATGGGCCTTTTTTGTCTTTAAGTTTTACTCTGGCTCCCCATCCTACCCTCCAGTCCCTTCGATTGCGTGCCTTTGGCCAAATTGGCTGAAGCCAGGTATCTGCTTTCCGAGCTACTGTGGTTTCACAGTCAAACTGTGTGCCCTGATGGTGGTAACGATTTCCCAAGGGGACTCCTAAGTGTCTGTCTTATTTGGTCCTCATCGCAGCCGAGGAGGTGGGACTACGGCGTTCTGCACAGCTGACGGATGGGGAAACCGACCCTGCTGTGCTCGGTGGGCAGGCCAGAATCTGGCCCCGGGTGTGGGGCCTCAGTCTCCCCACTGCCTGTGCTCCAGAGATTCCTGAAGAGCTTTTCTACCCTCAGGCTCTAGGATCTCAGTCAGTGACATCTTTCCGTGTACCTTGACATTTTCTTTTCTTTAATTTTTTCCCCCACAAAAAAAGTGTATGAGTTCATGCCCTTTCTTCCAAGAAATCTGTTGTTCAGAATTTAGGTGGTGCAGCATTGTCTCCAGAAATGTTAATTCCAACGTAGACTTGTGTGACTGGAGCTTGAGGTTGCACACTCCCGTTTGTCCTCCGAGCTCTTCTTGGAAAACTGAAGTGCAGCTTGCATTTTGATGTTTGCTTACTTTTCCCCTTAGAAACACAGTCTTAATGAAGTCAGTTTGTTTTCGCCAATGGAACTTGTCCCGTGATGCACACTGGTCTAAGGGCTAGAACCTTGAAAAGAAGGTGTGACCCTGGGGTCTCTGTGACAGTATTTCTTGTGGCACGCCCCCAAACTGGTCTATTTTTAGCTTTCAGCTTCTTGATCATGTGATTTCCCACTCCTCCCCCAAGGAAAAGCAGCGTTGATGGGGTTTGGAAATGAAGTTCAATCTCCGAGGCTGCTGCTGTGCCGATGAGTATTGGAGTGTCAGGAAAGCTGAGGAGGAGCTCCTAGAATAGACGAGTCTGGGGACCCACCGCCGGGGCGGTAACAAGCCTTGTATTCTGATTTCCTCCCTGGAAGTGAAGAGAGTTGGACAGGCAGGAGGCAAAGACCTTTCAGAGCAGAGTTCAAGTTTTTCTTGCACGGGCTTGCCACTGGGTGATGGGGATGTCTGAGAGATGAATCCCGTCCAGCTGGTGACTTCGTCTGTGTTTGCTCTTCAGCAAAGACACTTGGGCTTGGAAGGGCTCTGTGATCCTCTGGCTTAATTTAGAATGGGCAATGCTATTGAAAAACAGAAGCCCCTGAAACGAAGCCACCTGTGTCCCTGGAAACCAGGTAAGAAGACCCTGCACTTCATCCCCAGGAAGAAGGGCTTCAGCCGCCGTCTGTTGGGACGCTGCGGTGTAAGACCAGACCTGAGCCTGTGGGCCAGACCATGCTTCCAGTTCAGCACGGTCTGAAGACAGTGAACAGACATTTCTGCTAAGGAATGAAATGATTCGCAGCTCTGTGATGGCCTGACTTGGCTGAGAACTTTAGTTCAGTTTGAGATTTTTTTATTTAGTACAGCACGTGTTGCTGGGTTGAAATTTTTCAGTTTTAAAAAATATCCCAAAGAAATTTTGATATCCAGGAGTTTGCATTTTTAGTGACAGTTTGGTTTAGAGAATGTTAATAATAGCTTCTAATTATATAGCACCTTTCTTCCTAAGAGTTCAAAGTACCTCCTATTAAAAAAAAAAAAAGAACAACCTTGTATTTGTCTGTCCTCGAGGTCCATGATATGGACAGCAGCACCTATTACTACCTCCTCCGTGTCACTCGGGCTTGTGTTAGCGTTAGCTCTGAGGAGGAAGAAGTCAGAGGGACCAACCAGCAGTGTGCTGTGGTGTGCCTGAAACTGGAGGACCCTTGAGCAGGGTCCCAGGGCACTTGCTGCCCTTTTTCACTGTTACTAACCTAGCAGACTAGCAGTTCGCAGACCCAGCAGGCACCCAAATACCAAAGATAGTGCCCACAGAGCTTCATCAGGTATGGACTCTTTTATCTCCACTTGCCAAAAAAGAAGGGAGGTAGCACCTGACCTGTAGCAAGACAGTTTGATAGCAAGTGTGTGCACAGGTGTGCGTTTATGAACAGAAAAAATAAACTGGGAGAAACCGCATGGAAATGTCAGTAAGAGTTGTCTTTTGTGGTCAGGTTATGGACAGTTGTTTTTTTTCTTCTTGAGAAAAGTCAGTGGGATGCTAACTTACCATTACCCCTCTAAGTTTCCATCAGTCAATGAGCTAGTTTGGAAAAGGTACTCCTTTCTGGTCCTTTATCAAATCCTGCTTTGAATTAAAAAACGATGAAAGACATTTGAGGGACAGACCAGGAAATTTGCATATGAACTGGGTGGTAGATGGTGTTTGGAAACTGTCGCTAAAACCATTGTGTGATGGTGGTAATGAGTCCCGTAGGAGAATGTCCATTTTGGGATCATCATGCTGAAGTATTTAGGAGGAAAGGGTTATACTGGCTATAATTTTACTCTAAAATGGTTCAGGTGAGTGAGTGAACACTTGCACATAGGTAAGGAAAACAGGATCATTTTAACAACGTTAGAATCCACGTAATGAATATATGAGATTTGTTATATTTTCTTTAATGTACGTTACTCACGTGGGGCAGAGAAACATTAAAAAAAAAAAAGCAGTTGCTTTTTATGTCACAATACTTTGTCCTTCAAAAGAATGGCTCTCGCAGACACGGGTGTTTGCATGTGGGCTGGGATGCAATACTGTCTCTCGCTGCGGTGTGGGCTGGTATCTCCAGTTACTGAGAAGAAAAGCCGCCTGATCCAAGGACACAGATCAGCAATGTATAACAGGAATTTAACATCTTACTTATTTTCAAGTTGTCTCTGGTTTTCCTTAGGAAAATAGATGAATGAAAGCTTCTTGATATTTCCAGTGGTAGCAGCTGGGTTTCCAGACAAAAATGAAAGCTGTTGTGTTGTGTTGTTTACTTGTGTTCAGAAATGTAAACGAGAGGGGCTGATGGCAGGGATTTCAGAATCCACAGTGAATTGGGGGTAAAAAGAGCAATTACCTGCCGCTGATTTCTTGGTCTTCACAGATCCTTTGGACCAGGGGCACGTCTCTGCCAGTGTAGGGATTTGGTTTGTGCACAAGAGATCCCCGTACCTAGTTTATTCTCCTATCCAACATCTGTGGATGCTCTGCTCCCCGTACCTAGTTTATTCTCTGATCCAACACCTGTGGATGTTTCTGCTCCCATGTTGTGTCTGCCAAGGACCCACAATAACAGGGGTGTGGAGTTTATCTGTTCTTCACAGTTTGTCAGTAAAGGTTGTTGATGTTTTGAAACAGTAATTTCAGAACAGTGTTCAGGAGTGATTTCATGAATCCCCATCACCACCCTGAGCCTGATGTGAAGTCAAGGCTCAGCACGAACATGAAATCACAGAGACTGACTTGATGGCTCCAGGCTGGAGGGCATGCGGCGTGGAATCAGTGCCTTGCTTTAGGGGCAAGTGAAACTGGGTCTTGACCTCATCTGTGGTTGCTGCAGGCAGTTGCAATGGCCCCGGCTCCCTCTGACTGCTGTCCAGCCTGTCTGTTGGCCTGCCATGGCAGACTTGAACCTGAGCCAGATGGTTGTGATTAGGAAGGCCAGATCCAGAATAAATTCTGAAGGGACATTGAAAGGAAATCATTATCTACCTTTTAGACCATTTATGTTTCTGCTCCCATGTTGTGTACATCTGGGAGGTTAAAAACTGAGGTGACAGAATACTAATTTGAGAAACATGAATCTCACTGTCTCTGCTTGCTGTCCCCCTAAAAGAGCATTTTACATGCAGTAATTTCTCTCTAATGATTTTAAACAGTGTGAGACGTAGCCCCTTTGAAGGGACCAACATTATGCTCTCTGACTCTTAAAACTAGTTTTTCTTACAGCTCTCAAAACCCAAGACTTAAGAAAGAGACAGTACAGCCTTTTTTTGGTTTTTACACTAATGAATACTTGCCATAGTTGATAAATTGGAATCATTTGTATTACCATGGTGAGTTCTAGCAGGTCCCTGCCCAAAAATATAGCATGGGAGACGGGATAAGGCAGTAGCTTCTATGATCCTCCGTGGTCTAGCGAGCCGGAGCTCTGCCCTGTCTTGCTGTCTGACTTTGAACAAGTGAATTCTGGTTACTGCGTGACCTGGTCAGAAACCTGAGGGCTGTCTTTCGGGGTTGCGGTTCTGCCCTCCACTCCCACCCAGCATATGGCGCTCGGTGGCCGAGCTGAGTGCTAGCTGGCTCCCGGCTCTAGCACAGGTGTACCTGGGGTAGGCAAGGCGCTGCGTGGCTCCTGGTGTGTGCTCGATGCTGCTGGTGCTGGCCTTCCGGCTTGGCAGTTCTCTGCCCAGAGTAGAGTCATCGGGGGATGAAAACAAGTTCAACCTCCTGTATCCCACAGCAGTTCTGAATTCACAAAGACTAAATTTATCAACAGTTGTTCACACTGCAAAAAATCGCTTCACTAAAGGTACTTAAATCATTTAGTCAGTGTTTGGTTGTTGATGCTTGACCCAGACACCTGGGGAAACCTTCAGCCTAGAGCTGCCCTGAACTTCTCTGAAATATACCTGCTATCCCCTGCTCTCAGAAGACTTCCTTGTTTCTTCTGGTCCTTTTTTTCCCTCCAGAAATAACCTGAAGGGTGGCTGACGGTGGTTTTTCTGACTTTGGGGAATACAACATGAGCAGACGTTTCCTTGGGAAGTAAACATTGTGGCTGTAGTTGCACACTGAATTATCTCCCTCAGAAAGCCCCCCAGCATGAGGCCACACTGGCATGGCAAATGGAAATATTAATGATTTGCATATTTGTACACAGCTGGATGTGAGCGAGTGAAACAAACACCCTCAGTGGAAGTGCTGACTGCAAAAAGTGTCCTTCCCAGGCTGGGGTGCCTATGGGCTTTGCAGCCCCAAGAAGGAGGTACCTGGCCGGGGTGGGGAGTCATGGATTTGCATAAATTCAGCAGCTCTCTGGGTCCTCTGCCACAGGGGCAGATTTATAGTTGTCTGGATTCCAGTCAGCAGCGGTGTTTAGACTTGCCTCTACAAGCTTGTCCCAAGCTGGCTAGTGTGCCGGATCATTACCATTGATGCTTTTCTGGCCGCAGCTGGAGCCGGCCTCCTTTCCACCCCCCCACCACCCCCATCCGTTGTCTGCCCTCAATCCATGGCTTTGGGGGGCTGCCATGCTCCAGAATGTGCTCCAGAACTTGCGGCACCCCACTCAGGGCCTTCCCGCTGAGAGACCAGCCACACGACTTTACACATCCCAACCTGTTTCCTAATTTCTGTGTGACATTAATAATAACGCATACCTCGAAGGACTGTTGTGCACAGTTAAATGAGAATATGTAAAGGGGTCATAGCCCTTAGCATACTCAGGCACTTAATGAATCATAGTCTTTCATATTATCACATGTTGAGTAATAGAACGAACCCTGGTTTTACACAGGCCAGCTAGCAGTGGGAGCTTGGCTAACTACCCACTTCCTTCCCTCAGTTGAAGGGATCACGTGCCAGATGATCTCAGAGGTGCCTGGTGAGCTGTGAATCAGTGACCATCCGCGCTGATCACGCCTGTTTGCATGTGCGAGCTCCCCTGGTGTTCAGTACCTGCAGAAGGCATGGATGCTGCTGGGCACCGTGGTCCCCAGGGTGCTTTGTATGCTGCTGAATTTCTTTGAAAGTAGTCACTGCAGGACTGGGCATAGTTGAGCTGTTCCTAGTTAACTGGAATATGTTACTAACCAGGAGAATCCATTTTCCCATCCTGAATAATGTTGAAATGTCTCTTTCCTAATGGCAAAGTGGTTAAGAGTCTGTACACCGTAGCCCAGGTGCCAGGGTTGATGCCTTGGTCTGGCTGGCTGATGATTGGCAAGTTCCTTAACTCTTGGGCCTCAGTTTTCTCATTTGTAGATAGTACCTACCTCACGGGGTGACGCGAGGATCAAGGGGTTTATGCATGTAAAATACTTAGAACAGTACCAGACAAGTAGTATACATTCAGTAAGAGTTTATTATTGTTATTTTTAGGTTAAGGACAGGGAATTTACATTTTATCTTAGGTGAAAAGATGTTATTAAAGAAGAAATTGGAAAAAAAAATTGACAAAATGCCAAGAGGAGAATGCATCTTGCATGTCTGGATCTAAAGGGCCTGAAACCTGGTAGGTGAGCCGAAGGACGAGCTGTTTACTAGTCATCTTTTCCAGAGCTGCTGCCCTCCCAGGCATATTTTTCATCTGTGGTCTTTAGAGCTACTGTAAGGACTGTGACATTCCATCACGTTGCTCTTCCATAACTTATTAGATCGTGCACCCACTGCTGGATTTCGACACTGTTTTCCTTTTTGCTGTAAGAGATAAGGTAACAGTAAGCAGCTGTATTCATAAGCTCGTGATTTGCTGGATGATCTCCTTAGCGCGAGTTGTCAAGGTAAAGTTCCCTGTCCAGGAACCTGCCATGGGCTATTGCTGCGTTGTTTTCCAAAAGGCACGTATGTGTTAACATTTTCATGAGCGATGCATACATTTATCAGATAGCCACAAGTACATCTGCGTTGAGTGTTGTCATTTTGAAACTGTTTTCCTTGTAAAACTTAAACTGGTTTTATTAATGCCACCATGATGCAGGCATGGGGTTCAGAGAAGGGGATGGGAAGTTCAGGAGCCATAGAATCTATTTTTGTTTCAAATTTCTGTTTTCCCATGGACTTTTGCATTGGACTTGGCTCAGTCTCATTCAAGTGTTGAGTTTCACAGAAAAAAGGCATAATAAGATTTCAGGGATTCTCATTTACCATCACAACTTTCTGTCTTTTGCCTCCCAGGGAGCAGTGATTTTTAAACACTTTTGATTTCCTCACGTGAAAGGGACAGAGTGAGCCCAGAAGTGATACCGTAGCATCATTAGCGTAACACTTGCTGTTCAGCAGGGTTATGAGGGACCGGCTCTTCCTCCTTCCTGTTCCTATTGGGGGACGATTCATTACCATTTCCCCAAATGCTCCTGCGTGATTGGGCACCAACCCAATTGTTATTAAAATAGATATGCTGTTAGACTGCTTGCTTCAAACCTTACTGCAAGGGCAGTTTGGGTCAACAAGTGCAGAACATCAGGATATTACTGTGATGAACAAAGATGATGTCCACGCCCGTTCATTGTGGGGTTCCAAGTCGTGATTGGGTGTGACCGTGAACAGGCTTCCGGGCAGGAGAAGGTTTCAAAGCAAAGGTTATTTAGCATGCTTTTGGAATTAGTCTTGGGCTAGAAAAGAGTGGCAAAACTCTAAAATGATTCCCTAATTTTGCCAGTGAAGAAATCGAGGCTTAGAAGTGAAGTGGGACTCAACTACTTTGTGGCTTAGTATCTCTAGCTACTTAGTGGCTTAGTGTTAGGATGGTAATATAACAGTGATATAATGTATGTAATAAAGGTATATAATGATACAGCATATTGTATATATGATGATTATATATATTCTATCTATAAAATGTATTTACATGTTACAGAGTATATGTTCAATACATTGTGTTTATAATACGTTATATATTGTATCTACCATATACAAAGTATATAATGTGATACAATAATAGATATAATAATAATACAGTAATAACATATTGGGTATAATATTACAATAACGCTGGTAGCTTCTTGTATGCCAGATTTGGTACTAAGAGATCTGGATACTTTATGGGCTTCCATTAATCTTTTGTTGTTGTTGTTAAGTGAAAGATCAAATGTAGGAAATGGAAGCCGTAAGTGTGGTGGAATTTTTCTCATGAGAAACATGGGGTGTTGTTTTGGGTGTGGATAAGAAAAGGGAAGGAAACTTCGCTTTGTCACCAGATATTTCCAAATTTAGAACAATATCTACCCCTAGCCATTGGTTTTAGGATATGCTTTACCCTGGGAACATGCGTAAGATACATTTCCGTGCTTGCCTGTTTCTTTCCAGCCACATGGAGGGTGTTACCAGTATTTAAGATAATAGCAGTGGCCACTGGCCACTTTATCTCTGATTGCCTTTCGGCAGTTACATTAGGGCACTTAGCTTTGGAAGTCACATCTTGCTGAAATTCCTAGGTTCCTGTGTCTGGGGACTTTGTGGTCTGCAGCTGAGGAATTTGCCTTACGATGGCTCGTCTTTGTCAGGAGTGGGTAAATTTAAAGAGCCAGGTAGTGAATATTGTAGGCTTTGCAGGGCAAGAGGCAAAATCAAGACTGTTACGTAGGTACTTATATGACCAGCTAAGGTGAAACCATTTTATGGCAGATGGGAAAACCATTCTTTCCTTGCAGGCTGTATACAAGGAACATGCAACTGAGAGGCTGACAGGATTCAGGCTCCCAGCAGGCGTGTGCTGACCCCTGGTCTGCGGGGCCCTTCTGGTTTGGTGCTCCCTGCTGTCATCATCGGAGAAGGTGATGGCAGCCCACTCCAGTGCTCTCGCCTGGAGAATCCCAGGGGCGGGGAGCCTGACAGGCTGCCGTCTGTGGGGTCGCACAGAGTTGGACACGACTGAAGTGACTTAGCAGCAGCAGCAGCAGCTGTCATTATTACTGGGGAACTCAGAAGCAGGTCACTCGTCAGTCACCAGAACTATTCACATTTCAAGCCAGAGAAAGGACTCAAACAAAACTGAGATTACTTAAGCTGAACCTTCTGTTTTCTAGCCTGTCACACCATTCAGGTCTTTATCTATAAAAATACAATGAGAAAGAGATCGTGGAAGGTTTGAAGAACTTGGTACTTTGAATATGGAGGCCTTAAATGGTTTTCATTTACCATTAAATGGGGCACTATAGTAAAAACATTCCACCGTTTCTATAGTCATTCATTGATTGACAGACTTTCATCCATTCAACAAACATTCATTGAATGGCTCCTGTGTCAGGCACTGTTCTAGGCACGAGAGATAGCTAATGAAAAATTAAGACATCATTGGCTTCGGAAGTGCATAATTTAATATGAACAGTAAAATAGATAATCTGTTAGGTGACAGGCATCACAGAAAGAAGGCAGGGAGGGGATGTTGGATTGGGAGAGGGGCTGATAGCGTTGCAGAGGCTCAGCTGTGAGGAGTCGAGTGGGAGGGCCGTGCCATGTGAGCACGTGCGCTCTGGAGAACGGGCAGCTGGTGCAGAGGGCCGACAGGACGGCGCGAGGCCCGCGTGGCTGGAGCGGACTTGGGAGGGGCCAGCGAGACGGAGGTCAGGAAGCAGCAGGGCCTTGTGGGTGACGGGGTTTGGAGGGAGGGCCGGTGGGATTTGCTCAGGGTGACGTGTGGGGTGTGAGAGAAGAAGAGGTGTTTTGGTCTGAGCATTTTGTCTTATAAACGGAAGAGTGCCGGAGGGGTGCATGGGGACCTGGGGGTTGGGAGGGTCAGGAGTTGCGCTTGGCACAGGTTGAGTTTGGGGTGCCTATGAGATACCTAAAAGAGGTGGTCACTAGGCAGGTTGAGTGTTGGGGTCTGGATCTCAGAGAGGAAATCTGGGCCTTTTTGGGTCTTTGACTTTTGAGACTGGATGAGAGAGGTTACTGATGAAGTGAGTTATAGAAGAAACCAGAGACTGAGCCCCGGGGCCCCTCAGAATCGGGAGTTTGGGGTGATGAGCAAGGCCCTGCAGTGAGGCAGGAGGAGGCTCGGAGACTGTGTTGTCCTGGGAACCGGGTGCACACAGGGTCAGGGGCAGAGGACGAGAGCTGACAGACGGTGCTGATCGGGGAAGTCACATAAGGGCGGAGACTTGAGCACCGGCCTTTGGGCCATGGCGTTCGCTGGATACCTGGACCAGGTTCAGGGCGGTGCTGGAGGTGAAAGGGGCTGTGAGAGAGAAGGGCCAGAGAGGAAGTAGACACAGTGGGTATGAGCAGCTCCCTGAGGGCTTTTGCTGCAACACAGAGCAAAGACAGGTTGATAGCTGTGGAGGTAGCGGGGTCAAGGGAGAGCTTTTTTTTTTTTCATTATATTTTATTTTTGGTTGCTGTGAAAAGGCTCTAGTTAGAGAGTGGGAGCTACTCTACAGCTGCGCTGTGTGGAGCTTCTCATTGTGGAGGCTTCTCTTGTTGAGGAGCATGGGCTCAGTAGTTGTGGTGCCTAGGCTTAGCTCTGCGTCATATGGGATCTTCCTAGACCAGGGATTGACCCTGTGTCCCCTGAATTGGCAGGCAGGTCCTTATCTACTGGACCACCAGGGAAGTCCCAAGGGAGAGCTTTTTTAAAGGGAGAAATAAAGGCGTGATTGAATGCAGATGTGAACAGTTCAGCTCAGTCACTCAGTCGTGTCCGACTCTTTGCCACCCTGTGGACTGCAGCACGTCAGGCTTCCCTGTCCATCACCAACTCCCAGCGCTTGCTCAGACTCATGTCCATTGAGTTGTGATGCCATCCAACCATCTTATCCTCTGTTGTCCCCTTCTCCTTCTGCCCTCAATCTTTCCCAGCATCAGGGTCTTTTCCAATGAATCAGGTCTTCGCATCAGGTGGCCAAAGTATTGGAGCTTCAGCTTCAGCATCAGTCCTTCCAATGAATATTCAGGACTGATTTCCTTTAGGAGTGACTGGTTGGATCTCCTTGCAGTCCAAGGGACTCTCAAGAGTCTTCTCCAACACCACAATTTAAAAGCATCAACTCTTCGGCACTCAGCTTTCTTTATAGTCCAACTCTCACATCCATACATGACTACTGGAAAAACCATGGCTTTGACTAGATGGACTTTTGTTGGCAAAGTGATGTCCCTGCTTCTAATATGCTGTCTAGGTTGGTCATAGCTTTTCTTCCAAGGAGTAAGCGTCTTTTCATTTCATGGTTGCAGTCACCATCTGCAGTGACTTTGGAGCCCAAGAAAATAAAGTCTCTCACTGTTTCCACATCTATTTGCCATGAGGTGATGGGGCCAGATGCCATGAACTTAGTTTTCTGAATGTTGAGCTTTAAGCCAGCTTTTTCACTCTGCTCTTTCACGTTCCTCTTTAGTTCCTCTTCACTTTCTACCGTAAGAGTGGTGTCATCTGCGTATATGGGATTATTGATATTTCTCCCAGCAATCTTGATTCCAACTTGTGCTTTATCCAGCCCAGCATTTTGCATGATGTACTCTTCATATAAGTTAAATAAGCAGAGCGATAATATACAGCCTTGATGTACTCCTTTCCCAATTTGGAACCAGTTTGTTGTTCCATGTCCGGTTCTAACTGTTGCTTCTTGACTTGCATACAGATTTCTCAGGACAGGTCAGGTGGTCTGGTATTCCCATCTCTTTAAGAATTTTCCACAGTTTGTTGTGATCCACACAGTCAAAGGCTTTGGCATAGTCAATGAAGCAGAAGTAGATGCTTTCTATTGTTTTCCAATGTATTCTATTGCTTTTTCTATGATCCAGCAGATGTTGGCAATTTGATCTCTGGTTCCTCTGCCTTTTCTAAATCCAGCTTGAACATCTGGAAGTTCATGGTTCACATACTGTTGAAGCCTGGCTTGGAGAATTTTGAGCATTACTTTGCTAGCGTGTGAGATGAGTGCAACTGTGCAATAGTTTGAACAGTCTTTGGCATTGCCCTTCTTTGGAATTGGAATGAAAACTGACCTTTTCCAGTCCTGTGGCCACTGCTGAGTTTTCAGAATTTGCTGGCATGTTGAGTGCAGCACTTTCACAGCATCATCTTTCAGGATTTGAAATAGCTCCACTGGAATTCCATCACCTCCACTAGCTTTGTTTATAGTGATGCTCCCTAAGGTCCACTTGACTTCACATTCCAGGATGTCTGGCTCTAGATGAGTGATCACACCATCGTGATTATCCGGGTCGTGAAGATCTTTTTTGTACAGTTCTTCTGTGTATTCTTGCCACCTCTTCTTAATATCTTCTGCTTGTTAGGTCCATACCATTTCTGTCCTTTATTGTGCCCATCTTTGCATGAAATATTCCCTTGGTATCTCTAATTTTCTTGAAGAGATCTCTAGTCTTTCCCATTCTGTTGTTTTCCTCTGTTTCTTTGCATTGATCGCTGAGGAAGGCTTTCTTATCTCTCATTGTTATTCTTTGAAACTGTGCATTCAAATGGATATATCTTTCCTTTTCTCCTTTGCAGTTAGCTTCTCTTTTCTTCTTAGCTATTTTTAAGGCTTGCTCAGACAACCATTTTGCCTTTTTTGCATTTCTTCTTCTTGGGGATGATCTTGATCACTGCCTTCTGTACAATGTCACCAACCTCCATCCATAGTTCTTCAGGTACTCTGTCTATCAGATCTAATCCCTTGAATCTATTTGTCAGTTCTACTATATAATTGTAAGAAATTTGATTTAGGTCATACCTGAATGGTCTAGTGATTTTCTCTACTTTCTTCAATTAAAGTCTGAATTTGGCTATAAGGAGGTCATGATCTGAGCCACAGTCAGCTCCTGGTCTTGTTTTTGCTGACGTATAGAGCTTCTCCATCTTTGGCTGCAAAGAATATAATCAATCTGATTTCGGCGTTGACCATCTGGTGATGTCCATGTGTAGAGTCTTCTCTTATGTTGTTGGAAGAGGGTGTTTGCTATGGCCAGTGCGTTCTCTTGGCAAAACTCTGTTAGCCTTTGCCCTGCTTCATTTTGTACTTCATTTTGCCAAGTCCAAATTTTCTTGTTAATCCAAGTATCTCTTGATTTCCTCCTTTTGCATTCCAGTCCCCTATGATGAAAAGGACATTTTTGGGGGGTGTTAGCTCTAGAAGGTCTTGTAGGTCTTATAGAGCCGTTCAGTTTCAGCTTCTTCAGCATTTCTGGTCAGGGCATAGACTTGGATTACTGTGATATTGAATGGTTTGCCTTGGAAATGAACAGAGATCATTCTGTCATTTTTGAGACTGAACCCAAGTCCAGGTTGCATTTTGGACTCTCTTGTTGACCATGATGGCTACTCCATTTCTTCTAAGGGATTCTTGCCCACAGTAGTAGATATAATGGTCATCTGAATTAAATTAACCCATTTCAGTCTATTTAAGTTCACTGATTTCTAAAATGTCAGTGTTCACTCTTGCCATCTCCTATTTGACCACTTCTAATTTGCCTTGATTCGTGGACCTGACATTCTTGGTTCCTGCACAGTATTGCTGTTCACAGCATCAGACTTCACTTCTGTCACCAGTCACATCCACAACTGGGCGTTGTTTTTGCTTTAGCTCTGTCTCTTCATTCTTTCTGGAGTTACTTCTCCACTTTTCTCCGGTAGCATATTGGGCACCTACTGACCTGGGGAGTTCATCTTTCAGTGTCTTATCTTTTTGCCTTTTCATACTGTTCGTGGGGTTCTCAAGGCAAGAATACTGAAGTGGTTTTGCCATTCCCTTCTCCAGTGGACCACATTTTGTCAGACCTCTCCACCATGACCCGTCCGTCTCGGGTGGCCCTACACGGCATGGCTCGTTGTTTCACTGAGTTAGACAAGGCCGTGGTCCATGTAATTAGCTTGATTAGTTTTCTGTGATTGTGATTTTCATTCTGTCTGCCCTCTGTTGGAGAAGGATAAGAGGCTTACGGAAGGAAGCTTCCTGATAGGAGAGACTCACTGTGGGGGAGACTGGGTCTTGTTCTGATGGGTGGGGCCATGCTCAGCAAATCTTTAGTCCAGTGTTCTGTTGATGGGCAGGGCTGTGTTCCCCCCGTTGTTGACCTGAGGCCAAACTATGGTGGAGCTAATGAAGATGATGGCGACCTCCTTCCAAAGGTCCCGTGCACACACTGCCACACTCAGTGCCCTGACCCTGCAGTGGGCCGCCTCCCCGGAGACTCCTGGACACTCCCGGGCGAGTCTGGGTCAGTCTCCTGTGGGGTCATGGCTCCTTTCTCCTGGGTCCTGGTGCACAAGGTTCTGTCTGTGCCCTCCCAGGGTCTGTTTCCCAGTCCTGGGTAAGTTCTGTAATCAAATCCCACTGGCCTCCAAAGTCAAATTCTGTGGGGGTTCTCAGTCCTTTTGCCAGATCCCCAGGTTGGGAAATCTGTTGTGGGTCCTAGAAATTTCTTAACAGTGTGAGAATTTCTTTGGTATAATTGTTCTGCAGTTTGTGGGTCATCTGCTCAGTGGCTCCATGGTGGGGTTAATGGTGACCTCCTCCAAGAGGACTTAAGCCACAGCCTGTTTAACCCAGGTAGCTGCACCCAGAGCCCACGCTGCAGTGGCAGGCCACTGCTGATCCCGACCTCCACAGGAGACTCAAACACAGGTCTGGCTCAGTCTCTGTAGGGTCTCTGGGTTCTGGTGGGCACCAGGTTTTGTGTGGGCCCTCCAAGCGTCTCTGGTGGGTGTGGGGTTTGATTCTAAACATGATTTCACCCCTCCTGCTGTCTTGCTGGGGCTTCTCCTTTGCCCTTGGACGTGGGGTATCTTTTTTTGGTGGGATCCAACACTGTCTTGTCGATGGTTATTCAGCAGCAAGTTGTAATTTTGGAGTTCTCGCAGGAGAAGATGATGCACCTCCTTTTACTCCATCATCTTTGCGGATAATCCAGTAGAGAAGGAGAAATTGAGGACTGGGGGGATTCCTGGCAGAGAGAGATGCTATAGCAGCTGTGTGTTTTGAGTACCATTCTAATGCTCGGTCAGTGCTAACAGATGACCCCAGTGTTTAGTGACCCAGTGATGCCTTAATTTAGTTCATGCCTCTGAAAGGGGTGATTTAGGCTGGAGTCCTGGCCTCAGCTGGGGTCCCTCTTGTGTCTGTGGTCAGCTGCCGGGAGGCTCGCCTCTGCCCCAGCCGGGGCCCGGGGTCACTCACCTGGCAGCTGGAGGCTGCCGGGAGGCTCACCTCTGCCCCAGCCGGGGCCCGGGGTCACTCACCTGGCAGCTGGAGGCTTCCGGGAGAGCCAGGTGCACACGGCCTCCTGAGGCCCAGGCTCAGAACAGGCGTGGTGCTGCCTCCGCTCCATCTTGTCAGGAAAAGCATGTCCCAGGACCCGAGGCCCAGGCTCAGAACAGGCGTGGTGCTGCCTCCGCTTCATCTTGTCGGTAAAAGCATGTCCCAGGACAGCCCGGATTCAAGGTGAGAGAGACCCACCTCTGGATGGAAGGCCTCTGAAGTCAAAGGGGATTACTGTGGCCATCTTGGCAAACAGGTCTGGGAGCCAAGAGTATTGCATTTGAGCCTCCCGAGAGTTTTGTGTGATGGGTAGAGTATTTTATCTTCATTTCACAGATGGGGAAACAGGGTCCGTGAGTGTCTGGTGACTTGCTCAGGATCACACAGCTGGTCGGGGGCAGAGTTGGGGCCCAAACCTTGCTTTCTCCGATCTCTCTGCCCCCCTGTCCTGAGAGTATAGGTGCGCACGCAGACTGGAGTGCTGCTGCTTCTCTTTGTTGGGCAACGGAATAACATTTTTGAAGATGATGATTAGCTCATGATTAAGATGGACTGAGGGAGGCAGTTATATTGTTATGGTTTGCATGTTTACTGTGGGGATTAGCCAGCTGTGTTTATTAGGATCCCATTGAGGTCACAGTGGCGTATGTAATTAGGACCTTGATTGACACAAAACGTATGTGTCCACTGTCAGCCGGACCCTCAGTGCGCTTTGAGAGACTGTGCGTGCCATTTCTCAGCTGGCTGTCCTGCTGTTTATAGCACTTGTCCACATAGTTGCCCCGGTCCTCAGGACCCGCTGCACAGCCCCTGTGCCTCCAGGCCTCCCATGTGTACCATTATCCCTGCCTCTCCCCTCTGTCCCTGACACAGACACCCTGCTTCTGGTCCGAGGTCAACTGCCTCTGCCAAAGTCTGCCTCCCTCCAGAACCTGTTGTGGTCAACATTTGTCTCCTCACCCAGCTGGACTTCACGATTTCCAGAAGGTAGAAAAATTAGCCTTAGCATCAGGGAACTTTGGCTCTGCCGCTGGTTGGGTAGCCTCCAGCAAGTCATTTCCCATGAGGTTCCTGAACCTGAGACCTGAGTGGATAAGCTGAGGCATCTCAGAGACCTCTCAGGCAGAGTGAGGGCTGCTTGCATTCACGGAGGAAGCCCTTGGCCTAGGGCTCAGCCCCCGGCCCAGTGGCTGCCAGGGCGTCCTGGGTCCTGTGTATGACAGCCCTCTGTCTGCTCCAAGAGCAGCAGCCTTCTCTCGGCCCTGCCATCACTCCAGTGCCCGGACTCTGGGCCCCGGGGCTCCGGCAGCTGCCCTTCACTTAGCTCACTGGGGAGACAGCTGGAGTCGGTCTGGGTGCTGGTTCCATAGTCTCAGAAGATATACTTGGTTAGAAAGCAAAGACCACGGGGAAGATACTTTTTTAAAGCTCTCTTTGGATAAAGGGAGCACCTCAATGAGTAATTAGGTTAAACCAAGCACTGCAGGTCTCAGTAACCTTGCTTATAGGGAGCCCAGGAGCTTCACTCTCCTGTGAAGTCCCCGGGCTGGGGTTCCTCCAGCGGAGCGAGAGGGAAAGCCTTCCTGGAGGGGGGCCTGGGGCAGCGGGGAGGGTCCGCCTGTCAGTCCAGAGGTTCCTGATGCAGAGCTGCTCTGTATTCTCACGTGCTTTGCTGTAAGAGAAATCATCCTGCTACTTATCATGAAACCTTGGGGAAATTATGTAATTTCCGTCAGCCTCAATTTGCTCATCTATAAAAATGAAGACAGCTAATAACCCCTACCTCATAGAGCACGAGGAGGCGTGAACAGAGGATGGAATTAGCTACGATGATGACTGTGTAAAATTCCCCTTTGTCTTACATTATAAATCACTGAGTGAGGATTTTTCACACTTTATGGTCACTCTGTGCTTCCAAGATGTGTGCTTGTAATATTTCCTACTCGTTCATTCACTGAGTTGGTATTTCTCTACTTCCTACTTAGGGGCACAGCATGCTGTTTTCTCTCTGTTCGGGTTATGATGACCTGTTCATTGCCCAGTGGTTGGCATCACCATATTCAGAGCTGCAGTTTGCTGAGTTTGTATTTCAGTGAAGTTGCTTACCTGGGGGCTAGTTTCTGAAGTCAGGTCATAAGGGAAACATTGCCTGTAGTCAAAATCACCCTTGGAAACCCCTTCAATCATCTATAATAAGCAGTCTGCATTAGGGGAGTCATCAGATGTTTTCTGTAAAGAGCCGTATAATAAATAATGTGGGCTTTGAAGGCTGTATATAGTCTCTGTCACATATTCTTCATTTTTAACAGTCCTTTATAGTGGTTTTTTTCTTTTAAAGCACAAAACTCTGGGAGATAGTGAAGGATAGGGAAGCCTGGCGTACTGCAGTCCACGGGGTCACAGAGTTGGACACGACTTAGTAACTGAACAACAACAATAATGTAAAACTCCATCTCAGCTCTGGGCCCTTTGGAAACAGGCCTTGGTCTGCAGGAGTCACCTGTGGTTAGCAGCCTCCAAGGCAGCCCCAGAGACCCTGTCTCTTGGTGCTCACGAGCCCAGGTGCAGTCCATCCCATCTTGTATCAGGGTTGGTCACGTGACCAGTAGACTATGGCACAAGCGATGGATGGTTGTCACTTCTGAAGGTCCGTGTGTTCTCTCTCTCGGATCTGCTGCTCTGGGAGAGACGAGCTGCCCTGTCGTGAGGAGAGGCTCCTGGGCGAGGAGCTGAGTCCCCCTCCTGCTCACAGCACGGGGGTGAGCTCGGAGACGGCCCTGATCAAGCCCCAGGTGGCGCAGCCCTGGCTGCACCCGAGACCGTGAACCAGAACCACCCGGCTCGCTCAGATCGTTCTGTCTTTTGATGATTATAAAATCCTCAGCAGTGAAAGGGGGAACAATGATAGGTTTAAAAAAAAAAGAAAGGCTGCTTGCCTGCAGAGTTTAATCCATTCCTTTTAAGATTTAGTGTTTTTACCAATTATCCATTGTCAACAAAATCTGTTTATGGCTAGGATGCCTAAGTTACCTGAGAGTATGATGAAGCTCTTCCCGGTGGACCAGACCCTGAAGGGACCATTTAATCCACAACAGCTCTCGCTGAGGTGAGTCCTGGGAGCCAGACGTCTCCTCGGATCTGACGCCTTCGCTAACCTCGGCCTCTTCTCGGTGTCCTCTGGTATTCGTGCTGGTGCTCTGCTGTCACGCAGCGCTGCGCTTGTGGTCTGTAGGACCTTGTGCTCCCCACCAGACAGCTCCAGATGGCTCTGCTTGGTTTCAGCTTTGCCCAGAGGACCTTCTGCCCTTAGCGGCTCTTCCGCAAGCAGCTGACCGTTGACCTGCGTCTTGTGACCCGCCTTGGAAGGATGCGCTGGGCCAGTTGGTTCTGGGTCAGGAATTTGAACCAGGACTCAGTGACAGTCTAATCACTGGTGGGCATTTGAGCTAAAGAGTCCTCAAGAATTGGAGGTAGGCAGCCATGATGTGCTCCCGTTTTATGAGTAGTGGCTCAGAGGAAGCATGCACACACTAGTGAATTACAGAGTGTGTGAGAAGTGCTGTGGGAAGCAGAGGAGGGGGACCAGGAGTTCCAGCTCCGAAGGGTCAGGTTGCAGAGTTTAAGCAGGCGGACAGGGTGGCCTTGTTGGGACGGTGAGGTTTTTGCATCAGGACTTGGACAAAGGGGGTTGGCTCAGCGCATACCTGGGAGACAGACATTCCAGGAGGCGGAATGGTAGGTAGGTGTGTTCACGGAAGTGTGAGAGGCTGGGATGACTGGCCAGAGAGGGAAGATCCTCTCGGGCTTTGAGGACCATTGTGAGGACTTTGACTATCATCCTGAGGGCAACACCAGGTGTTGCAGTCCCGAGCTGAGCAGTGAAACCATCTGACTTCAGTTTTCCTAGGCTTTCCCGATGGCTCAGCAGGTAAAGAATCCACCTGCAACGCAGGACACACAGATGTGGGTTCAATCACTGGATTGGGAAGATCCCCTGGAGGAGAAAATGGCAACCCATGGACAGAGGAGCCTGGCGGACTCCAGCCCATGGGGTCGCAGAAGAGTCAGACGTGGCTGAGCGCGCACACACAGGATCAGTCCATTGTGCACATAGGGGAATAGAGAGGCGCTGCTAGAAGCTGGAGCGGGGTCCGGAGAGCTGCTGGCGACGATGCAGGGCCGGTGGGTCTGAGGGATTTCGAAGATTGGGACTAACAGGGTTTCCTGACCACTTGGATGAGTTGTAAGAGAAAAGGGGGAGCCAGGAGGGATTTCACGGGTTCTGGCCTGAACCCCTAACTTTGAGAATGGTGCTGCTGGGCGGGGTGGTGGTCAGGAGTTCAGGCAGAAGTACATTTTAGATCTCCGAATGGAGATACTGAGCGGAGAGTTAAGTATGCAGGTCTCAAAAGGAGAGGGCTGGATTAGAGGTATGAACTTGAAGTTTTGACATAAAGATGGCATCTAAAGCCGCCGGGCAAGCTCCCTAAGGGAGTGAGCCTCGATGGGACGTGGAACCAAGGCAGAGGTGGAGGATGCTGGTCCTCAGGGCCGCCTTCTTGGTTCTCACCCTTCCTGACAGTTGGGTGAGCTTGCCATGGATTCCCAGGAGACTCCTTACTCTTATTTACCTTGTGTGCTAAGTTGCTTCAGTTGCTTCTGACTCTGTGCGACCCTGTGGACTGCAGCTTGCCAGGCTCCTGTTCATGGGGATTCTCCAGGCAAGAATACTTGAGTGGGTTGCTGCACCCTCCGCCAGGGGATCTTCCTGACCCAGGGGTGGAAGCCTTGTCTCTTACATCTCAGCTGCATTGGCAGGTGGGTTCTTTACTGCCAGCACCACCTGGGAAGCTTTTATTTCCCTTAAACCTTTCTTTTTACATGAGCGTGTTTCATGTACTTTCTGTCCCTTGCTACCAAGAGAGTCAGGGCTGAAGGCGGTGTCAGCCCCCTTTGCAGGAAGGAAACAGACCCAGAAGTTAAACTTACTGCAGGTTTTACCCAGTGGGATTGGTGTCTACACCCCTTTGGCTCCAATGTGTGCAAAGTGTGTGGGATCCCCTTGTTCCTGGGCTACTTGTTCCTGATGGCTACTGCGCTGTGGACATTGATTGGTGTGATTTGAATGATTTAAATTGTCTCTTGCAAATCAGGAGGTGGGGTGAATCCTCCCACCCCCACCCCGGGCTGAGACTGAAATTGGCTTGAGTTTTAAATCTCAGGAGTCCCAATGCGGTGAAAGGAATTGAAGCATTGAGTGGATAGTTTGTTGATTAATTTCTCTTTTCACTCTCTGTCATATGTTTGAGCACCTGCTATGTGAGATGCTGTGACACACAAATGTTTCCCAACCTGAATTCTGATTTGACAGAATTCAAATGGCAGGCTGACAGATGCTACGAAGGAGCAGAGCTGAGGTCTGGAAGGTTAAGTCAGAGTTAGCCAGCTGAAACAAGCAGGGCCTGTGGGTGGGGGTGGGTGCGGACACGACCCTGTGGATGAGGAAGCACCATGAAAAGGCCCCGAGGCCACGGTCTGGGGGTGGCAAGGGGCCACTCACATGTCCCTCTTCAGCCAAAGGCTTGAGTTGAAGAGTACTGACAGGCTGGAAAGACATTCATTGTGTCAAGTGGTGTGTGTGTCTATCTGTGAAAGAGATAGTGAGAGATTGGATTCGTGCTTGAAGACGACCCTGACTTTGGTGCAAGAAAGTAC
The DNA here is from genome assembly GCF_014754425.2 of Oryx dammah. NCBI lineage: Eukaryota > Metazoa > Chordata > Mammalia > Artiodactyla > Bovidae > Oryx > Oryx dammah. Next base: position 100,580,188 of record NW_024070209.1, on the reverse strand, counting down.
TGGAACAGGCAGGAGTGGACTTGGAGGCTGAGTCAGTTGTCCCCGCAGGCGGTGGCTGCTGGACGAGGGCGGTGGCAGTGGGACAGAGCCCCTGGCTACTCGGAAAGTGAAATACGCAGGCCTTGGCGGTGGCGGGTCTGGGGATAACAGGGTGGAAGCTGTTGGAGGACGGCCAGGTTTGGGGCTCATGTTCACGAGTGGTCGCCGTTCACTGAGCTGAGCACAGGAGGAAACCCACTGTTGTTTACTTGGTTTACATGGGAACAGTGAACTGTGGTGCTTTCAGGGCTTTCTCTATTTTTATTACCATAGGAGTCAAAACCACTGATTGCAGGTGTTTGCAAACTCAGACTAATTGACTCAGTTCTCCCCAAAGTTCTTGACTTATGGGATTTGGGAGCTTTTAAAGGGACTGACTTGGAGAGACAGTGTTCCAAGTCCATCTTGAAGGGCCTGCCTTTTGCCTGGCACAGTGTCGCCAGCACCATCTCCTTAAGGTAGCTCTGCCCTGGGTTGTAACCACACACGTCTTGACCTTCAGAGGGGAGAAGAGACCTGGCTGTGGGTCATTTTTACTTCTTTTCATGGGCACTTGGGCTCCTAGTGAGAGTATTTTCCATTCGGAGCTCCCAGGAAGCCTCCCTCCGTGAGGGCCTCGCGTGATTTCTTGGGGAACTGCTGTGTTGAGTGTGCTCACGTGGGGGGCTGACACGGGTACAGGCAGCTGGAAGGGTGCTGCGGGCCAGTGGCTAAGACTCTGCACTCCCAGTGCAGGGGGCCCCACTTCAATACCTGCTCGGGGAACTGGAATCGAATCAGGGTCCCCTGCATTGCAGGCGGATTCTTTACCAGCTGAGCTACTAGGGAAACCCGTAGATCCCACATGCCACAACTAAAACCTGGCACCACCAAATAAATATTAAAAAACAACACCTACTTTTAAGGCTTGGGGTGGAGCGGTCCTGGGATGGATGGCACAGAGGGAGAGGAGACAGGGTCTCCTACTTGGCATTGTTTACCATCTACGTTTAAGCTGGTTGTCCTTGGCACCAACCTGGGGGCTGGGCAAGCTCTGAGTTCTAAGTAGGAAGGTGGTTGTACAAATGGCTAAAATGTGTCTTTTTTTTTTGAACTTTTTTGTTTTATACTGGAGTATAGCCAATTAAAGTCCCTCTGTGTGTCGTCTTTCCTCTCAGTTAAGAAGCCAGAACTTCCCTGGTGGTCCAGTGGTTAAGACACCACGCTTCCACTGCAGGAGGTACTGGTTCCATCTCTGCTCAGGGAATTCAGCACCTCTGCTCAGGGAATTCAGATACTGTATGCCACACAACACAGCTAAAAACTGGAAAAAGAGAAGAAAAATCTGAGTGTCACTTTACTTACAACGTTTCAAAACATGAATTCTAAAGGGAACATAGTTGAGAACAGTCTTTTGGCGGTTGGGGGTGGGGAGGAGGTGAATAGAATTCCCTCTGCAAGACATTCAGTTGGCCACTCAAAAATAATTGGTTATTAATTGATCGTTCTCAAATTTTCCAGTATTTTTAAGAAGCCAGAGGCTAGCAGTTTGTTTTAACATAACTGATACTATTGGTAATTTTATTATCTTGGTACAATTTTGAACCTCAGCAGTCGAAATGTTTTTATTTTATATCTTCCTTTTCACCCCCATTCATACCCTATTCATAATTTGACTAAATTCTAGTACAACTGTGTCATTACGATCAAGTGCCATGAATGAGAAGTATCTGGGGCTGAGAGGCATATCGTGGGCTCTAACGTTTTACTTCATTCAGTGAATGTTACTGAGAACTTCGAGTGTGTCCAGCACTGAGCAGAGCCCTGGGAGCAAAGGCCCCTCTTGCTGCCTAGAGGGGGAGAGGGGAGGTCAACTCACCCTGCAGTGCAGAGGAGCTCTGACTCAGTCACCTGTTCTGGAGGTCTAGGGAGGTCAGGAAGCAGCCATTGCTTTACCGCAGGAGCCGAGCTGCTGTGTGTAGATAGTCTGGGCGGTGGCTTGTCTTTGATTTCTGGGCGCTGGTGCTGCTATGCAGTGGGCTTGCATCTTACACAGACAGAGGAGTTGCATCTGAACAAAAAAGAGAACAGAAAACAGCAATCATGCATAGCCAAGTTACCCTTGAGAATCCCTGTAGGAGGCCAGCAAAGTGAGCTGAACTTTCCGCATGGATACAGAATGCTGTCTGTCTCTTTAGCCCAGAGGTGTGCAAACCAGCACTCTGGGGTCCAGTCCTCGTGGCTCCCTGTTTGTGTGAACAGTTTCATGGGCACAGCCACGCCCGTTGTTTTTCACATCATCTGTGCTGCTTTCCCGTGAGGATGGCAGAGTCTAGTAGTGTAACAGACTGGATGCCCCACAAAATGGGAACTGCTTAACTCTCTTGCCCTTTAAAGAAGAAGTTTGCTGACCCCTGCTTTAGAGCAAATGGAGAGGTTCATTTTGCGTTTGGGCACTATGTGGGTGGTAAAAAGAACATTGTCATCCTTAAATACCAGAATCCCGTTGGTGAGGTGAGGCGTTCACACCATGGAAGGCGTGAAGGAGCTTCGAGACCGTCGTTTGGCCTCTCAGGTCTTGCTTGCCCCTGGGGTCTTAAGCTCGTGGCAGAAATGGAGAGTGGTTGCCTGAAACCCTAACCCTCTCCTTTTCCCTCCTCCCTCCCTTCTCTGTTTCTCAGGTGCACGTAAGTGAATCCATCTGAGCTTCATGGGGCCCCTCGCTTGCTCTTTGTGCTTCAGCTGCGGTGGGCCGATTAGAGAACAGGTCGACTTGACGGCAGACGATGCGCTGCTACGACCTGAAAAGCCGAAACGATGTCGTCTTTTGCACAGCTCTCTGGCTGTTTCTTTTTGGTGTGCTGGGGCTCCGTTGCTGTGCGGGCTTCTCTCTAGCTGCAGAGAGCAGGGCCTCCCCTCTCATGGCGTTGCGGAGAGCAGGGGCTCCCCTCTCGTGGCGTGCTGGCTTCTCATTGCTGTGGCACCTCCTGGTGCAGAGCGCAGGCTCTAGGTTTCACGGGCCTTAGCAGTCACGGCACACAGGCTCAGCGGCTGCGTCTCCCGGGATCGAACCTGTGTCTCCTGCCTTAGCAGGCGGATTCTTTACCACTGAGCCCCCGGGGAAGCCCTAAAATGATGTCATCTTGATTTCAGTGGAGAACAGTGTTAAGCAGGCGTCGTCGTCTTGACCTGGTTAAGCGTCTTGAACCCAGAACACCACCCCGCCTTTCCATACCGTGTTCACGTTGTAGCTGGTGACGCATTAAGAAACCATTGCCCAGGTGTTAAACCAGTGTTGTTAACATAAATGTTTTGAATTATAAATTTAACTTGATTTTATAATTGTATAGGGGCTATAAGCATGTGGTAGACAGACCCTCAGGTGGCCCTCATGATTGTCTCCTGGTGCTCACACGTTTTGTCTAATCCTTAAGTGTGAATGGCCCTGCAACTCACTTCTAACCGAGAGAATGTAGCGGAGGTGTGGGGTGTCCCTCTGTTACAGGAGACTGTCTTTCTAAGACAGACTAGAGACATCTTCCCTTGCGAGCTTTGGAGAAGTCAGAGGCCGTGTGTGTCAAGGAGCTGAGGGTGGCCTCCAGCCTGCACTCAGCCAGAGCTGCGGCCCTTAGTCCGTGGCTGCAGGGAAACTACTTCTGCCCGCTGCCTGAGAGAGACCGGACACAGACCCTTTCCTGGTCAGGCCTCCAGACAAGACATCAACCCTGCCCACACCTCGACTGCAGCCTTGGCAGAGGGCCCATCTGAGCGGTGCCTGGACCCTGACCAGTAGAAACTACGCACTAATATATGTGCATGCCTTTGGTTACCCAGCAATAGAAAGCTATTATACTACAGAACATAGGCGTTTACACCACTTTTTATTGGTTCATACTTAGCATTATAAAAATCCAGGCGAATCCTGGGAATCTGCAGCCGGTTTTTTCCTTCTCAAAAGTTGTCCTTAAGTTATTGGGTCACTTGACAGTATTGGGAATAGTGACTTAGATAACAGTGTTGTATCTGTGTTAAATTGTATGAAGCTGGTCCCTGCGCTGCAGTGATGTGGAATATATCCCTGTTCTCAAGAACTACTCACTGGAGTATTTAAGGGACCCACTGATGTGTGACACTCAGATGGTTCAGAAAGATTTGCATATGTGTCAAGTAAATAGATGTGTTTGTGTCGTATTTCCCCCTGCTTGCTTGCTTGCCTTTTTTTTAAGGTTTGTTTATGGCTGTGCTGCGTCTCCACCGCCGTGCAGGCTTGCTTTAGTTAACGGTGAGCACAGCTGCTCTCCACTGTGGTGCGGCGGCTTCTCTCTTTGCGGAGCACGGGCTCGAGTGCCCGGTAGTTGCAGCTCCCGGGCTCCGGAGCGGAGGCTCAGTAGTTGCGGTGCAAGGGGGTCAGTTGCCATGCGGCACGTGGGATCTTCCTGGCTCAGGGATCAAACTGGTGTCCCCTGCGTTGTCAGGCAGATTCTTAACCACTGAGTCACCAGGGGAGCCCCTCTCCCCTGTTTTTTAAATATAAAGTCAGAGAGGCTCTAGAAGGCCTTCCCTCTTAGGGTATGGCATTTCACCGTTCCTTTTTGCTTTTGCATTTCCTGTGTGTAATACCTCCTGAGGCAAAGTAGACGCCAAAAACTCACTTGGTGTTTGCTATTGTTTTGCCCAAGCCAAAGAGGCCAGAAGTTGTGGGACCTCTAGGGATGTGGTTACTTGTGTAAGAGAGTTTAATTCTCTCATACATGAATACATATTCTTTCCTTTATAACAGTAACCCTTTGCAGGGGGTGCTATTGCTTGTCTCCCTTTTGCTAGCAAGGATGTTAAACTAACGTCCAGGTTTTCAGAGCTACTTAGTGGTGGAGCCAGCTTGACCGCAGCCTTGTCCCTACCTGGTTACCACCAGACTTCAGCCCGAGGGCTCCTCCTGCTGCTCTGCTCCTCAGGTGGTCCGGAAAAGCTGGCGATCACACGACCCCAGAAGCAGTTCGCCTCCTAAGGGCACGTCTGGGCTCAGCCCAGTGAGCTGTGTCTCCAATCCTCTTCTTGCCTCACCCAGCAAATCCAAAAGTGGTCCTGCAGTCATTTATGTGGTCTAACAAGGTATTTCTGGCAGGACCCCAATAAGAAACGTCCTGCTCAGGATATTGCTGTGGTCACGGTGGAAGGGATGGACACTCTGCACGGGCTGACCTGGTGCATGTCCTCCCTGGAGTCCGCCTCAGCTTCCAGGGCGCCACGATCCATCCATCCTTCATACTGCTGCCTGCGTGCCCCCTTCTTGTCCAGGGGTGAGGTTTGGGCCCGACTTCCCCTTGAGCCTCAGTGGGGTTCCCACTCCCCACACTTGGGCCGTGTTCGTGTCCACTCATTTCTATCAGTGCCGTTCCCCCATCTGAAGGACCCCCGACGTCTGGACCCATCTTATGCCTGCTGCCCTCTTTGCCCTGCTCCTGCCCTTCCAGACCTGTCCACTTCACCTACCAAAAATGGGGGACAATGGTAAAGCCAAACATCCAGCCCCACTGTGTCATCTTGGCCGCCTGCCTGAATGTGGGGCGCTTTGAAGAGAGCTTCTTGGAGGAGGAAGTGGGTGCAGGTTCTCCTCCCCCAGCCTCCGTGGGGGCCGGCCTGCAGGTGCACCTTCTGATTGGGTTTCTTTTCACCCAGAGTCCCAGCTCGCCCTGGGAGTGCTGAGAGTCCTGGGGCAGGCCTTAGTCATCAGGCCTGGGACCGCGCTGAGGGTAGGCCTCGGACTGCCATCTCATTTCTGCCAAAAATAGGTGAGGAAAGAGCCCATTTCCATTAAGTTTTTTAAGGGTATTTCTGTATTAAGCTGGAGCTCCTGGAAGCAACACACCAGGCTGTTAGTAGCTTACATTCCTCAGAAGTGTCTTCACCAATAGAAAGTTATTGGGTTATTGATTTTTTAATAGATAGCAGATATTAAGTGGTAGTATGTAGAGCATTGTAGATCTTGTAAATCCAGGATTGAAGACTCAATTCACGGTGTTCCTTTACATCCCCTTTAAAATTCTTTCTAGAATGTTCTACCAGGAAAAGAACCCCTCTTCTGTTGAGCTGGTTGATTTTCTCTGGATGGTCCAAAGCTAACCCAGCTTTTTTGCCTTTTTACCTTGGCTGCTAGGAGATTTAAGAATCAGATGATCTTGGCTCAGTCACAGAAAATACTGTGTTCCAAGCTTTTGAGTATGTTCTCTTTTAAACTGTCTTATTAGTTACATGTTTAGTGTTGCCTAAATAAATACCTGCCTGGGAAGAGTTGCTTTGTTCCTACTTCTGAGTAGAAGCAGCAGTGGGTGTTAATTATTAGGTACGGGTTTTAACTAATGGAGAGGAGAGCTTGTAGACCCGTGGCACACCCTGCGTAAGATCTCTGATTTCTGCTTCTGCTCTGGGGTCAAATCCTGTGATGTAATTTGATTGAGGAGCCCTCCTGGAGCCTATCTGTGGGCTTGGTGCAGCCAGTGTTGAAGATGAGCTCTGCAGCATCTGGGCTGTTTGTCTGCCAGGTTTCATTCCACCTCCCTGGTCCCTTGGACCAAGCGGGAAGGAAAAAGAGCTCCTGGCACGTGCTCTTAGCAGGACCCTTAGGCTTAAGGTGGGGGCTTCCCTTGTGGCTCAGCTGGTAAATAATCCGCCTGCAATGTGGGAGACCTGGGTTCAATCCCTTGGTTGGGAAGATCCCCTGGAGAAGGGAACAGCTACCCACTCCAGCATCCTGGCCTCGAGAATTCCGTGGACTGTAGAGCCCATGGTGTCACAAAGAGTCGGACACGACTGAGCGACTTTGACTAGGCGTAAGGGAAGAAGCTTATTTTAGTTGTTTTTAATGTTATGGTAGTTGGGTTTCGTCTTTCCCCTTAGGATAGAGCATTTTAGCTTTTGGTTTTGTTTTTGCATTTCCTGCGTATACCTTCTGAAGCAAAGTGGACTGCTAAAAATGTCACTTGGTGTTTATTTGTGCCTAAAATAAAATAAAGACTTGTAAACACTGTGAGTCACTAAAAGAGCTTTAGGAGGGAAGAAATGTTATCTCTGTTACTCTTTTCTATCCTTCAAGAAATTTTCCAGTGGATTTCCTGTGCTTATTTTGTAGTTGGACATTACATAATCCAGTTCTTTCATCAGTAGCCATACAGTAACATTTTATTTGCTGGCACTTTGCATCTCTGCTTGTATGTGCAACACTTTATTTTTTAAAGTGTAGTAAGTTTTGGAGGAATATTGTGGTTAAAGAGGAAAGTTGCTGGAAAATAGGGTTGTGCTGCTGATCCAGCACAGTACCGGGAAGAAGCCCTGTGCACATCTACCATGCACGTCGTAGAGCCTGCTCACCTGCCTGCTTGCCCGCCCCAGAGTGCACTTGGTCTTGTTCCCCAGGTGGCCCCTAGCACACAGTAGATGCTCTGTGAGCGTTTTTTGGATCCATGAAGTCCGTAGCTTGGCAGGTGGGAAAAGGGTAAAGAAGAGTGGTCTTATAAAACAATGAAGAAAGAAGGGGAATCAGCTGGGCCTGTGAGTCTCAGACTCGGTGAGCATGAGGATCCCATGGAAGGCAGCTAAAGCGCATTGCTGGGCCCACGCCCAGAGCCCCCACTCCGTGGGCGTGGCAGCTGCGCCTGGTGGGTCAGGGCCCGCTTTTGAGGACCATCATCTAGGCAGATTGCCCTTGTTTTCCAGATGAGACAAGAGATTTGAAGAAGCTGCACCTTACCTCACTGAGAAAACTAATTAGTGGCAGAGCTGACATGAAAAGCCAAACCCTTCCTCCCACTTTCTGACTTCCAGGAAAGAGAAACGTACTCCGACGTCTCTAAATCAGCAGACTGCTCTGGCGACCACATTGCCCAGTTTCTTTCTTAGGAAGAAGGACAACTCTGGGCAGAACCAGAGGCCAAGAGATGTTGTTCCAGATAGTTGTTAGTTACTCTTGCAAAAGTGCCTGTGGCAGGTGCCCATTTGTGACGGTGTCTGCTGCCCATCAAAGGGGCGGTTTGTTTGGGAGCTGAGGAGAGGCCTCGCGTCATTGCTGGGTGTGTCCTTAATGTCCCTTGAGTGTCTGAGAGATGGTAGCACAGCCCTGGTGCCCGGTCAGCTGTGGATGGGACCCTGCCTTCAGGAAAGTTGGCCACCCACACAGGTGATACCCACACAGGTGATTTCCACACTGTGTGGTTGGTACTGAAGTTGGAATAGTGGGGCACTTTTTTTGTAATTTATTAAATTACAAAAATTTGAATTAGTTTAAGAATAATTTTGTAAATTTTAAATTATAATTTAAAGTTGACTTACGGTGTTGTGTTGATTTCTGCTGAAGTGATTCAGTTATACATATATCTTTTTCTGTACAGCCTTTTTCATATTCTTTGCTATTATGGTTTATCACAGGATGTTGAGTATCGTTCTCTGTGCTATACAGTAGGACCTTGTTGTTTATCCATCCTATGTATGGTAGTTTGCATCTGTTAACTTCAAGCTCTCAGTCCATCCCTCCCCCACTCCCTCCTCCTTGGCAACCGCAAGTCTCTTTCTCTTCTCTATGCCTGGGAATCTGTTTCTGTTTCATAGGTAAGTTCACTGGTGTCATATTTTAGATTCCACAAATATGTAGACAAAATGGTATTTGTCTTTCTCTTTCTGGACGCAGTGTGATCATCTGCAGAACCATCTTCGTTGCTGCAGATGGCATTATTTTACTCTTTTTATGGCCGGGTAATGTTCTGTTGCGTGTACACCGCATCTTTCTTGTCCGTTCACCTGTCGATGGGCGTTTAGGTTGCTTCCAGGGCTTGGCTGTTGTGAATAAGTCATGTACAGGGTTTAATAGGATATTAAATGTTGCTGCTGTGAACATAGGAGCGCATGTATCGTCTCAAATAGTTTTGTTCGGATGTGTGTCCTGGAGTGGTATTCCTGGATCATACAACAACTCTCTTTTTCAGTTTTTTTGAGGACCCTCCAGACTGTTTTCCACGGTGGCTATCCCGACTTACATTCCCATCAACAGTGTGGGAAGGCTCCCTTTTCTGGAGAAACACTCTGGATGGACCTCGGCGCTTCAGGGCTCTCTGACGCACAGCCCTTCTCTGCCTCCTCTGGCTGGGATAGGTAATGATGTCTGACAGGCAGCCAGGCTTGGAGCAGAAGCTATTCAGTTTGGGCAGAAAGAGGTTATGGAAGGTGTTTCCTGTGCACACTTTTTCATTTTCCATCACCCTGCCACCTTCTTCCTAGTAGCTTCCCACTCAGAAAGACTCAGTCACTGATAATGCTTAAGGAGGACACTTTGGTGTCATGGTTGAGTCAGCTGGCCGCAAAGTGAGCAGAGTCTGAGTTCAGGCCACTTCCCCAGTCACTGAGTGACTTTGGGCCTAGTTATTTTCTCTGAGCCTTAGTTTCTTCATCTATAAAGTGGTTTTTACATTAATTTCTGGCATAGTGAGTACTCAGTAAACTCTGGGCTATTTTAAGCGAATGTGGTGTGAAACGGGTTGGGTTAACAGCTGCCTTCAGTTCCTGTTTGCTCCCACATCCCGTGGTCTCCGCGGCCTAAGGACAGGTCGGCCTTGTTGCAGACTTGTATTTTGCCCGGTGGCAATTTGTGTTAAGACAGGGTTGGGGGTTGGGGGAATTCACTTTGTCTAGACAGCAAGACTGCCCGTCCCTTGGTAATGAATCTATTCGTGGAAGGGAAGGTGGCCTCAGAGTGGCTGGCATCTCACCCTGTTGGGGACCATGTTTAGCTTCTGTAGCAAGTGAAGAAAGCACGCGCTGAGCCCTCTGCTGCGTCACCTGCTGGGAAACGCATTTCCCAGCAGCCTTGGGGGCTTCAGGCTCCCTGATCCGGCAGGACCCATCTCTCCGTACTGACCTTCTGTCGGGTCTCCTGATTCACCTTGACCCTGCTGACCCTGGCCTTCTAAACATGCCCTGCCCTCTCCCAAGAGCACTTCTCCCCAGAAAGAAAAGGAAAATCTGGCCAACTGCAGTGAATCTTTCAGGTTTCAGTGTAAAGCGCATTCCTTGCAGGATTGAACGTGGTTGTGATTGTTGTTCGGTCATTAAGTCCCGACGCTTTGCCACCCCATGGACTGCAGTGTGCCTCGCTTCACTGTCCTCCACTTCCTCCCGGAGTGTGCTGGAGTTCGTGTCCATTGCGCGTGGCTGCCCACCGTGAGAGCGGGCTTTGATGTGCACCTTTCCATAACGCCCTCTGCTTCCCCGTCTTCCGCCCTTGTCCCCTCCACCTCCCACAGAAACCGCTCGCACCTGAACCCTGCCTCAGTCCACCTCTGGGAGACCCAGGCCGAGGTGCCCTCATTCTCTGCCTTCCGCTGAGTGGCTCGGGGTTTGGGCCCGGCTTTTGTAGCGCTTGTCACCCTTGTAGCGGTGTTTCGGACTGCCCGTCCCCGTTCCCCTCCGGCACTCGTGCCCTGTTTGTCTGACACCGCTGCACCCCCGGCCTCGAGGAGTCAGGGTTTGGAAAGCTCTCTGTGCCATGTTCCCCTCGTGCAGTCGTCGTCTCCACGGGGCTCCTCTCTCTCTGAAGAGGAGCGAGGGGGTGGGCTGAGGGTCTGCCGGCAGCCAGCTCAGGCTGGACCTCACTTTGAGGGCACTGTCTTTGGCTTGGGGCCTTACGGCGGGAGCAGCAGGGGCTGTGTCGGGGGACGCTGACCCTCACCAGATGGCTGCCGTCAGTTTGCACCTCCCCAAGCTCCGGCCATGCCCAAGCCCGCAGAGCTGCATTAGTGCCACGGGCCCCACGTGGCTCAGGCCCTAGAAGGGGGACATGACACAGGAGAGAAGCGCTTCCTGACCCACGTGTGGAGCTCCAGAGTCTTCGTCCCTGGGCAGAGGCCCAGAGGGCGGCCTCTCGGGCTGTGGAGAGCTGGCCCAGGGCCAGCTGTACTGCACAGAGGTGTGAGCTGAGCTGTATGCGGCGGGCTTCTCTAAGTAGGAGATCAGTTTTAAAGCTGAGCAGTGCACCGTGAGATTGGATGGAAGAGGCTGCCTGGTTCAGCATTCCAGAACTGGCCTCTGCATGGTTGGTTTTGGCTCACCACGTCAGAAATGAATGTTGGAGATAACGTGGGAGCCCTGTACTGCTCGGCTGAAGGCTGAGCAGTTCAGGACACACAGTTCCATGCTAGTATTTTTGTTTTGATGAGAAATTTAAAAACACTATTCTCAGCCTCTACCACAAAGAATACAAAAATACTGTTATTGCAAAGAAACTAAATCTATTTTGATCCCTTCTCTGTGGTGGTGTTTCAGTTTGTAAAGAAAGTTGGAACCAAAAACATTTGAAAAGGTGGCCTTAAAAATGTGCCAAACTTTCTGCAGCGTGTAGACCCATTTACAGATTCAGTCCACTGATTTTTGCACAGTTTGCAAACATATCCACGAGTTTTTTGGAAACTGTGTATTTGTACTACAGCGCTTAGTTCTGAGGACGTCATGGCTGGCAGACACCAGTTGCAGAACAAAAGCTGTCTTTTAGGAGATCTAAGTCATGATGGGTAAATGATGGACCCACACGTCCTGCAGGAAATGAAGTGACGTGTGTTCCTCTGCAGTCACTTGGTGGCTCTTGGGAGCTTTGGTTGAACACCACCAGACTTTCTCCCGTCCCCTTCACTCCGCGGTGCAGGTTTTTGGAGACACAGACCCTGGGTGACGGGAACACCCCGCTCACTGTCACATTGGGACGATCTGTGTTTGGGGAGGCTGGTCCTGGGCACGTCCCTTTCCTTGTTCTCCTGGAAATAGGAGGTTTCCCATCTTAAATGTAAAATGCAGCTTTCGACTTAGAATGTGCCTGCACTTTAAAGAGACTAAAGATCCTTCACTTTCCATGAGAGAAACAGTGCATTCACGGGCAGGGGCAGCGTGGAGTGAGGACCTGACCTCCAGCCTCAAGGGCCGAGCAGCGTGGGGGCCTGTCACCCCAGCCCTAACTGTCACTCAGACACCCCAGCCTGTCTCCTTTCAGCTTGCTTCTGACTGCAAACGCAGATGTGTGTAGGTGTCTTGTTTATACCTTTTTAGGCCAGTACCCTGTCTTCGGCCCAACTCTCTACCCTCTTGAGAATCACTGTCTTAGAACAGTTTACTTGAGGGCAGAGAGACATCAGCCAAAGTAGATGCCCCTGTAAGGAACCACGGCATTATTAACGGAAGGAAGAGCAATGATGGGTCACTTTGGTCCACCAGTTCTGGGTGGAATATGCTTTCCCAAGAACTCTGCGTGTGGTTGCTCCCGTTTTATTCATTGTCTTACTCGTGCTCTGACTCGCCGTGTAGCCAAGGAGACCTGGCTCAGCCTGAGTTTCTCGCTTTGGAGAGCTGGTTGGGCTTCGTCAGCTGAGACTGGTGGTGGGGCCCCTCCCCTAGGCTTCGAGGCTGTGCCAACGTTGATACAGCGTTTATCAATCTTTGTCCCCATCCGGAGGGGCTTGTCCTGAGGCATGTTCTGAGATGAGACCCTCCCCTTCAGTCAGAGTCAGGGGTCCACCTGCCTGTGTCACTTCCTGTGTGCACTTGGCCCTGCTGGGCTTGCTGTCCCCCCCTCGCATTCTTTGGCCCACGATTTGGAATTTCTTAACAGCTTCACTGTTCTCCCCCAGACCTTCATCCTCAAACACTGTGCTTCTCAAACTTGAGCATGCTGCAGCGCTACCTGGAGGACTGGCTGAGCCCTAGCCCCTGGGCCCCTTCCCTAGAGGGCCTGCCCCACGGGGTCAGGGCTGGGTGCAGAGCCCGCCTTCTGAGCAGCTTCAGGTCAGGGAAGTGCCACTATCTGCCCCACTGTTCTCCCCCCAATTCTTCACTCTCAGGGGAGACTGAGAGTCACCTCAGGCGACTGCAAAGCGAGAGAGAATTGAACACGTTCGGGTTTTTTATACTCTCTGTACTTGATCACAAGGTAAGACGCTTCTCACTGTGCCAGGTGGCCAGAAAAGCCTGCGCACTGCTGACCCCTCCGCGCCAGAAGCGACGCACCTGTTGGCGCTGCCCCGGTGCCTGGTTCTTAGTTCCAGACCTCGGTCGGGGAGCTCAGCCACAGTCCTGGCTACGTCTGGTCAAGACTAGCTTTGTGGTCTCGATGGCCCATACAGGACCCCGAGCCGTAGCTCCTCTTTGTCCTAGTTAGAGAGTTTTCCCACCCCGGGCTCCCCAGGGAGTGCGATCTTCAGCATCTCAAGTTGGTCGTAACTGAAATAAGTCTCAAGAAGCATTTAGCCTTACTGTCTGCAGTGGCCTCAGATGGTTTGTATCACATTTTATGCTTTCATCCAGGAAATTGGTTTGGGGACCTCCCAATGGGTTGTGACCTGAGTAATCGTCAGCAGGAGGGATCGGCCACGTGTCTGCCCTCCCACCCCGCGTGGCCAGGGCTTACTCAGTTCCTCTCCCACCCAGACCAGCCCTCATCCCTTTGCACTTTTCACACTAAAGTGTGCATGGCTTCCAGGCTTACAGCTCCAGGGCTTCCTTCCTCAGAGCCACGTGGGTCTCTTAGGAAGTGAGCCCCTTGTTTCTTCAGCAGTTGTCTCTCTCTGCTGTGTGTTGGAGCCCTACGTGTATGGCTTTACTTCCTTGTTCACTTGTAAACTACTCAAGGCCAGGGCCTCCATTCCTGTTAAACCACAGACCCGCTGTGGGACCAAATGCCCAGCATCTGGCTGTGGGAGGAGTGCGCTGTGCACAGGCCCAGGGCCTGGACTCGGTGTTCAGCCTGGTTTCAGCGGAAAAGTGAGTTTTGCTTGCGAACAGCTGACTTTGAGACCACAGGTCTCTGCCTTCTCCTCCCCATACGGCCTGTGTGTGCTCTTCCTCCCAGGCTGCCAAGGTAGAGGCCTGCAGACAATTGGCAGGAAGCCGCCTCCTGTGCAAAGATTTGGTCCTTTAAAAAGAGCTTCAGTTCTAGGAGACTTCAAGGATACGACTGCTGAGGGAGGACAGGGGAAGATGAGATTCCGTCTCGAAAAATGCACACTGTCTCCTGCCTTGAGGATTCTAGAATGAGACAATTGGATTTTTCCTAAAGGCACTCACTAGGGTGGGGCAGGTTTGGTAGAGTTCTGAGTAAGAGAGAGAATTTGGAGAGAGAGGAATGTCGTTTGGCTGCGTCCAAGATCCAGGGAAGGGGCCGGCGCCACTGAAGAGCTGTCTTTAAAAGTACATACTGTGAGGCCATCTGTTATTTATCACAGACCATAAAGGCATAACTTCCGTGAGAACTGGGAAGCCTTCTTGATTTCAGAAAATCCCCTTGCAGCACTTTCTAGCCAAATGTTGGCAACTCCAGCAATCACTGAAATACGAGTTCATCAGTAGCTGTTGGTTAAAAACAGTGTCTCACTTCCACCCATAATCCCACCTCCCAAGAGGAAAGAGTCAGTGTGTATGACTTGGGCTAAGAGACCATGCCCAGGACCCTCACCAAGGGCATCTAACTCAAGAGCTGGCGTGGCCAGGAGCCCTTTGATGCGATGCTCCAAGTGAGCTGCCTGGGTCCTGGTCTCTTCCAGAGGGTGTGAATCACTTTTTCAAGCAGAACTGGCTGGCCTGAAAGTCTTTTCCGCTGCTCTTGTGGTGACTTGCTTCCCTGGTGATCAAAGCTGTGAACACATCTAATAAACAGCGTTATTTGCTAGGCTCTGGCTTAAAAAAAGAGGAAGAGGAGCCCACGCTGAGTCGGAAGCCGGGTGGGGGGCGGGGGGGGCGAGGGTGGGGAGGGTGTGGTGGAGAGCGGTACGCACCGGTGAGCACGGGGCCCTGCACCCATGGGCACCGGCTTGTTCCCCATGGGGCACACGCGCCCTCCTGCCTCTGAACCCGGGCTCTGCTTCATCCGGGCTGTCCTGAGGGGTCTTACTTCTCTCTCTCTTGAGTTTGGAGGCTGTGAAGCTGCATTAGGATCACGTCTAGTCTGTCCCTTGTTCCTCAGCCTCTCTCTCCCACCCTGGAGGATCCTCTGTGGAGCGCCTCCACCATGCACACACTCCGGCTGCAGGAAATGGTCCCGGCGGCTGCTGCCACCCTCCCTGGTGTTTACAGTCCCTGCACACAGGCACCCATGCATTTGAGCAGACACGGACTGGGTTGGATTTCAGGCTCTGAGCTGATGAAATTCTGGCTTTGACTAGACCAGCCTGACTTCAGATTATCAAGGCCACTCGGAGCCTCCAGTGGGCAGTTAGACCATCTGCAGCTGCGGTGGCTCGCGAGCAGAGGGTGGGGGCGTGTCCCAAGCACTGGAACTGTCTTCCGTCCTAGGCTTCTTCACATTTTTACCTGCTGTGCTTAAGTTGTCCCCTGAGGAAGAGAAACGACTGCAAGCAGTGAATACTTTTCCAGCCGCTGCTGAGGAGGGACCCTGGACTGCCTTTGTTCGGGAGGCCTGGGCCCTAGGCTGGCGGGAGAGCAGTTCCCAGGCCTCGGCGGCCTCTGTCAGGACGGGGATCCTTGCTGGCGCCCACGCTTCCCATCCCTCACTTGGCAGCAGGGCCTCTGAGGCAGGGCAGCCGGGACCACCTTGGTCCCCACCCCCAGAGGCTGGGGTTGATTCAAGCTTAATTTGGAATGTGTGGAGCAGAGTAGGGTCTGGCTTTTTTCCCCATGCGTATATGAACAGACACGATCGACCTTCTTGTGGGAACAGCCCTGGACACAGCCTGGGGGACGGGAGCAGGGGGCGGGTCTGTCACAAGGTGCTCGTCCCAGTGCCCCTTTGGTTCCAGAGAAAAGGCACTGCCCCCGGGGGGTGAGGGTGACAACCTTCTCCTCTGCTTCACACCCGGGCAGCTGGAAGTGTGCCTTCGGAGACGTGGGTGTGTTCAGGTCCCTCGGCACCCCTCAGAGGTCTCTGAGGCCTCTTCCAAAACAGCCCCCTGTTTGCTGCCTCTGATGTCTTCCGTCGGTTCCCGTGTGAAATGTCCGAAGCCTGTAGGAGAAAGGTGCACCTGAGGAACCCGCTGGGTTGTTACACAGGGGCACCGGGAGCTGCCCCGCTCCTGAGCGGGCTCTGAGCGGCCCGAAGGGCCTTGCCTGTACTGGGTGTGTCTCCATCCCAGGGCTGCTTGCTGGCCGCACTGAGCCTGAGGCTGGGGGCTCTCTGGAGGGGCGGAGTGGGTCCTGCTCCTCAGCATGTAAATGTGTGTGAACAAGTGGGTGAGCAGCTGAAGGAGGAGGTCTGTGGGCCTGCCCCGCTGCCCTCTGATGGCACCCTGTCTCTCTGCAGTGATGGGGACCGAAGGTGGCATTCCACGGGACTCTGTCCCTGTGCTTTCTTCTGTATTTGCCAGCAAGCGATTCCTGCAGCGTCCCAAACCACAGGCGGTTGTGTCTCCCAGCTCCTTCTCTTGTTGTCTGTGAAGTTAAAAAAAAAAAATGGAACACGTGCTCACTGACAAGTGAAAATGTGTTTCCTCTAGAAGTCCAGAGGGTGGCCTGACACATTGTGCGTTCCTGGGGGTCCCTGAGCAGGGCCTGGAGCAGCAGGGGGCGGGAGGAGAGCCGCCGTCTGCCGTGGCCCAGCCGCCTGCAGGTGCTCCCGTCCCCCCAATGGGCCCGTGCCCCCGTTGCTGACCCCTGCTCGGGCTGCCACGCAGGCCACACAGAGCCGCACGGCAGGCCACACAGAGCCGCACGGTAGGCTCTGCGGCCCTTGAGGAGCCTTGTTGAATCCTGAACTGGCTCCAGTCCTAACACGCAAGTTCCTCGGAGGGACAGAGGCTGCTCCAAACAGCTCCACCTAAAGGACAGAGGTGAGGGTGGACCCACGTCCAGGTGCAGCCGGAATCCCGATGGTGTGATGGGCTTTGGCCGGCCTGCTCTCGGCCTGGCGTGCTGACATGTTTGCTCTCCCTCTCCCTTCTGTCTTCTCTAGAAGTAACATACTCTGGAGAAATGACTCATTTATGTCTCTGGAAGTCTCTGGCTTTAAGAATCTCAGAGTCAATTCCAAATAAATAGTCAGTCATAGAAAAGAAATTCTTCCTTGGTACTTGGCGACCCTGGGGACAGGCTGACCTTGAGTGGTTCTCAGTGTGAGTTAGGGCTGCAGTCGCCTTGTCTGTGATGTGTGTGTGCATGTTCTGGGGGTAGGGGGCAGGGGGTCAGGCCCCTGGGACCTGGTCTCCGCGTCTGCCAAATGGTGCTGAGAACCTGCCCCTCCCTGAGTTAACATGATGATCACCCAGCTTCCAGGAGGGTGTTTAAATGCACTAGCTGCTGATGTTGGGCTCCAGGGAGGGAAGCAGCTCTAAATCTCTCATCTCGTGGGATATCATCCATTATTTGACCATTTTTTAATAATCGGAGTAGGTATGGGGGAAACTGTTCAGCTCCCTCTCTGAC
Source organism: Oryx dammah (assembly GCF_014754425.2). NCBI lineage: Eukaryota > Metazoa > Chordata > Mammalia > Artiodactyla > Bovidae > Oryx > Oryx dammah. Next base: position 100,562,773 of record NW_024070209.1, on the reverse strand, counting down.
AGATCGCTGGCAGGAGGCCCCGCACCTCAGAATGTCCTCTCCAGGCTGTGTTCACATGCACAAGTTTACCTGGTGGAGGCTGTGGTTTCTGTTTAAGTCCTGAAGGACACTTAGTTACTGAATTCGCCTCTTTCCCCACCCCACCCCCAAGCTGCTGGAAGTGGAGCCTCAGACAAATAAAACTATCTAACAGCTCAGATGATGTCGCCAGGAATCCAGCTCCTCTTCTAATCTCTGCTCTCCTTTTTTTCTTTGAATACAGCTTTTTAAAATTAAAGTAAAACACACATGTAGAAAAACACTCAGTCATAAGAGCCCCGGCTCAGTGAGTTATCTCCTCCATTTAAAAGTTCTGCTGTGTTAGAACAGACTTCCCTGGTGGGCCAGTGGTTAAGACTTCACACTTCCACCACAGGGGGAATGGGTTTCCCTGGTTGGGGTCGTTCCACATGCCACAGCGGTATGGACATTAATTAATTTTGTAAAATCTGCTGTGTTGAAAAAATAGTAATTGCCCATTTAGAGTGGTGGCATTTATCTCAGAACATTTGGGAACAGCAGATGACATTTATCTGATGTTTACTAGGTGGCAGTACTGTGCTAAGGGACCTTACATGGAGTACTTATCACATCCTCATAACAGCCTCGAGAGGTGAGACAAGGACCGTTATTCTCATTTTACAGATGAGAACAGTGAGGCCCCAGTGGGCAGCTTACTCACAGCTGTACACATTGAAGGGATTTCACTTATGTCAGAGCTGCGGGTGGTGTGGGAGTAAGTTCCCAGGGCTGCCCTTGGCCATGTGGTGGTCCGTGTCTCTCCTGTTGCCCACATTTCAAAGCAGAGGACATGATGTCACTGCCACCATGTATGTCTGTCCTTGCTCCCTGCTGCCAGAGATAACCAGCCTGCGTTGCTGGGAAGCTGCGATTGTCAGAAATGTCTTCTGTTGAAAGTCTCCCTCCTCTGCCCTGCTCCTCTTACCTTGCACAGTGAGTTTCCGCAGGCTCTCTGGCCCTGTGCCAGGTGGGGGCTTCAGTGAGATCCTGCAGTCCCTCCACGTGGGCAGAGGGCCTCAGAGTCTGGAATACCCAGCCTAGGGGTGAGAGGGCCCCCCACAGTCAGTCCTTCAGCAAGTGCACCTCAGGGCACATTCCAGAAGCCCTTGAATCCAGCCTGCCCAAGGTGCCTCCTGTCAGGAGGCCAGTGGACCAGCCCTCCTCACAGGGACGGGGAGGGCTGGCCATTCCCAGGGCCTCCAGCTGCAGAGGGTGCTGGAAAAGTGTCTGGTCCAGCAAGAGACCACGTTCTGAAGACTCAGGATAAAAGAAAGAGAAGAGTAGAATGTCTTGCCTGATAATTTTTATTTAGTTGTATATTGAAATTATAACGTTGTGGATAATTTAATTTGAAACCACATGTGGCTCTTGTGTTTCTGTTGGAGAATCTGTTGTCCTCTGGAGACCTTGAGGGGGAGAGCAAAACATCTGGTTTTTCCTCTCATCTTTTCCCTGGAAGTAGCTTGAACAGGATTCTCTCAGCCCGGGTGCCCGGGTGACCCACGCCGAACCAGCACAGCAGAGAAAGTTCATGGTTGTCTCTGACTCAGTGTCGGTGTTCCTCAGACAATTACGTTAAAAATCGGTATAGACCATCCAGTCGACATCACTAAGCAGATACTACTGTCTGGTGTTGGTTGAGTGCAGTCGTTGCTACCTGTTGCAGAGTTCAGTCCTTGATTCTCCTGTCTTTGTGTTAGTGATGGACAGGGAGGCCTGGCGTGCTGAGATTCATGGGGTCGCAAAGAGTCGGACACGACTGAGCAACTGAACTGAACAATCGTTTACTCACTTTCACTGTGTGCCAGTCTTGGGGCTAAGTGCCAGGTTCCAAAGTGAGGAAGACTTAGCCTTTGGCCTCAAGGAAGCGAGCGCCCGGTGCCCGTCCTGCCTCGTCCCTGCAGCCGTGGAGGGAGGGGGAGCCCCGTGCTCTTCACCCTCCCCAGTGCGGAGTGTTTGCGCCTTTTTCTTTGTATCCATCCTGGTGTGTATGTCGTAGCATTGCTATATGGTTTTAATTTATTGTTTCCTGATAACCAGTGGGACTGAGCACCTTATCGTCTGTTTGTTGGCCATTTGGAGTTCATCTCTTGTGAAGTGTCTGTTCATTTCCAGATCTGTTTTTAATCCTGACAGTTACACAAGTAAAGCAAAACCGGTAGCTCTGTCAGATGTGTAGTGAAGCCTGCAGGGGTGGGGCCCCCAGGCCCGATCTCCTGCCTGCACCCCTGGTCTCGCTCCTCGGCATAGCCCCCGCAGGCCTGCACCCAGCTCAGGGCAGCTGGGCAGCATCTTGGCAGGTGTCCAGTGCTTATGCCCTTTTGCCTGGCAGTGCCTTTTCTAGGAGCCGGTCTCAGGCAGGTGCTCAGCGGGAGGGTGTTTATTCCTGTGCTGTTGGAAGAGCAGGAGCTGGGAGCCTTTGGTCAGGAAAACGTTTGACCATGTTGTGGTTTGCCTTCCATCAGGACATTATTCACGCATTAACTGTGCTCATGTGGAAAAATGCCCACAGCATATCACCCAGCTAAAAAAGCCAGTCACAAAAATACTTCGGCTCTGTATGATAGAGACGGGGAGTTATGAGGGATTTTCACCTTCTGTGTTATGTATTTTTGCAGTGCTCAGATTTTTATAATGAGGTTGTCGTAGTTTTGTCACTGATAAAAGGGAAAAGGAGATGCTTGCTATTTCCATTAGTACCCCAAGCAACATCACAGCTATCTGTTGACTTCCTAATCCAGAGGGTAATGTGAACAGATTCTCATGTCATAAGAGCCTGTGGTATTGTGGCACTCCAGCAATTATTTTCCCAGTGTTTGAATGTGAATAATCCTATGTTACGTAAGAGAGAGGATCTTTTACTATGAAATTGTTGGAAAAAATAAAACATCAGGTTACTTTGTGCTCTGCCAGGCTGAGATTATTTTTAGCCTTTGCCATGCTGCACGTTGGCAGAGCATTGGCGGTGTTATCACATAACAGCCAGCGGGTGCTGTGGACTGAGCGTCTGCTGTGTATCAGGTCCTCTGCTAAACGCTTGACATGGAGGATCACGTTTAACCCTCACAGCAACCCGGGCAGGTGGGTCCTGCGGTTATGCTGGCTCTACAGGCGAGGAGCCCTCAGCGCAGAGAGGTCGAGCGCAAGTTAAAGCACCAGCTGCCTGACTCCAGGGCCCCCATCCTGCTGGCTGTGCCCATGACCCGCTCACTCTCACGTGCGTCTTTGCCTGTGCAGTCAGTCTGTACGATTCTAGATAAACAGGCAGACCTCTTAAAAATGTGAAATCCTCACATTAAAAATGATTCTTCCTAATGTCCTCGTGTACTTCTCCCCTCTGGTTGTCCTTTCAACCCATCTGGGAACTGGGGGTATGGGTGCTGGGAGCACACATGGGCCACCCCGGCTTGTGTGTGGGACGAGCGGGGGTGCTCCCTGGTGCCCAGCTCTGCGCCCTGCGCCATCATGTGAGGGGGAGCTGCCGTCACGTCTCTCAGGGTTGGCTGTATGATCTTGGAGCCGCCTCAAAGTGTCATCCACACTGACCCTGACTTTGTGGTCCTGGGTGGACCTCGCATGGTGCAGATTAGACCTTGTGTGGTCCTCTGTGGTTGCTATGTAGACTCCCCCATCCCAGGGGGACTTAAGCCCTGACAGGGACGCTGCTAAGTTGGGATCCCAGCTGTTACAGATGACGTCTGAAAGGCCACTGGGCAAGTGCATTTGTCGGCAGCAAGGAGAGACGGCCATTCAGCATGGCCGAGGGGCACGCTGAAAGTTCAAGGATGACACAGCGACGCCTGGCAGACTGCTCGGAAGAAGCTGGTTTGGCTCTGGTGTGCTTTTGGTTTGGGTTGAGATGTGATTCCGGGAACAGGCTGCGTGCCTCTCCTTCAGCCTCCCTCTGGATGGAGAATGGCGTCCGTCTCGCAGCCCGCCTGCAGCTCGTGGCAGCCCCGCAGGGCAGCGCTGCTCTCGGTCATGTCACGCCGTCTCTGGGGATATTGACTGTGAGGTCTTGTAAGCGTTCTTCCTCTGGAAGAAATGGCTCGCAGGCTCGTCACTGGGAGCTCTTGACTTTCCTTGGTGTAGATGCCACACCGAGCAGTGGTTGGGCTTTCCCAGTGGCTCAGCAGTCAGGAACCTGCCTGCAATGCAGGAGAGGCAGGTTTGATCCCTGGGTCAGGAAGATCCCCTGGAGGAGGGAATGGCAACCCCCTCCTTGGGATTTTCTTACCGGGAAAATCCCATGGAGAGGAGCCTGGCGGGCTACAGTCCACAGGGTCTCAAGAGTCAGATACACACATACACGAGCAGTGGTTGAGGGTGTGTTTTCTTACATTCTGTCTGCGACCTTCGAGGTTGTTCCAGCAAATCTGATAGACCAGAGTAAGACACTGCAGCTGTGGCGCCTCCCCATGCAGGGGGGCGTTCGTTTCCTTGGTTAGGTGTTGCCCTCTCGCAAGGTGTGCAGGTCTGGCCAGCCCAGGTCCTGGTGGGTGTGGCGCTGCGGGGGGGCGGGCGCTTGGCTGTGCTTGTGGGGCCGCAGAGGGCCCAGACCCTCCGGAGGTCGCTTGGCCACAGCCCTCGAGTGAGGTGTGGTGTGTACTCTAGTCCAGCGGCTCTTGCCACAGAGGTTCTCGAGGGTGTTCCAGGAGGCATGTACGAGAAAGGTCAGAGCAGTGCTGTTTATAGAAGCAGACACACCAGAAATGACCCAGCGTTCGCTGACAGGACAGTGGACCAGCAAAAGCGGCATGGCGGAAGAGTGGGGCTGCACAGGGCTGGCTGCGAGGGCATTTCTGTGCACGCCGCCTGGCTAGATGTCAGACCCGCCGCCGAGTGAGGCAGCAAGAACAAGAGGCGTGTTCACAGTAGAGTGTCACTGAAGTTAGCTTCACAAGCCCACTCATTAAACTCTACTTACAGATCTAAACTAGCATAAAAAGTAAGGCGTGATGAGCACACAATTCAGGATCACAGCTACCCATCGTCGGGCAGGAAGACACCATCACGACGGGCGTGTGGAGGGGGTACTGGGGTTGCCAGCGTTCTGCTTCTTGAGCCCCGCTGTTCGATGGGGCAGCCGCCAGCCTCTCTTGGCTGTTTGTCTACATTCCAATAAAAACTCAGTTTCTTGGTCACACGAGGGACATTCCAAGTGCTTGGTAACCTCAGGTGGCTCTCATGTTGGACGCTGTGGACAGGGAACACGTCCGTCATTGCCGGAAGTTCCGTTTGGCAGTGAGGTCACTGGATGCATAGATTTCATTCCTTCTCTGTAAGGTGTATAGACTCATGTATGAAATCTTTCAAAATTCTGTTTTAATTTCAGTGCTAGAAAATCTTTAAACCCAAAGTGTAACTTTTACCAAACCCAAAGTGTAACTTCCCAAGTGAGAAGTGGAAGAGTGGTCAGTGAAGCTACCTGAAGCTCTGCAGTCGTGTGACCGTCTCTTTGGCACTGCCCCCGACCCGAGATGAGTGACCCACACGAGGGACATGAGAAGGAGTCGGGAAGTGTGTGTGCAGGTGTGCACGCACGCATACGCCTGTGTGTAGCATGGTGGTAGGATTACCCTAACGTAGCCGCCACCTCTGTGTCCCCCTCTCTGCCGTCACTGGTCGTCACGGTGCTTTATCTGCTCTCAGGCGCATAGTTTGAGTGACCTTCCAAATCTCCTAAAACCTGCGCTAAAGGCTTTGTTGCTGAGCTGTTGTTTCAAGGAAGAGATGACAAGCAGCCTGCAAGTCGAAGCCTGTCCTAGTTTGTGCTGCCCTTGATTTCCAAACTTGAGGAGGTTGGTTGTCATGACAAAGAACCTGCTCTTTCCACTTGATTTATCGCATCTTGTGCTAGAGGTGGCTGGCTGCGGCTGTTAAGTACTCCGCCAAGGGAGATTTATTGGTAGATATGTGCTTTCTTTATGTGCTGATGTGGATTCCCAGCTGCCCCGGGACAGCCAGAGCCTGTCGCCGTGTATTTCCTGGGCGGCTCCGGCTGCTCTCTGGCAAAGGTGTCCTTACCTGGCCACTTGGTCATAATCGGGGGCTGGAGGGGCCTCCACACCCTGTTTGCCTACCCTGGTTCTGCCCTGATGGCAGAGAGTGAAACTGGTCATTCCTCAGCCCCATGCCTACCCGTGTGTAATCGCTACAGAGGGCAGCAGACTGGAGGAGGCGGAAGCTGGCTTGTCCAGTCTGTGTCGCTGAAGATCTTTGACCACCAAAGAAACCACACATCCTGCCTATACTTCCCCATCTGTGTCTGCTTCTCTTGCCCTGCTTTCGGTCTTACTCACCAGGGTAGAAGTCACACCCTAGCATCTGACTTGGGAACCTGTCTGGAGAAAGAAATGCTGTGACATTGGGGATGCTGAGGCCAGCGTTCTAAGGAGCAGGTGGGGGCAGCAAGAAGAGCAGCCTGAAAGAGGGGCAGAGACCAGCGGGCTCCGGCCGGGTTGATACTTCCGCTCAGCACTAAAGGGAGAAGAGAGGGGCGTGTGTGAGGCCCGCCATTCCCCGGGATCCTGAGTCACACGTTCAGTGCTGCAGAGGGTCCCGGTCTGACCTGCAGCCAGTCCACATCACACAGTTGGGTTAAGCTCCCGGCACTGAGCAGGTGCCACGTGCCCCGTGCACGGACAAGCCCCTTCCTGCGTTACTACAGCCAGCATCTCATTTAACCTGCACCACATCAGACGTCTCAGGTAGAACAATGTTATCAGACAAAACTGGAGACTTCAGAGGTGCTGCTGAAGTCTGTTGACTCAAAACAGTCTGACTACAACTGCCCAGCCTTTTAACTACCCTGTGAATTACCGAAGTTGTAAAGAAGCAAGTATAAACTGTGTGTGGGCCCCCCTGCTTGGGTGGGGAAGAGGAGGGGAGCTGGAGCAATCACACCATCTGCTGGCCTGCTGTGAATCCCAGGGCTGGCACCGCCCGCAAGGACTGGTACCCAGAGCCCCGGAGCTCCGCATCGAGCAGCTCCAGCTGAGGAGAGAGGCGCACCAGCCCTCTGTGGATTTGTGTCCGCACTAGTCCCTAAGAAGGGCTGGTGGACAGACAGCTGCGAGGCCGGGTTTGGTTTGACTGCCCTTGTGAACGAAGGTCAGGCCTGGCTCCTCTCTCTAGTCCAGAGTGCAGGGGGCTCCTAGGTAAACTGCAAGGGCGAATCATGTGTCTGATCCTGCCTGCAGCCTGAAGGTCTTTGCCGAGAGGATCGAGCCTTGGCCCCTGATAAGCCGAGCACTAGGGGACACAGTGACACTCCTGTGATAGAGGTGTGGTGTCATTTATTTGGAAGGGTCTTTTGGGGTTTTGGGGGGGTTTTTTAGCACTAAATTGCTGAGAAAATTGAAAGGGAGTGTTATTTTTTTATTTTTTAAATACACGTACTTCTTTTTCCATTGCATAGAATCATGTTCTCCCTAATTATCAACCATTTTCAAGTATTTTCTATAAATTTCTGACATTAGCCAAAGGAGTGGTTTTTGTGGGGTATTTTTTCTTTGGTCGATTTGTTCATTTGTTGAATTAATGTTTCCCGAGCATCTTCTCTGGGCTATGTACAGTGTTAGCACTGGAGACGCAGGCTTGAGCAGGGCAGGTACAGTCTTCAGCGAGTGTGTTCTTGTTAGGAGATAAACACATAAATAATGAGATGGTTTCAAACCCTGGAAAGTGCTGTGGTAAATAAAGGAAGGCTGCTCCTTTGTTTTTTTTTTTTTTTTTTTTCCCCAACAGCTTCATTGAGAGAATTCACATATCTGACTACATGACTCCTTTAAAGTGTAGAATTCAAAGTTTGTTTTTTTTTTATAGTAATTCACTGGGTTGTGTAACGATCACCAGATTCTAATTTTAGAACACTTCTCCCCCACCAAAAGAAACCTCTTAGTCACCAGCAGCCGCTCTCCATCCCTCTCCACTCCCTTTAGTCTTAGGCAACCTCTCATCTATTAATACTTTATGTCTCTAGAGATTTGCAAGTTCTGGACATTGCAGATAAAAGGAATTATACAATATGTGGTCTTTCGTGACTGGCTTCTTTCACTTAGCATCATGTTTCTGAGATTCATCCATGGTGTAGCATATCAGTGCGTTACTTAAATGTAGTTTTAGGCCTGTGTGTTTTATTTGTTTTGATTATTGTGAATGGACACTTCTTACATTTGTTTTGAATGTTCCTTGCTATTGTGTAGAAATAAAATTGATTCTTGTCTGTGACCTTGTTTATGATGTATATCATCTTGTATCCTGTGAGCCTACTAAATTTGTTTGTTAGTGCTAGTTTCTTAGAGGATTGCTTTGGATTTTTTCGTATACAAAATTATGTCATCTACCGATAGTTTTATCTTTCCAATCTGGATGGCTTGTGTTGGAGTACAAAATTGAGTAACAGGGACCAAAACGGACAGCCTTGTCTTGTTCCTGATTTTGTTGAGAAACCAAGTTGTCTTTCACTGTGTCCCTGAGGGTTTTCAACACCTTAGTTCTACTTCAGGCTCCACTGACGGCTCTGAGGCCTGACGCATGTTACTTGTTGCAGTTGCCTAACCAGACAATGAGAAGGTCCACTCAAAAGGTCCTTCATTCCCAGTTCTCATGTCCAGCCCTTCTGCGGTTCCACCATGGTGTCCTTTCATCTTAGCCAGCCCCCTTGGATGTTGGTTAGATCATCAGATGAACTCTGTAGGGACTCAGGGAAGTATTTGTGTGTTTGTTTTCCACACCCATTTTGACCGCTTTCACTCTAACTGAGAAGGAAATTGCAAAAATTGAAAGGTACAAGCAAAAGAGTCTGAATGGATCCATGTTTCCTTTTCTTTGTAACCTCAAACAGTGAAAGGGAAAGATTTGCCAGAGGACAACACTCATTTCCACAGAAGGTGAATGAACCAGGGCTTCTTCCCACTCTGCCTCTAACAGTCAGTACCTCCTCTGTTTTCAGACTCTCAGCGTTCTCATCTCTCCTCCTTCACCATGAAGCTGAAGGACAAATTCCACTCGCCCAAAATCAAGAGGACGCCATCAAAGAAGGGAAAACCAGCCGAGGTGTCTGTGAAGATTTCAGAGAAGCCCATGAACAAAGTAAGCTGACTCCAGGTGTTTCTCCTGGCCTTCACCTGCTTTGAGCAACGTGTTTGTGCTGTTTCTGAGTTCATGCCCTGGGGACTGAGCTTTCAGTACAGAGCGCCTTTCCTGTAGCGCTCCACGGTTCCAGCTGGGGCCTGCCATGTCCTTGTGAAATAGAAACCTTTAGGATGGGTGAGTGTTTCTCCCATTAATAAGAGTCCAGATCGGTTGGCTAGAACAGTTCTTTTCCAGATGTCATCCTCTGGGCATTTAACACAGCTCAGAGCATCACATTCACACCCCAGGACGCAGCCTCCATGCCCCTAGAGAGGCCCATGTTGCCCCCCGACACACACACGTAGATTTGTGATGTCCAGAACATCCATCATTTGGTTCCAGGGTCCACGCTCTGAAACTTGCTAAACCCTTGAAACTCAGCTGAAGATGCCCTCAAACACCAGGAACCTCAACAGGGCCAGTCAAGCCAGATGTGTTGCAACAGCTGTTGATTTTCATCAACCCCTTCCCTTCAGCTTAAAACGGCCATTTCAAGCTCTGTAGGAATCCAGGTTTCCTCTCTTCCAGGAGGCAACAGACAGATTTCTACCAGAGGGCTACCCTATCCCCTTGGATCTGGAGCAGCAGGCAGTAGAGTTTATGTCCACCAGTGCTGTGGCTTCCAGGTCTCAAAGGCAGAAGGTCAGTGTGATGCTAAGAACAATTGGGTTTGCCTTGCCTTCTACTGCAGAATCCTGGCCCATGGTTTTGGGGATGGAAAAATAAAAATTCTGTTACAATATCGTTGTTTTCAGTTGGGTGGCAACTGTGGGCTTAATTGTTCAGGAAACAGTCCAAGGAGCCATGGATAAAAGTCAAAATTTATCCAGGCCTTCGTGGTCTTTGGAGCAAAGCAAGCCCAGTGCTCCACGGTAAAAGCTTGGGGATTCGGGGATTGGTTTGGGTGTGCTGCTTGGGTCCAACGGGTTCGGGGGGGAACGGGTGAGTCTCCTCTCTTAAGACCAGCTGTTCTTTCCTTGAGCTGCTAAGATGCTCTGGACCGTTGAGAAGAGGAAGGGCGTGTAAAGTGTAAGGTCTCTTTAAATGTCTCGCGAGACTCCTGAGCATGATGAGATAGCATAGAACCAGTGTCTCATAGCCAGGGATTCCTTTTGTCCTGCTAACATTTACCAAGCCTTTTCTTAGTCCTTTTGTCCTGCTAACCTTTACCAAGCCTTTTCTTAGCCCCATGCTCAGTGCTTTCACTCGTTCCCTTACTTAATTCTCATTATAACCCTGGGAGGTGGAAACTTAAATTTTGCAGACAAGGAAACTAGGGCTATGGAGCAAAGCCATACAAAGAGCTGTGACCCAGAGATTGAAACACAGGCCACCAGACATCAAGTCAAAACTCTGATGATGTTACATCTACTTTTTATGAAAATTTAGTTTTTAATACCTAAAAAACCTAATGCTAATCCCCACACGTAACTGAACATAAAAACAAAGTTAAACTCAGCGAGGTAAAATAAAGACAAGCCTCTCAGATAAGTAGATTCTCAGTTCTTTAGTAACTGTCCACAGCGTAGTTTATAGAACTGTTGTCACAGCTCAGCTGTCAGTTTACCACCACTAGCAAACACTGCCCTGTTACATAAACACATAGTTGTTGAACTTTGCAGTGTACTTCCTCTTGTTTTTGTGTTGACCAGCAGAATATCTTAAAATACTAGTTAAAAGTAGGGAAAATCAAGGTTTTCAGTCCAGAGTCTTTCACTGAATAACTTTTCCTGCCCCATCTGTTAACAAAAAGAAGCTAGAGAGCAAGAATGAAATGTACGTTGTTTACCAGACTGACCTGAATTCCAGATTGAAGAGAGGAATAAAGTGCAAGATTTGGTCTGTACCACAATTTTTTTTTTTTTAATTACAATCTGTTTAGCAACCCCTTGGAGCTGAGTTTTCTATGGAACACCAAGAAGAGTGTCAGTTGCCATCTGACACTGTCCAGGGAGCCCAGAGCAAATGCCTCACTAGACACTGTTTTGCTAGTGGATTCTGATAGGAAACTGTTCCAGCCGCTCACTTCTTGGCATTTCCACCCCCCTTTCTTCTTTATTCCAAGAGAAATGATAGAGAAAACTTGACGTTCAAGTACCCTTTCCTTAGTGGGGGTTCCTGCAGACTCCAGGGCACAGCTGGCAATGTCTGGAGACAGTTTTGATTGTCACAACCAGGAAACTGAAGCAGGTGCTCCTGGCGTCTGGTAGGTAGAGGCCAGGGATGCTGGTAGGTGTTGTGCAATGCACAGGACAGCACCTCCCCCAACCCCCACAACAAAGCATCATCTGTCCTAAAATGCCCATGCCGTGGCTGAGAAACTGTTCTCTAGGAAGGAGCTGTATAGATCTTCCCCCAAGGAAGAGCATCAGCCTGGTTCTCGGTCATCACCCTTTAAGAAGGGTGGAGTTTCCGTGCCCTGTCTCCTGCATGATCCAGAGGGAGTTCAAACCCACATGGAGGCCCACAGTCAGGACTGGAGGTGTTGGGGGTCTGCCTGCCAGGGTGTGAGCGTAGCTGACTCTGTCGGAGATATCTTACCATAGCCTGTCATCTGCTGTCATCTTTAACTATGACTTACTAACTCTCTTACAACTTAGTGTTTCTGTGTATAGTCTGATTGTTCCCAGGATGTTACCTGGGAAGCTGCAGCTCAGATAGACAGGAATAGATTCGGGTTCACCCACAACTTACCGTGGGTCTCCCTGTGCCGGGCCCTGTCCTGAGTGGCATCACACGCTATCTTCCTTCTCACCTTGACTGTACACACAAGCTTTCACTGTTCCTGGTATACAGGAAGTGTGGGCTCTGGGCCAAGGTTGCTTAATCAGAATCTGCTATTCCTCTAATTTTATGAAATACTTCCACAAATATTCTCCCTGAGCACCCCCCACAAGCCTCCTTAGCCCACCCAGAGCAGGCATCAGTCTTCCCATTTTGCACACGAGGAGCCTGAAGCCCAGGGGTGCCTTTGGAGCACGGCCTCCTGCAGCACCACTGGCCTCGGGTGGCTTCCACGTCTGTCTGTGCCGTGGTGGCCCCTAACCCCCTGATGCACGAGGACGTGTGCAGGTGGATGCCTCTGCCTCTCCAAGGCCTTGGCCTCAGGTTCCTGGTTCCTAGGGGTGCTTCTTCCGGGTGTCTCATTGTAAACTCCTGACTGCTGGCTGCGTTTTGTGAGAAGCCATAGTTTTAACAGCTGGAGGGCGGGGGGAATGCACAGCATTCCGAGGCCACTGAGTCAGGGAGTAGAATCTGCTGGAGCGTTAATGGATGAAACCTGACTCTGCGAGGTATCACACCTCTTGTTAGAGCCCAGGGCAGCCCGGTTTGATCTCTGCAAATGACAGGAGAATTCTTTGTTGTGAAACGCCTGCCGCTTTGGAGGCCTCCCATCTTCAGGTCAGCCCCTTTCTCCCTAGCAAACCTGGGGACACATTTTCTTAAAACATTTCCGGCCTCCTCCCCCTGTTTCGTCATGCTGGCGCCTGAGGAGTCCTGAGGTGCTGAGATGGCAGTGTTGTGGCCGTCATCCTCTTGCCCAACCAGCCAGTGTGGTATTAGTCATGTTTGACGTCTGCACGGCGCCATGATTCCTTCAGACTGAGGTTCCTGTGAGCCCCGGTAGGCCTAAGCAAAGCAGAGTGCTCTTGCCTTGAGCTAGAGAAGTAAGTGCCTGGCTCTTGGAAACAGACAGTAAATAAAGGTGTCAGTTGGTAAAAAGAGAAAAATAAAGTGAGGGCAGAGAGACCCATGCTGGGAATGGGAGCACGATACGCTAGTGCTCTCCAGAAGACCTTTGGGGAAGGTGTGCTGAGAGGAGCTGAATCAAGTCTCTGAAAGTCGTCCCTCAAAGGAACTAATGACTTCTTAATTCCATTTATATGGTTTTTCTTTGATATTCCCATGAAATCCACTATTTAAAAATTTAATTTAAAATGACGTTCCTCATTATTTTAAAAGAACTAGTGTTCAGAATCATAATCACTTTATTAAGTATCACTTTTTTATGTATTTGTATAATTTTAAATCTCCTTTTTTTAAGAAATTATCTTCTTCTTCTTGGTGGGTTTTGTTTATGTAGTCTCTGGAGCTAAGAGCCCATAGGTGGGAGTTTTCCTCACTTGTACTATCCTTAATTTGCCCTGGGCAAGTAATCGATTCTACTTGAATGGATGATCCATTTTTGGATTTATCTATCTTAACAATTATTCTTGGTTTCCCTTTCCCTGCCAGCCAGCTGAGACCTGGGTTGTTGACCTCAGGGTCAGTGTAAGGAGTGTGTTTACCCACTGACCGTGGATTCAAGGTACTCCACAGTCAAAGAGGAAGGACTTGGGTGTGGGAATGTGAATGCTGGGAGGTCCAGGGCTCTGTGTTTTTATTTTCTTCCTTGGTGAGCTTTCCTCGGGAGCAGAGATACTCTGGATGCTGTTAGCAGTTGCGGCAGGAGCAGTGCCTAAATTTCTGCTGTCTGTCCAGCTTCCTCACCCTTTCCAGGTCCTTTGGGAGCGCCATCTCATCTCATTGAGAGGGCACTGCATCTGCGGGTCAAATGTGGGAATCTAACAAGGAGTCCTGGAGAATGGGCTTTGAGCACTGATGCCTCTGACCAATCTCACACAGGCCTCAGGACCTTGAAAGGCCTGGGGTTTCTCAGTTTGATTTCCTGGATAGACGTGCACAGTACCCAAGCGTCCTACAGCCATCAGCAAATCAGTCCTCACTGTACTTGCTGAGATTAGCGGTGATAGTTCCGTGTAGTGGTGGAGGAGACCCTGGGCGAGTCTGTCTCTGTCTAGGAAGGGACTTAGGAATACCTAAACTACTTTTCTCCATCCAGCCCCTTCTTCTGCCCCAAGTCTGGCCTCTGTATCCTGACTGCAGTCCTTAGGGAAACAATTTGACTTAGTTTCTGCAGCAAGAAGCCCTTTCCAGTGGCATCAATCTCAAAGTGGTCTACAGGAAATTTTATTTATTTCTTTTAAAATCACTTCCTTTAATCTCTCTCCTCCCTCCTTATGCTTAACATTTCCTTTCAGAACCTGAGCTGGCTGGAGGAGAAAGAGAAGGAAGTTGTCAGTGCCTTGCGCTACTTTAAGACCATTGTGGACAAAATGGCTATTGATAAGAAGGTCCTGGAGATGCTCCCGGGGTCCGCCAGCAAGGTGCTGGAGGCCATCTTACCCCTGGTGCAGAGCGACCCTCGAATCCAGCACAGGTGAGTTGCTCTGGGCTGTGTTAGAGCCGTGGAGGCATAGTGGCACCTTGGTTTGGGGGCCATTCACACCCGACGTTTCTACGAACAGCGAGGAGTGCCAGGAGGAAAAGGAGCCCTCCCGCCCCTGCCCCCAGCCTTGCCCCATGGTCTCCGCCTGGTTTTTTCCCGAGGTTGAGGTCATTGTTACTCATGAGGCCTTGACACTGAGTGAAGCTCACCACCACTGCTGGGGGGTAGCCGCTGGGTAAGCCTGTGGTTCTTTTTTCATACTAGCTGGCTCATTGGCAATCATCCCATTGATTTGGACACATTTTCCCCAGTTCCCTGTGTCAACCATAGTTTATTGTGACACCAAATCCTGCTAGTATCTAGCTGCTTAGAGATCTTGACCGCTTACGTTATTAAGCCAGAAGAGGTAGAGAAGAGTCCCAGTAGAGCATGGACTAGTGAGACGCTGAGTTGTATCACACCAGGTCCTCCCAGACGGCAGCTGGATTCATTGGAAGCCAGGTACAGGGATGGTGTCAGCTTTTGTTGGGTAATGCTTTTTTTTTTTTTTTTTTTTTGCTAGAGTTCATCTTCCTCTGAAAGGTTAGTCAGCGGCTTGCCTCTGTGTTTGTTGTTAACCACAGAATGAAAAGCAATATTGAATGTAACCTTCAGTGATGCCTTCTCACGAGAGGCTCTCAGATGCCTGCTGGCTTTGTTTTCCTTCCCTGGTGCCTGTCCGGGATAAACATCTCTCTGTTTCAGTTCCTCAGGATGGGTTAGTGTTCTTGAGGCGTCACAGGGCTAAGCGTTCATGAACCGCTTTCAGAACTTGGCAATGAAGGGCATAGTTTTCTTCTTTGGGGAGATAAAGCAAGCAGGATCTTCATTTCCAAGAAGCTACCTGCCCTGGGGTTTCTGCTGACCCCTGTCGATTGTGCTGACCCCTGTCTTCTGGCTTCTGCTGGTGGTCTTCTGGTTGGAAGCTCACTGGACCCAGTTGGTGGGGAAGGATACAGTGTTGATAGGGCTTTGCCCGATTCTGTCTTCACTTTCCACAGCAGGCTGCCGTCATGTACCCAAGCCTCTGGGGCAGCCAGTAGCTTTGGTGCCTTGTTCAGAGGCCCATGGAGGCCTCTGTGAGCCAAGTGCTGTGCTTTACCGGTAGGTCCCCCGTGCCCAGCTTGTGGACGGGCCTGGTGCGGCTCTCCTTGGAGGGAATGTGCCTAACAGTAAGCTGGTTTCAGGCGCATAGACAGCTTTCTGTGGAATGCTCTGATAGACTTCTCATGGGCTGGGCCCACCATGGGAGAGTTCAGATCTGGTTGAAAACACCACCTCCCCCACTGTCTGCCCAGGTGCCAGTTTTATGGCGGGTGAGCTACAAGAGAGTCACTAAACCTCCTGGGGGAGGAGACGCTGGGGCCAGACCTGAAGTCAAGGCAAGTGCTGGATAGGCACTGGGGGCAGGAGAAGACGACCAGAGGAACCAGGGCAGCAGGCAGGTGTGTCCCGGGAGGGAAGAGACTCACAGGCATGTGAGTGGAGTGTGACCACATGGGCGCTGACTGCTGGAGCCCCGCGCCCACCACCTCGTGTGCCCCGCTCTGGAGAGTCAGCATGGCCACCTTCGCCGAGTCCTGTGGGAGCGCTGGCCCCGCACTGCTGCCCGGCCTCGCGACCCCAAGTGTTGGCCAACAGCTCTGCTGGGGAAGCTACTTTAGACATGAAAGCTCTGGGAGACTTGATCAAGTGATATGACAGTGGTCTGGGGTGTGTTTCTGTCTGTGGGGAGG
The DNA here is from genome assembly GCF_014754425.2 of Oryx dammah. Lineage (NCBI taxonomy): Eukaryota > Metazoa > Chordata > Mammalia > Artiodactyla > Bovidae > Oryx > Oryx dammah. The sequence continues at coordinate 100,546,570 of NW_024070209.1, read as the reverse complement.
TTTTATAATTACTTAACATCTATAACCATTTCCTTAAGGGGAAAAGAGAAATGCCTGGGTGTGGCTGCAAGGAACAATGGTTTTTTTCCCTTTTTTTTTTCCTGGTAGTCCTTCGGTTAATACCGTTTAAGGGATATTTTTCCTCCTGAAATTTTTCGAAAGCCAACTGATGATATTTTTATTGCTCTTCCTGACATGATCGAAAATACTCCCTCAAATGTTTCTGTCAGCTTCCTTCCACAATCTCATTCCTCCTGGCATGTTTGTTGGTTACGTGTGTGTTAGTTGCTCAGTCATGTCCAATTCTTTGCAACCCTGTGGACTGAGCCCGCCAGGCTCCTCTGTCCATGGGATTCTCCAGGCAAGAATACTGGAGTGGGTTGCCATGCCCTCCTCCAGGGGATCTTCCTGACCCAAGGATCGAACCTGTGTTTCCTGCATTGGCAAGTGTATTCTTGACTGCTGAGTCCCCCGGGAAGCCCGTTTGTTGACTGGGAAGGTATTATCCTGCCTGCTCTGTGGGTGGGGTTCCAGCAGGCAGACTGTTGGCTACCCTTCTCCCCTGTTCCCAGGGCAGTGGTGATGGGCCTATGAACAAGCAGCTGGCGGCTTCTTGTAGGCAGTGAACGGAGGTGTGAGAGCAGGATCCCTGCTCGCCCTCCATGTAGATGGCTTTGCTCCGTTTTGGAAGCAGATGAACTGGTCCTCTGGACAATTTTATGGTGCAGGACCCTCCTTCCTTTGTTAATGTCCTTCCTGTTACATTTAGACACAGGACTATTCTTCCTCCAAGCTAATAATATGAAGGGTGGACCCAATTACTGATATTTTTAGGTGCTCTCGGGAAAATGCTAACATCCAGTACAGGTAGGAATTGAGCGTGGCATAGCAGTGGCCCCGCCCACCTCTTTCCTCTAATTGTCTCCCGCTGCTGTGGTGGCATCTGCTCAGGCGGGGGTGGGAGGCCAGTCTCTGTTTAAAAAGGCCTCGCCTGGCCTTGCCTGGGAGGAGAGGCAGACTGCTAGGAGCACCTTCCCTTTCAGGACCACTCACCTATGATCCAGGCCCCAGGAAAGTCTGGGAGTTTTGTTTTATTCTCCTAGTCGTCCTTCCTAAGAGAACAGGTGTGACACTGAATACTCTGCATTTATAGCATCCTCTGAAGCAGCCAGACCCTGGCTTTCTTGTGGCTGCCTTTTCACATTTTTCTTTTTTGTAATGGGACTTGAGGAGTTTGCTTTCAGTCTTTCTGACTCTGCTTTTCCCCCTGTTGGAACACACACAGGGTAGAGTGAACGGCAGAATAGGAGACCAGTCTCCTGGAAATTCTCTTCCTTCTCATCTGATTCTGAAGAGCTTCTTGTTCGAGCCTTGTTTGGTTCAGGTGTTGTTGTTGTTGTTGTTGTTTTATGGCTTTATTTTTAGAAGCTGTTTTAATCATCTTACAATATTATGTATTTTTCTTACAGGTATATCTGTGAAGAAAAAGCATACCTTTGGCTGCTAAATATTAGCTTCTTTTTTTTTTTTAATGGAGGAGATAGCAGTCCACAAATTTTCTACACTTTTGCTCTTCTTCTATTGTAATACATAATATTCAAAATAGAAAAATAATTCCTTCCATAAATCCTTGGGATAATTATCTTTAGTTAGTTTAGAAATATGTGTAAGGTATATAACATCTTCATTTTGGCCTCTACTCTACAATTGTTAGGGCCTCCGAAAGTACTTGCAGCTTGTTTTCTGTTGTTGTGAAGTTGATACCTCTCCCACCACCACAGGTCACCTCACCTCTGACTTATCCTTCTTAAAATACCCTTCATTAGTGCATTCCTCTGACTTCTCAACCATGGTTTATTGCAGGGGATGACAAAGCCAAGCCAATGTTAGGAGGAATTCTAGTAAATTTCAGGTCTCTTTGAACTCATATTTAAAGGTTATTCCTTGAGACTTCCCTTGTTGGAAATGGTGTTCCAGTGGTTAAGACTTCACTCTTCTACTGCAGGGGGCACAGGTTCGATCCCTGGTCTTGGAACTAATATACAAAAAAAAATTTTTTTAAGTAAAAGCTGTTCTCTAAAAGATCCTGCCTGCTAAAATCCCACAAACCTGTTGGCTCCTCATGACACATATGGGTTTCTACTTTCTTAACACCAAAACGTTTTGTATTGGAGTATACCTAATTATTTGTGATAGTTTCAGGTGAACAAGGAAAGGACTCAGCCATACATATACATGTATGCATTCTTCCCCAAATCCCCCTCCCATCCAGGCTGAGGCTTAGGTTCTCAATGTGTCATTACAGAAAGAATTCAGTGAGAGACAAAGTGATAGGTGAAAAGTGAAGTTGCTCAGTCGTGTCCAACTCTTTGTGATCCCATGGACTATAGGCTACCAGGCTCCTCCGTCCATGGAATTTTCCAGGCAAGAGTACAGGAGTGGGTCGCCATTTCCTTCTCCAGGGGTTCTTCCCGACCCAGGGATCAACCCAGGTCTCCCGCATTACAGGCAGACACTTTACCGTCTGAGCTACCAAGGAAGCCCAAGTGATAGGTAAGAAGTGGATTTATTTAGAGAGAAACACACTCCATAGAGTATGGGCCGTCTCAGAAGGTGAGAGCAGCCTGTGAGTTTTTATCTAATTAGAATAAGAAGTGTACAACACTCTGACCTACTCGGAGGAGAGGAAGGTGGACCATTCCTTGAGAGATGTTATCAGAATCTCGTGGAGGATGTGCAGTTTGAAAAAGCACATAAACTCTCGTTGTGGAATTTTTATACGTTACAGCTGAGAAATGAAAAAAAAAAGCTTAGACCGGAATATAAAGCTCCACAAAATCTTCATCGGATGTAAGGAAATAGGTTCAGGGAGGAAAAGTGTATTTATTAAAAGGAGGTGCAAATTTTATAGAAAGGACTGAGAAACCCGAGTCTCTGAGAAACTAGGTCTGTGCTAAACAGAAGACTTAAAGTGATGGCCGTACTGTGGAGTTTTAACATTCTCTTGAAAATCTCCTCCTGCCTCCAGCTCAGCCCTCTCCTCCTGCTACAGCCGAGTGTACCAAAGTCTCGCCAACCTCATCCGTTGGTCTGACCAAGTGATGCTGGAAGGCGTGAACTCAGAAGATAAAGAGATGGTGACGACTGTGAAGGGGGTCATCAAGGCCGTGCTGGATGGAGTGAAGGTATGTGCGGGTCCCTGGTGATCCTCAGCAGGGACTTGGAGCTTCCTCACTGCCGGCTGTTTGTGTCACAAGAACGCGTTCTTAAACGTCGGAGTGAGCGTCTTCCAGCGTCTCTGCTGCTGGGTGCCACTCTGTCTCACAGCTGTTTCTGTCTCTCGGGCACACATGCTCTTACAGCCGCATCACCTGTGGCAGACTGGGCCCATAGGTAGAGAAGCTGCCAGAGGCAGGCAGCCTGTGCTGGGCCTTGTGTTGAATCTGCACTGAGCCCTTATACTGTGGCCCTGGCTGTGCACACCTGCCAGCTCGACAAGGGCCGGTGGGAGCTGTTTTTGTGTTGACTCTTAGCAAAACTCCCAGCATGTCAACTGCTAGCTTTTCATATTCTAAGAACTTCTTAGTAGAAAAGCAGGATTGAGATGAGTTAGAAGTAAAACTGAAATCTATGATGTAGTTTGTGAATTTACTACCCAGGGAAGTCAGAAATGGCATAATAGAAAATTATGAATCATTGTTAAGGTGGGAAGCAAAGTCCTTCTAAGGAAGGTTCTATGGTTCTGAAATTGGGGTTCAAGGGACAAACCCTAATTGAGAAACAAGTCCCAGTGAATAAGGAGCAAGGCAGAATGTAGGGCAGGAACCAGGTGGGAGCCTGCAGGTCAGAACGAGGGCTGTGAGCGGTGAGCAGGTGTGGACACTGCTGTTAGACGAGGCTGTGTGATATCGTGGAAGGAGGGTTAGGCTGGAGCCCAGTTAGATTTCACACCTGTATTCACCTCAACTTACCAGTCTGTGAACTGGAGCAATTTCCTCAAGTGCTCTGAAACTAAGGTAACTCATCTATAAAACACACATAGTTATGGCACCCTATATCATGGGGCTGTAGGAAGGATTAAATTATTTAATGCATGTAAAGCTTTTAGAACTATGTCTGGCATATGAAGCACTCAGATCTTCGCTGCTGTTTATTATTAATTATGTGGTGCTAGAGGTGCGCTTTGCAAATAGACCTCTTGGCTTGAAAAACTGTGTTCTTCTCCTCTCTCGACCCTCCTGTCCAAAATGGCAGCCAGGGTACTTACCCAAGGTCCAGAGACTTCCTTCCCCATTCAGCCATGCTACTAGACTCCTAAAAGCTGCCTCCTTGGACAGGTATTCCCGAGAAGCTCTGGAGAGTAGAGTAAGGACGCCCTGGTGGGTAGAAATTACAAACAGAAGGCTGAGAAAGTGTTGCTTAACATTCCATATGAATGAACCATATGGCCTGGGGTGACCTGGGTGGCTCCCTGCTTTGTGGGAGCAGGGCTGCCCTGTCTTTGGGGGTTTCCTGGAGCTCACTCGGAGGCGGGCGGGACTGGACGCCATCACAGCATCCTCTGAGAGTTCCCAGTCTCTTCCTCCCCAGAACAGTTAGGCCCTACACCACCAGCTTTGGCCCTGAAACCTACAGAGGCAGCCTGTGGTCACTGCTGTGTAGGGCCTGGTGTCGCTTTCCAGACTTGGCAGCTGGTCACACATTCTCCCATGCGAGCTTCCTGGTCACTCTCTGAGGTCAGCAGGACAAGTGAGACGTGACCGGGGCCACGATTCACCATCCGGTGTGTGCGCCTCTGCCTCGCCTCTTCCTGTTCAGGCTTCTGGAAATGCTGTTACTGACAAGTGCTATTTCTCAGGTGACACTGTTAAGGTTTCCTTCTACTGCGTGATTATAATGATATGTTTAAAACCAGTCAGAACGTCACAAATAGAAGAGCTTCCAGGCATGAAGCTTTGTGACATTCCCAGGTGGATTTTCTTTATGGGATCATGAACACGCCACTGTCAGTTGAAAAGTTGTCTAAAAGAAAATTTATCAGGTTTTTTCAGATCAACCAGGATGAGAGAGGGGGAGGGAGCAAGAAAGAGACACCTGTTGATTATGAACCTGTCAGTGTCTGAACTTTTCCACAATTGTCCCTAAAATATTTTAAGCAGAACAGAGATTCTCTCAGTGAGGAGCTCGGGAAAATTAGATTTGTTTCTTTTATTCAAGAAGCCATTAGTGAGAATCTCCTGTGTGCTGGGCAGTGTGGTGGAATTAGGAAGGTAGTGATGAAGCTGGCAGTCCCTGACCTGATGGAGCTTACAGTCTAAAGGTGGCAAGGGCAATAGCCAAAGACCTGCAATTGCATAATTAATTATAGTAGGACTGGGGCTATAGAGGAGAACAGGCGTGAGGTCTTACTTGGGTCTTGGGGACCTTCATTTTTCAGGGTGATCAGAGATGCTTCCCCAGGGATGCCCCCACGGGCAGGCTGAAGCGTATAGGATGAGCAGGAGCTGGCCTGCGTCACTAAGGGATGTCTGTGGTTGGAGTCAGTCAAGACAGCAGGGACAGTCCGGAACCTGTGGTGCTGGCATTTCTTTTTAAGGTCTAAGTTGTCATAACACTGACAATTGACTCCCCACTTAACCCAAAGGCCCTCTCTCCCCATTTGCTGTAGGAACCACCTCCAGCCCAGGATTTGGCTGTTGGAGGACTGAGTTTCTCGAGGTCAAACAGATACGCAAGTTTGTCCTTTCAAAACCAAGACCCCCACTCTTCCTCGTTTCGCCTTTCCAGCGTTCCTTCTCCTCTCAGGTGTACAGCTTCTTACCCGTCTCTCTGGACTCTGCTTTACCTCTTTTCAGATCCTCTTGGATCTCCCTGCTGAGCCCTCCAGCTTCTTCTCCAACAGCACACACACACACACAGACACACACACACACACACAGACACACATACACACACACACATTTAGTTTTTTGATTGAGGGAAAGAAAAAAGCCTTCTTCTTGCACTGACCTGGGGAGAAAACTTTGGAATACCCACAGTTCTGGTGACCTTTGACAGTTACCAACCAAAACTGTGCCTGTGTACCAGACTCACCTTGAATAAGGTGAATATTTTGAAAGAAATATTTTCCTGACTATATGAGCTAGGGGTAGATTTGACTACAAATAAATCCAAAATAATCCTGGCTTCAAGAGGTAGAACTTTATTTCTCCTTCATGTGTAAGAAGCCTAGCAATAGGCACTCCAAGGCCAGTGTGGCATTTTCACAGACTGGCCAGGATGTAGTCTCCTGTCCTGCTCTCTCATCATCGTAACACACGGATTCCACTTCCTGGTGCAGAATGGCTGTTCAGTCTTCATCGATTACAGCTACTAGCAAGGAGAAGAGGATAGGCAGGTGTGCCTCCTCCGTTTGCTGGCACTCACTCCAAGGCCTCACAGACTCTCACCTTTCATTGGCCAGAGCTTAGTCACGTGCCCAAGTGAAATTCTGTTAACAAAGAAGAGCAGATACTGTGGGGCACCTGGCTGTCTCTGCCACACTGACATTTAAGATCAGCCATCACTTTTATTCCCTGTTCAGCCTATTTTAAAATTTTTTATTATGACAAAGTTTAGACATTTGCAAAAAGAGAACAGTGTAATGAAGCCTCATCACAGAGCTTCCACGGTTGACCAGTCTTGTTCCTTCCAGACCTTTTCCTGCTCCTCTGGTTTATTTGGAAGCGAATTTGAGACATCCTAACATCTGTTCATCTGTAAATACCTTAACACATAGCTTCAGGGCAAGGCACACTTTCTGCAAAGGGCCAGAGAGATGTTTTAGGTTTCTGTGGCTGTGGTTGGTTTCTGCTGCATATTGGCCTGTTGCATAGTCTTTGTTTTTTGTTTTAATTTCATTTTTTGAAACAAAGCATTTTTACCTTGAGAGCCTTACAAAAGTGTCAGGGGAGTGTGTAATTTCCTCGGTTCTGTCTCATCACAACAAAAATTTGAAGCGATGGACGTTAAAGCCCTCAGCGCATCACAGCTCTCAGACAGTGTTACAGCTCTGTGTTACAGCTCAGTTTTATTTAGAAAATAAAGGAAAATACATCCTCGAGGAGTGAGGGCATGCGGACCCAAAAGAGAAAAGAAAGAGAAAAAGGGCGTGCGTGCAGAGGAGAAAGACAACACCCCCCCCCCCCCCCGCCTTTGGCTCCTCTTTTTATACGTTTTTTCCCTCCTCTGGGCCTGCCCTATGTAAATTGGGCCAACCAGGAGCGCTGTTCTACCTGAGGTCCTCACTCCAGTCCTCAGACGGACCTTCCTTTTTTCTATTTTCACGGGCTTTTCCCTTCCTTGTCTTTTAGCCACCGCTGTTCTGGACTCCTTTGTCCTATGCTAACTACCTAACAGAAGCAAGCCCTTGGCTGGATTTGGCCTGCAGGGAGTAACTTGCTGTTTCTAAACAGTTTGTTTTTCAATTTCATATCCAAATAAATTCCACACACTGTTATTCATTAATAGGTGTCTAAAGTTCTCCCTTCTCTATAGTTTTATCCTTGCAACTTCTTTGTGTGTGTGTGTTTAAGGAAGGGTTGTTTCTCCTGAAAGTCTCCCACACTCTGGTTTGCTGATCACATCTTCACAGTGTTGTTTACCATGTTCCTGCCTCTTGAGGGCTCCCCTGGCGGCTCAGATGGTGAAAAAGCTGCCTGCAGTGCAGGAGACCTGGGCTCGATCCCTGGGTTGGACAGATCCCCTGGAGAAGGGAATGGCTACCCACTCCAGTATTCCTGCCTGGAAAATCCCATGGACAGGGGAGCCTGACGAGCTACAGTCTGTAGGGTTGCAGAGTCAGACACGACTGGGCGACTAACACTTTCACTTTTCTTTCTGTCCCTTGAATTTCCTGGAAAACTAGGCTGAATCGGATTCAAATTTGTATATTTAGAAGAATATTTCTTGGGTGCTGCCCTGCACTTCCTTCTAGAAGCATCTTTCCCTTTTTGATGCTAATAGCCGTTGATTATTATTGCTTAGATGGTTCATTCCTTGGGGTTGCTAAATGGCAGCATTCTAATTCTTCCTGCCTTCCCTTCCTCATTCCTTAGCGGGAATGCTTTGAGAGAGACCTCCCCTTGTCAGTCATGGCTACCCTGTGTTATAATTCCCAGGGAATAGGCAGGATCAACGCTCAGTTTCTTTCTTTACTTACGGGTTATCAGAATGAGTGTTTCTTAGCTTCCTCTAACAGGACTTGTGGATTGAGATTTTTACTGGAACATTCTGAACGCAAGTGTATAAACACACTGTGTCCAGTCCATTGCACATAGGACCTGTAGTGATGTTCCTGTCCTGTCTTTGAGCAGTGACAGCTTCTTCAGATTGTTTGCTGAGTTCATTTTGACGTGACCCCAGAAGTCTTTGATAGTTTTCTCACTTTGGGGTATGAAAAGATCTTCCGGGTTCATCTTGTAGTTACTTGTGTGTGAATGTGGTAATAATTTTATTGAGACATAATGCCTCCACTGTATACTTCACCCATTTAGAATGGACAATGTAGTGATTTTTAGTATCTTCTCTGCATCGTGCAGCCAACTCCACAGTTGATTTTAGACCATTTTCATAGCTTCAGAAAGGAACCCCATACCCTTTATACTGTCCCCATACCCTGCCCTTGTTCTCTCCATCCCCCTAGCCTTTTGGTAACTGCTAGTCTGCTTTCTGTCTCTGTACATTTGCCTCTTCTGAACACTACACGTGTAAATGGACTCATGTACTATACCGTCTGGCCTTTTGTGATTGGTCCTGTCACTTAGCATCATACTTTTGAAGTTCATCCATGCTGTGGCGTGTATCAGTACTTTATCTCTTTATTGCCAAACTATACTCCATTGCATGGATATACCACATATTATTTATTCATGGACATATGGACATCTCAGTTGTTTCTACCTTTTGGCAGTTTGGGGTAACGCTGCTGCTGCAAACACTCAGGTATAAGTTTTTGTGTGGGTTGTTGTTGCTCAGTCGTGTCTGACTCTCTGTCTGGATATATGTTTTCATCTCTCTTGGGTATACGCCTAAGACTGCAGGTGCTGGGCCATATAGTAACTCTGTGTTTGATCTCGTAATGGACCACCATACTGATCTCTAAAGCAGATCTGCCACTGTGCATCACCACCAGCGATACACGAGGGTTCCAGATTCTCCGTGTCCTCACCAACACGTGTCACCATTGGCTTCTTTGATACAACTGCCTAGTGGGTTTGCAGCAGCACCTCACTGTGCTTTTGATTTTCATTTCCCTGATGGCTGATGATGCTGAACATCCTTTCCTGTGCTTCCTGGCCTTTAGAGAAATGTTTATTCAGTTCTTTTGCTTATTTTTAAATTGTTATTCATCTTTTTTTAATTATCATTATTATTGAGTTGTAATCACCTAGTACATTTCTTCCCACTGACCTGGCATCAGCCAGATTCCTTTAGGGAGCTCTGGTCCCTTTTCTTAGGGAATGGTGTTCAGAGACCTCACTCCACAGTTCCTGGTTGCTCCTAACTGGCCACGTGTTAGTTTCTTTAAGAGAAAACATGCCCTGAGTTTATTCTGGTAGTTCCAGTTCCCTGGACCACTGGAGTTTTAACTTAGCCTCATCAAGCTTATATCTTAATTTCCTTCCTCCCACCCTGAAAAATCCGAGTTTTCAAAAATATCAACGTAATGACTCGTTTGTCTTTTTCAGAATACAAACACAGTAGTCTCAGAGTAACAGCAACCTCCTCCATCAGCATGAGTATTAGAAATTATTAAAGATATGTCAGAGTTATTTTTGACCTTCAGGTTATCCATCATTTTGCAGTTATTTGAAATAGTTCTTTGTGTAGCCACATGGCTACATGGTCCGTCCTGTGTACTTTCTATTTGCGTTCTTCCTGTGTGCAGTATTCTTAGTATTCATTGCTTTACAGAAACGGAGAAAGAGAGGGAAGGGGAAAGAGGAAGATGACAGGGTATGTATAGAAGGAAACTGCTGCATAGGAACTGGGTGGATGTACTTTCATAAGTCAGGAAAGGCATCATGCTATTTCAGGTTCATACACTCTGGATTTGGGGGTGTTCTGCTGGTATGTTTTTTAAATTGCAGGGTATCTTAAAGTAAGATAAGCCCTGCCCAGTCCACTTTCTGAGCAGTTCACCAAGTGTTTTTTCTAGTAGACCTGCTGACATGAAGCACTGCACTGAACACTGACTGCTTTTTCCTTCTCACGGGTGTTGGGTGTAGAAGGACTTCCTGCCCAGCTAGACGTTGCAGCAGCAGCAGCTCCTTTGGGGCCGTGATATGTTCTGCTTAGTTACAGAGTCAGGGAAGGGCTCTCAGGGATAGAGTAAGCTTGCTCAGGGCCTTTGTGGGGTGACTCCTGAAAGCTTTATTGAAGACACAAGCACTCAGTTTCTCAGTTACACCCCTTCCCCATGCCGGCCTGGCCCCGCCTCTGGGCTGATGGAAGCTGAGCTCTCCTCTGGCTGCCTTGTGTTGAAGCTGCTGTGAACTCCAGAAGCAGCCTTCAGGAATCCCCCGCCAGCCCACTGCCCGCAGGCACCTTGCCTGCTCAGCACCCTGCCTCGTCCTGAGCATGGACGGGAAGGAAGACACTTCCTCTGTTCTGTTGCTGCCTCGCCACCACTTAGGAGGGGGGCAAGGAAAGTCCCTTTTTGACACCATGAAAGTCACACAGGGGCTGCACTGCCCTGTGATAGCATTATACCTCTAGTTACAGGAAGCTCCCCAGTGGCCGGCGTCCAGCGGACAGCTCGCCAGTAGAGGGGCTGTGGCCTTAAGCTCAGGGCCCAGCAGAGACAGAGGATAGACGTTGACAGGTCGGGACACTGCCTGAGCAGAGCAGCAGGACCCCGGCTGCAGAGGAGGGCGCTTGCCAGCTACAGCGTGTTTTCTCCCCATGTGAGCCTGGAGGGCTTGGCCTCCCCATGCACAGCCCGCGTGCCCTCTGCCGGGCAGGGACCAAGAAGGTGAGAACAGATAGGAGTGTGTCTTACCTGAGCCCCGAATTGTGCTTTGACTGGACGAGGGTCATTTCAGATGGAAGTATCTCTGTGATCACTCAGTATGAATAAAATGAACATAGAAATGAAGCATTATATATTTAGAAAGGGATTTTTCCAAATACCTTTCTGGCTTTTGGAAACTGCTTTTCCATGAACTGGCAGTTGTCTGATGCACAGCCGCCAGTTCTGGACCCAGTCTCAGTCGTCTCTCAGTCTCTCCTAACCTGTGTATAGGAGGACCGGAAAGTGTGACGTCCTCCCAGAAATCTGGCTTCAATGGAGGGCATAGGGCTTTCAGTGGGGTTGAAGGTGTTGGCCTGGTCGCCAAGGACACACCCATTCTAAGGGCGCTCTTACTACCTGTGAGCGTGAAGGCCTACTGGCCAGGCTGTCTGGGCTGGAGGGCATGGTCACCGTGCCCCTCGCCTGCAGCTCTGGGCCTGGGCCCGGCGGGGTGGGGGCTGGGGCACCGGGCTCTGCCTTGGTCTGGAATGCGGGTGCACACTTGTGCACGTGTGCTGTCTTCAGTGATTCTGTTGCCGTCGTTCATTAGTTGGCTTTGCACAGCTGCTTCTCCAGAAAGATGGCGTTCTAATTATAGTCGCTCAAGAATTAGTGGAATGTTCTCCTGCCTCGGCCGATGCAAGTGTACACACTTCTCTGTCTTCCCTTGCCCTGCTCGTAAAGAGCATGAGCGTGAGTGTGGGGCTTCCAAGGACTCCCCCTGATGCTGCACCCCCAGGGTAAACTGCCTCCCCCATCCCTCTGCAGGCGACAGGATGCAGGGGGCTGCTCCCTCTTCTGATTGCGTCAGCTCTTGGCTCTGCACCTTGTCTGTAATCACCAGCCAGGTAGCTGTTCCTTCAGCAGGTAGGGGGTCACGTTTAACTTGTAGATGGTGGTAAACGGCCAAGGCCGACCTTCTCCTCTCTCCTCCCAGTCCTTGATTGTGGGCGACCGCCACCCTCCTCATATCTCAGGAACAGGCATCGACTGTGACAGAGTGGGTGACGCTGACTCCGATTATGTGGAGTATGCCTGTTTTCTCTTTTAATTGGTATTTCAGAATTACTATATGTTCACTGTAGCAAATCAAGAAAAAGCAGAGAGGCAAAAGCAAGAAAATAAGGGGTGTTTCATACCATCTTTTCTTCTATACATGTGTTCTTGGTTGTGTTTTGTTTCCAAAACGTACTGTGTATACACCAGTGTGCCGTCTGGTGGGTTCTTTTCCACTTAACATTGTATTGCCTTTGCACACTATCATATATTCTTTTTCTGAGTTTTCTTAATAGTAGTATAATGGTCCATTGTTTGATTCTATCATAATTTATGTAATCAGTACCTAGCTCAGTTCAGTCACTCAGTCATGTCCGACTCTTTGCGACCCCATGAACCGTGGCACGCCAGGCCTCCCTGTCTGTCACCAACTCCCGGAGTTCACCCAAACCTATGTCCATTGAGTCGGTGATGCCATCCAACCATCTCATCCTCGGTCGTCGCCTTCTCCTCCTGCCCTCAATCTTTCCCATCATCAGGGTCTTTTCAAATGAGTCAGCTCTTCGCATCAGGTGGCCGGAGTATTGGAGCTTCAGCTTCAACATCAGTCCTTCCAATGAACACCCAGTACTGATCTCCCTTAGGATGGACTGGTTGGATCTCCTTGCAGTCCAGGGGACTGTCAAGAGTCTTCAACACCACAGTTCAAAAACATCAATCCTTCTGCACTCAGCTTTCTTTATAGTCCAACTCTCATATCTATACATGACTACTGGAAAAACCATAGCCTTGACTAGACGGACCTTTGTTGACAAAGTAATGTCTCTGCCTTTTAATATGCTGTCTAGGTTGGTCATAACTTTCCTTCCAAGGAGTAAGCGTCTTTTAATTTCATGGCTGCAGTCACCATCTGCAGTGATTTTGGAGCCCCCCAAAATAAAGTCAGCCACTGTTTCCACCGTTTCCCCATCTATTTGCCATGAAGTGATGGGACCGGATGCCATGATCTTAGTTTTCTGAATGTTGAGCTTTAAGCCAACTTTTTCACTCTCCTCTTTCACTTTCATCAAGAGGCTCTTTTAATTCTTCTTCACTTTCTGCCATAAGGGTGGTGTCATCTACATATCTGAGATTATTGATATTTCTCCCAGCAATCTTGATTCTAGCTTGTGCTTCTTCTAGCCCAGTGTTTCTCATGATGTACTCTGCATGTAAGTTAAATAAGCAGGATGACAATATACAGCCTTGACGTACTCCTTTTCCTATTTGGAACCAGTCTGTTGTTCCATGTCCAGTTCTAACTGTTGCTTCCTGACCTGCATCAGTACCTAGTAGTGAATATTTAATTCTGGAATATTGACTAGTCTGATTTTATCTGTGACATAGAATGCTGCAGTGACCATTCTTTGTGGCTTAATTTTTTTACATGTCCATGTTATTTTCCTTGGGTTGAATTGTTATAAAATATATGCATATATTTAAGGCTTTTGATGTGAACTGACAAGCAGTCATCTTTTAGAAAGACTCCCCAGATCATTGCTTCCCTCTATCATGGAAGTCTGGAAGTTTCTGCTTTTATTACCATCAGAACTGGAGAACTTCTAATGATTATTGACCATTGGTTTTTACATTTGTGAATTTCTTTGGTATGTTTTTTGGTGTGTTCACCTTTTTTCTAGTTTTTGTGTTTTTTCAAAGAACGCTTGTTCCATGAAGGAAATTAATACCATGAAAGGTATTAAGTCTTTGCCTTGGCATACTTGTTGAGGTTGCTGGGAAGGGTGTTTTTAGTTGGAGAAGCTTTGCAATCTGATCTAAGGGCACACTGCCATGTTGTCCCACTTTCTTCCATTGCTGCCTCCTCTGTAATTTTAGAAATAGTTGTTCATGATGAAAGCTTGAACTTCTCATGAGACACAAGAAGGTCCTACCCAGGAGTGCATCAACAGGAGAATGGATGAAGGAATTGGGTTATCCATACACTGGAATATAACTCGGCAACAGCAAGGATCACACAGAGACAGCCATTTACACTGAGCAAAAGAAGACAGACTAATAGAGACAGAGAGTGGATTAGTGGCTGTGAGGGGCCCCCTAAAGGCGCAGAGTTTCTTTTGGAAGTAATAATGAGCCCCGAAGTTGATTGTGTTGATGGTGCCCAACACTGTGGACAGACTGAAGACCACTGGGTTGCACGCTCTAAATGGCTGGATTCTATGGCATAAAGCTGTTCAGAAAAAGAAGATAGACACGAGAGTGCATACTGTGTGGTTCCACTTATATCAAGTCCTAGGCAGAAGTGATCCGAGAAACGGAAGTGAGAAAGTGGTCAGTTGGGGTGGGGCAGATAGACTAGAGAGAGTGGTGGAAACATTTTATTTGTTTGTTTGTTTGTTTTTAATTATTTATTTGGCTGAGCTGGGTCTTAGTTGCAGCGTGTGGGATCCAGTTCCCTGACCAGGGATCGGACCCTGGTCCCCTGCATTGGGAGCACAGAGTCTTAGCCACTAGACCACCAGGGAAGTCTCTCATTCTGTATTTTTTGAGTGGGTCTTATATGATATATGCAGCTATCAAAACTCTTCAGTCAGGGGAAATGCATTATCATTGAAAGAAAACCAAGTAAACCCTTTTTTTTTTTTTTCTCCTATTAAAAAAACTTTTCTGAAGTCATTTCTCTGCTAGGTGATAAGCCTGGAACTTTCTGTCCGGTGACAAAGATCCCCACCCATCATCTCTGGGTACCCACAGATGCTGTACCCACAGAAAGCTCACTCTGGGAAACCACCTTACCTCAGACCTCAAGCTTGATTGTTAGTAGGCAGCGTCCTGGCTTCAGAGAATTCAGAGCAGGTCCTCCTCCACAAACCATCTGGGAGTCACTGCCAGGAGTTTGTGTGATGAATTTAGTCATTCTGAGACAGTGGGCTGGTCATTTCTCCCTTCCAAGAGGAAGTGTCTTTATGCATGCGAAACTTCTCTGCACGCTATGGAGGTGTTTTGGGCGGGTAGGGCATGTTTTGGGAAGTCATGAAGGTTACCTGAGTCAAACAGTACTCACCCATAGGGTGAGTGGGGACTCCGGGTGTTGGAGGGCAGACAGCTGGCTCACCTTGTCAGGACGTTCAGCGTGAGGAGCGCTCCTCGTGTCTCACCTTGTTTCTCTTGTGTTGGGGTAGGAGCTGGTCAGACTCACCATTGAGAAGCAGGGGCATCCGTCTCCAACAAGTCCCGTGAAACCCAGCTCCCCAGCCTGCAAACCTGACAGGTGAGTGCTGACTAAGCCCTTCAGGGGTTGCCGTCTCGGTCGGTGGACACTTGAGAAAGAAGGGAGCCCCCGCCAGGCAGACCGTGTCCTGTGAGGCCTGTGGTCCCTTTTCAGTGACCTCTGGGTAAGAGCCCAGATTACCATGAAGTGTGTGTAGTTCACACCTATCTTGAATGATTGCCTGGTCTCAACATGGTCTTCTCTCAGGACACTGTGTGATATGCAGAGTGATCCCACCTACACTCTTCTTGACCTGCTTCCTCCCATAATGAGAAACAACTTTGACAGATTGGGTTTTTAGGGGTTTGGCTTGAGAGCATTACTGAGGGTGATGTGGACAGTTTAAGGCCTTGCAGTAATTTCTACTGGCAGCCCCTAGTGAAAAAAATAACACCTTCATTTGGGGCCATTTTCAAGCATCATGCAGTCCAAAGATCCCTCTCACAGATGAGGAGACGAAGGTACAGACTCAGGGGCCGTGGCCGAGCTTCCGTGGGTGATCGAACTGGACTTGAAACCCCATCTTTGCCATGGAGCCCAGGGCATAGTGTTACCTCTGTGTCCTGGGCCCCTTGGACACTTCCCTGCCCCGGTCACATCCTGACACTCTCAGGGTCTGTGCTTACCCTGGGGCCTTCTGTAACTCCGAGTTCTCCTCAACCCTCCAGCCAATCTGAGCTCCCCCTGACGGATCGAGAGATGGAGATACTAAACAAGACGACCGGCCTGTCACAGTCAACTGAGGGGCTCCCAGACTCTGTGGACGAAGAGGTTGCACCCCCCAAACCCCCCTTACCTGGCATTAGGGTGGTTGATAACAGGTACTTTCTATTTTCCTAGCTCTCTCATCTATTTCTGTTGTAATTTCACAAATGGATGGTGCCAGCCAAAAAGAAGATGGTGCCATTAGGGGAAGAACCTGCTCTTCAGGCACGTGTTGGTGGTTTGACCTTCCTCGGGACTCTGCCTCCAGAGGACAGGAGTCTGGCCCGGCGCCGGCCTCTCGCCCTCCCCTGCCCCCTTGCCCTGAGAACTCCCAGCCACTGGCTTTTAGCCCTAGCCAAGCAGAACCTGGTACCATTTGTCATGAAAGGAAAGAGCAGGGACTTTCAGATGCTAGGCTTTTGGCAGAAGGGGAGTGGGGTGGGAGTTGAAAGGGTGGAAAGTAGGATCAGTGTCTAATAATGTAAGAGCCTCACATCCCACACCCTAGCATCTGTATAAAGGATTTTTGTTCAGGTTGTCTGGTTTGATGGGGTTCCTTGTTCTGTTTCAGTCCTCCACCAGCACTGCCCCCGAAGAAGAGGCAGTCGGCTCCATCCCCCACCCGTGTGGCCGTCGTGGCCCCCATGAGTCGAGCCACCAGTGGCTCCAGTTTGCCTGTTGGGATTAATAGGCAGGTAATTAGCCCCATCCGGAAAGGCAGAGGTTGACTGCAGGTCTGGTGCATTGGTTCCTAAACTGAAAGAAGCCCAGTGGTCTTAAGTCCCTGTCTTTGGTCACAGGGAGGAGCTCTCTCCCTGGGCAGCTCCCGTTCCTGAGTGGTCCTTCCCTCTGCAGGCCGTGGTGGGGTTCCCTCCAAGGGTGGGGAGACGGGGCCCAGCCCAGGGCCTCCCTCGATCAGAGCACTCACTCCGAGCGCCTGTAGAGGCCCCTTGTCTCAGAGGTGCTGCGTACGTGGTGTTCACTGCCTGCAGCCAGTTTGTGCACATCCCAGTATTTCCTTCACCAAGTACACGCACCTGCTCCCTCCCCTGGGCTCAGCCGCCACCCCCCAGCAGTGACTTGGGCCTGTTCTCACTTTGCACACGAGGACTTTGACGTGGACTGTTACGCACAGAGACGGCTGTCGGGAGGCAGCCACTCGTACAGCGGTGAGTCTCCCCGCCTGTCGCCCTGCAGCAGCATCGGCAAGCTCAGCAAGTCGGACGAGCAGCTGTCCTCTCTGGACAGGGACAGTGGGCAGTGCTCCCGGAACACAAGCTGTGAAACACTAGGTGAGCCATGGGCATGCGTGCCACCACCGCCAGCTTCACGCTTCCCGGTGGCTCCTCTGCGGTCGGATGGTGAGGCCAGTCACTGGCTCTGTTGACTTGAAGTCCATCAGGACCTGAGCCACGGTGTCCTCTTCTGCAGAATGAGGGTACCAGAGTCTGTCTCTGAAGGGGGTCAAAGTTTACTGCAGTAACACTGTGAGACTGCAGAGACACGGCAACGGTCACTATTGGCACAGTTGGTCCACCAGTGTGTCACTCGACTCCCTTTGCCCAGGGGGCACCCACGTGCTCAGAGCTGTAAACGGAGGGGAGGGCCCGGGCAGCTTCTGACAGAGGACGAAGGCGAGTGAGCAGCACGTGCTGACCTCGGGTGGTGGGGCTGGAGGAGGGTCTGCTGCAGGTTGGCAGAAGGCATACAGGGCCCTGACCTGTTCATGTCCTGTGAACTAGACATTTCACTTCTGAGAGTTTTTATCTTAGGAACACAGTCAGAGGTTTATGGGAGGATTTCCGTGTAGCAGCATTAATCTCAGCATCATGAAGAGCCTTGGTAGGCTGGGAACAACCTGACCACTCAGTGTAGGAAATCAGCAGGCTCCTGACACACCCCTTTGGAGGAATAGTATGCAGCTGTGCTAAAAACCAGTCTGAGTTAACGACCAGTGGACCAACCCAAGACTGCTTATATGGTGTTTTCTCAGAGTTCAAAAAACAGTATCCAGAGGGGAAAACTTTGCAGGTAATACATCTAGTGGTCAGCAGAGATTATAGTTAGGTTATGGGGCTGTGGGTGATTTTTGCTTTAGGCATAGTGTTTTTGGCCATTTTCTGCAGTGGCCATGCGTGTTTTTCCCTTTTAGGTAAAACTTTTAAAAATCTGGGAAAGTGTGAAGAATAGGCTACACACCTGTCATACTCCCATCCAGTTTTACTTTTATAAGCAGTAGAAAAGTGTATCCTATAAAGTAAAGCGGGAGTCTTTGTGGATGAGCCGGGGACATGTCCCCTGAGCAGGACGGGTCAGGGAAGAGGAGGGGGTCTTTCCTTTCTCTGGGGGCCAGGGCTCACGGTGTGCTTCCCCTGTTGTGTGAATGCAGATCATTACGATCCTGACTACGAGTTCCTTCAGCAAGACCTCTCCAACGCAGACCAGATACCTCAGCAAGTGGCCTGTAACCTCAGCCCGCTGCCAGAGTCCTTGGGGGAGTCTGGGTCTCCATTTCTTGGCCATCCTCTCCAGTTGCCTCTGGGCAGCTGTCCCCAGCCAGATGGGTCCTTAGCCCCCGGGCAGCAGACGGACGTGCCGCCAGCCCTGCCCGAGAAGAAGCGCAGGAGCGCGGCCTCCCAGACCTTGGACAGCTCTGGCTGCCGGGCGTCCTACGAGCGACACCCCTCGCAGTACGACAACATCTCCGAGGACGACCTGCAGAATCCAGCCTCCGTCCAGTCCATCCCCTTCACGCCCTTTGCTGCTATTCTTCCCTTTCAGCAAGGAGGTTCTTCAGCCTCTGTAGACTTCGTGGGTGATTTCACTGTTTCTGAATCAACGGGTGACCCAGAAAAACCGCCGCCTCTCCCCGAGAAGAAAAACAAACACAGTAAGCTTTTGTTACGCTATTGTGGGGTCGTGCCTTTTGTGCCCTAAAGTGGTGTTACGTTTATTGAAATGGTAATTCAGAGTCAAACCAATGGCCTCATCGTTTCTGAAAAGCAGACCCACACGTACAGGGACGCCTCCGGGAGCCTTGTGTTGTCAGTGCTGGGGGTCGTTCTTAAAGCCTGGTGAGCTGACCTCTCCTCATGGTCTCAGCAGAACCTCAGGCCTGGTCTCCACAGAGTGTTTGGCTTCTCATATGGCAGTCAGCTGACCTGGCCTGAACATGTGGTGACCGAGAAAAACGGACCGCAGCCTCAGGGGAGCGTCACAGCAGTGTCAGAGCAAAGCAGGGCAGACACCACCCCAGGGCCTTTCTGAGGCTCCTGGCAGTGCACGGGAGCCGTTAGAGAGAAGCCCCTGGTCCCACTCTGTCTTCTGCTCACAGACCCTGAAGTATCACGGGATGACTGTAGTCTAGGGTTGCTGCTTGGACCAGAGGCTCTGATACCTGATGTGATCAGGGCCTGGGGGTAGAGCCGAACTTAGGGGGCTTTGTATTCTGAGTGTTTCCAAAGTGTGAGTTGGCCATCCAGTTCCCAAGGAGCGTTGTGCGGAATTTGCTTTTCTGCTCGCTCCCCGACTGCTGTACGTGGCCCGGCTCTCTGCCCACCCTCTCCTCACGTCACCTGCAGGGTTCTGCCTTGTTTTCCATGGGCAGACTGGCTGCCACAATCTCTCTGTGTGTGGCTTCGTCAGCCCACCTCCCAGGATGCCCTGGCCTTGGTGGGAGCGTCTGGCAGGAGACTGCTGTGACCTGGACGTGGAACCCACGCTCCAACCCCAGACAAGCGTGTGTGCTTGGCCCATGCCCAGAACGGTGCCCGCCTAGTGACTGCCCTGGATGCCCCCAGCTCGGGTAGTGGCCTCAGTGTGAAGGGAAAGCTAGCTCCGCGGGGCTGAGGGTGTCATTCCCGTCTGTCATGGAAGTTCCCTCACGGGAAGCCAGGGCATGGAGGAAGCTGCAGACAGAGGTGCCAGGGGCGTTTCCTTCTGTGCCCCTCCAGCCAGCCTGAAAGTCTGACTGGTTTAGCTCTCCAGTTAAGGCAACTTTCTGGTCATTTGAAAGCACTAAGACTGTCCTGCAAACTTGTCTTTGCCATGGTCTTAATGTTGGACACGGCTGTGTCCCCCATGCCCCCTGCCCCGGGGCTCCTCAGCTTCCGAGCCAGCGTCCTTTCCTCTTTGGCCCCATCACCCTTTTGCTCCCTCCTGGGGCATGCACGGTCACACTGAGTAGGCCAGTACTTACTCCTGACAAAAGCACCTTACCCACTAAGCACATGTGTGTACAGAGGCCGCTGACACCCCAGAGCTCCCACCACCATCTGGGAGGGGGTCGGGTCCACACCAGTAGATTGGGGTTACCCAAGAGGGCTTCTTCTCTGGGCCAGTCCTCCCTGCTTCGTAGGGCCCCCAGGTTCAGTCAGCTCCAGTAGCCACTTCGTCAGAACCCTCTAGGGTCTTCAGGAAGGTCTGGCTCTGAAGATGGGGCTGGTCCCTCACTGTCGGAAATGAGAAGTAAAGTCTGTTCTGATGCCCCCACGTGGGGTGACAGAGTACGCTCCACATGGATGCCCCCGCGCGAGACTGAGGGGGTGCGGGCCACATGGGCGCCCCGTGAGGAGACGGAGTGCGGGCCACATGGCCGCCCTGTGAGGAGAGGGAGCGTGGTCCACACGGGCGCCCCGTGAGGAGAGGGAGCGCGGTCCACACGAACGCCCCACGTGAGGAGAGGGAGCGCGGTCCACACGGGCGCCCCGTGAGGAGAGG
>NW_024070209.1:100300829-100525819 GCF_014754425.2 Oryx dammah | reverse complement strand
AGGAGAGGGAGCGCGGTCCACACGGGCGCCCCGTGAGGAGAGGGAGCATGGTCCACACAGGCGCCCCGTGAGGAGAGGGAGCGAGGTCCACACGGACGCCCCGCGTGAAGAGAGGGCTCGGGCGGTGACACCACGTGGGTCCAGCAGGAAGGAGCCAACAGCTCTGCTGTGAGGCTGCGCGGTGAGCGCAGGGACAGGCCTCGCTGCCTGAGGGGCTTCTAGAGAGGAGAGGGTCTGTCCGCCCTGCCTGAGCACTTCTGCCTCAGGATCCGTCCCTCTGGAAGAGGAGCTTCCCGACAGCCTCTGTCGGGAGGGAGAGCGGTGTTCGGTGGCCGGAGCGTCTTGCCTACCCGCAGGGCCTCCTCAAGACCTGCGGGGGCTGCAGCCCACTTCAGCGCGACAGGGCGGGTGCCGGGCCATGGCTTCTGTTCGCTCAGTGTGCGAGGCTCCGGTGATAGAGCAGCCGCCGGGAGGCACAGGGTCCCTGTCCTTGGGCAGCAGCTTCCGCCCTCAAGCAAGAAGCAGTCCCCACCCCCATGGGGTCTTTCACCCGAACAGCCTCAGCGCCCCCCCAAACTGTCTTCTCCTGGTTTCTCGAGACAGGCTTCTGGAGATAGGCAGCTCTTGGGGTGGGGCCCTCCCGTGCTTCAGACCCCTTCCCGTGCTTCAGACCCCTTCCTTGCCAGGTTCACACGGCCCCGCCCTTGCAGGCCCCCACTCTCCACGAAGCACTGCCCTGCAGACCCTGGTCCCAGCCCGGGGCTCTGCCCCTCCTGGAAGACTCTTCCGCCCATCCTCACCGTGTTCTGGAGAAGCCCACACACCCCCCTGTTTGTCCGTCCTCTGTGGGACAGCCCCACCTCGGCCTGTTTTCTGTCCCTCTGGGGAGGGGGTCAGCCTCCCACGTGTGAAAGAGCCATTGCTGGCCCCTGCGGAGCGCCAGCACCTCGGTCAGCTCCTGGCGCATCGCAGGTGCTCAGTGAGGATCAGATGAATGTGAGAAACCCAGCTAGCTCGTGAGGAGCAGTGAGAAGGGCCCAGAAGGGACGGAGCGTGGGGCTGAGAGGGGCTCTTGGGACGGGGACGCGGGTGAGGGGCCTCGGTGAACGCCAGTTCATCGGGGCCTGAGTTGCTCAGGCGGGAGCGTCGGGCTTGCAGGGCTGCAGGAGGAGCGGCTGCAACAGACGTGCGGAAAGCCCCAGGGACGGTCCAGGAGCTGAGAGCCAGAGGCATGGGCAGGGGGCCCAGCAGCCTGCACCCCAGCCGCGGCCCTGCCCTCGAGAGGCTGGAAAACCCCGAGGGCTTCTCAGCCAGGAGTGGGTGCGCCCCTGCGCTTCTCTAAACATAGGCTGTTTCCTAGCGTGGTTCCAGGTTCACGGGACGGAGGGGAAAGGAAGGGAGTTCCCGCAGAGCCTGCTCCCCGCCCCACCCCCATGCCACCCTCTCCTCTAGAGGACTCGTGCCATGCGGGTGGCGCCCAGGTCCGCGTGGTGGTCACGCAGACTGCCCCGGGCCCTCTGCCAGGCCGCTGCGGGGCGGGCTGCGGTCTGCGCGTGGCCTGCCCAGCCCGGTCCCTCTGTGCCCGCAGTGCTGGCCTACATGCAGCTGCTCGAGGACTACTCGGAGCCACAGCCCTCCGTGTTCTACCAGACGCCGCAGAAGGAGCATGTGTACCAGCAGAAGAACAAGCTGCTCATGGAGGTGTACGGCTTCAGCGACTCGTTCAGCGCCGGCGAGGCCCCACATGAGCTCGCCCCGCCCCCCGCCCTGCCCCCAAAGCAGCGGCAGCTGGTAAGTGGGGGGGCCCCGCTCTCCTGCTCACATCTCCCCCTGCAGGACTGGCTGCTCCTCCAGAGCAGGCCCCTGCAGCTGGCACTGGCTTGTACTCAGAATGTTTGCTTTCTCTGTAGACAGACTTTTTTTTCTCTCTCTCTCTTTTGTGGCTGCAATATAGACTTCCCTGAAAGGAGGGAGTCAATCAGAGCACAGGGCAGGGTCTGTGCGGGGCCATCTGTGGCCTCGATTTACATAGTGGGCCTCACTGCCCAACCACTTGCACCCCAGTGAGGACCAGCTCTGTGGAAGCAGGGTGGCTGACACAGAGCCGCTTTGTGTTTCAGGCCGGCACACCCTTCCTCCTTTAAAACCCCTCCTGCGTAGGACGCCATGTAGGCAGCACAGAGGGGCCGTCAGGCTGTGGGCAGGCTGGAGAGATGCTGGGACCAGCGGGGGCCACTCGGATGCACCTCTCAACCCTCTTCTCTCTGCCACCAGTTTACTAACCACAGGGGCTGTGGTCAGGCGCTAGAATTGAAGCGCCCCGTCCAACCAAGCTCTCTAGGAAGAGTACACCCAGGAGGGCAGTCCATCAGAGCTGCACGTGCTCTTGCTCTCATGTTGGCTGGTCTGCTCGTCTTAACCACAGAGGGCTGCCTTCATCCCTTGTGAGGGGACGCTACCCCGGCTGATCTGGGAGGTAGATGGCCAGACGGTGAAGGTCTTGAGGTCACTCCTGGAAGCTGCCTGGGCCTCAGCAGTCCTGCAACTGGGCCTTGAGCCCATGCCCGGTCCTAGAGTCCCTGAGCCTGCCCCTGCACAGGGGGCTCTGGGGCAGGGGCAGCCTGTCTTGTGGAAGGTGGGCCAGGCTCAGGCTGGGGTCTGGATTCCAGTCCTGCACTAACCAGCTTTGTCTCCCCAGCTGTGCTCAGGTCTCAGCTCTTCACCTGCCCTGCTCTCCCCACAGACAGCTGAATATGCCCGAATGTGAGTCTCTGTTGTTCACCGCAGACACATAGATGCCTGCCTCAAGGACCCCTGACCTAAAATGTTTAGTTAAACAGCTGGGCCAGTTTCATTGAGATCTGGTTTTCTCAGCCCCTCCTGCTGGGTGTACAGGTGCCTGTTGCCCGGCCCTGGGTGTCCTCTGTGTCCCGTGGTGCCCACAGGAGCTGAGCCCTGGGGAGAGAACCCTGAGGGACGTGCTTGAATCCCAGCCCTGTGAATCACATCGCCTCACCTCGAGGCAGGGCGGCGGTCCAAGGGGCTCTCTAGGGAGAGGCTGCCAGGGAGCCCTCGAGGGTGGGCAACATCCTGTGAACATCCCCTCCCTGTGGCCCCTGTCACCCCCACTTTAAGTAAAGTGAGGCTGAGAGAGCTGGAGAGACGAGCTCAAAGCCCACAGCAGAAGTGGAAGCCCAGACACGTGAGACACCCCGTGTGTGACTGCTGGGCGCCCCTTCTCCAGTGCCAGTGCGAGAAGTGTGACCCTGTTTTCCAGACAGAAGTGAGCATGACAGGTACACCTGTGGGCCCACGTGCCCTGAGGGCGGCCTGGCTCTAGGTGCTTCACGCACACAACAGCCATCTGCCGGAAACCTGAGGTGCGGAGTGCGTCATGTGACACCTGATGCCGAGCTGGCCCCACGTGGCAAGGCCAAGGTTAGGACCCAGGCCGCCTGGCTCCTGCTCCACACCCTGAAGTGTGGTCGCTCCCACAGAGGAGTACTGGGGCCCTCAGGAAGCACAGGAGCTGGGGTGCACACACAGGCCCGCGTGGCTCCTTCCACCTTACTGCCGCGTCTTCACAGGAGTGAAGAGGGCACCTGCCCCCCAGCTCGCCTTCGACGGTTGTCCTTGACCCCTCGCTGGGCTGGGAAGCCGTCCCTCTCCAGAAGGTGCCGGCAGGTCAGAGGGCGGCCCGCCCCCTCCGTGCGCACGTGCCTGACTGCTCTCTGCTTCTCTTCCCTCCTGCCCGTCTCTGCCCTCGCTCCTCTGTCCAGCAGGCCTCCTGTGCTACTGCTCCCTTCTCCTCTGTCTCCTACTGTGTCCAGCAAACTAAAGTGGCCTTCACCCCCGAGGACGGCAGTGCCGCTCAGGGCATCAGTGTGTCCGTCTCTAACTCCTTTCTCAGCCGGCACGGCAGCTTACCTGTGCCCTCGGTGAGTCGCTCCCTGCACTCGCTACCGGGAACCTGGGGAGCAAGACCTTTCCCTCGTGGCCGATGCCTCCCGACATGCATGCTGCTGCCTATTGCTGGCTCTAGCCCTCCACAGACCCCAGACAGGAAGGGTGGCCCGAAGGTCGGTGTGAGTGGCTGGGGTGGGTTGGGGTGGGACTCTTAGCGGCCACGCTCAGAGCATCATCACTCAGATGTAAACTGGCAGAGATGCTTTGGCCTTTTTATTCTGTTCTCCCACTGGGCATTGGGTCATGTTCTGTGTTTAAAAAGGAATATTCCTCACGTAGGAAGCAGAGCAGGCTATATCCAGTATGATGGAGCTGAAGTTAAGAGAGCTGCATCAGTTAGCTTTCACTACCTCTTGCTAATGTAACAAATCACCCCAAAACCTGTGGCTTAAAGAGCAGTAACCATTTGTCCTTGCCGGAAAGTGCAAGTTGCTCAGTCATGTCCGACTCTTTGTGACCCCCATGGACTATACAGTCCATGGAATTATCCAGGCCAGAGTACTGGGATGGGTAGCCTTTCCCTTCTCCAGGGGATCTTCCCAACCCAGGGATCAAACCCAGGTCTCCCGCATTGCAGGCGGATTCTTTACCAGCTGAGCCACCAGGGAAGCCTTGCCTAGGACACAGCTTAACAGCACAGCTGTGCTGATCGGGACAGGCCTGGCTGCCAAGGGCTGGACTTGCCCACATCCCTGGCACCCCAGCGGGGGCTGGTCTGGCAGTGACCCTCCTGACCTGTCCGCCGCATCAGGCCAGCCTGGGCTTGTTCACAGGGCAGTAGGCTGGGCTCCAGGAAGACAGATGGAAACTTGCAGGCATCATAAGGCCTCAGCGTAGGGCTGGCATGCGTCCTCTGGGCCAGGCCCCAGGCAGCGCAGCCTGGGAAGGAGAGTGGGCTCGACCTCTGCTGGGCGGGCCCTTCCGCAGGCCACTCTGTGGAGGTGGGGCGGCAAGAGGAGGGCTGGCGCGCTGTCTGCAGACAGGCGGCACTGACGCCTCAGAGGCCACACAGGTCTGCTATCTTCCTCTGGGATCTGCATCTGCTCAAGAACCTGACCGCCCCCACCTCCCGCTGATTCTGTCTAGTGACACCCTGGGTGTCAGGGCTCAGGAAAGGGCTCTCCAAGGGAGCTCAGTGGACCCGTCCCGAGGTGACTCACATCCTCCCAGGCCTCAAGTTCAGTCCTCTGGGGTAGCACTTTTCCTTGCCTCCTCTTCTGTGAATGGGAGGATTAAGTAAAATCACAAGAAACTGCTGGGCAGGTAATAAGCTTGGAACATCTGTCGTTATTGCTCTTGTTTTAGAGTTCTGGGTTCTAGCCTTGGCTTGTTCTGATCCTGTGCATGAGTGCCTGGGCAGATGTCTTCACTTGCTTGGACTTCTTTGCCCTCTTGAATGACCAGGTTGACCTGGTGATGTCAGAGCCCTCTCCAGGCTTGGGTTCTCCCAGTGTGGTCTTGTTCGTTCTCCATATTTGGAACTACCCAGCGCCCAAGTGAAGCTGGTCCTCCCCATTGAGGGGACCTCGGGATGCAGTCTTCCCTTCAGCTCCCAGACCTCGCTGAGCAAGGCAGGACCACTCCCCACTCTCCCTGGCTCTGGTGCACAGACGCCCTCTGTTTCTTCAGCAGCCACCTCTGGCAGCTCTTTTCACAAATCTCACAAAACTTGGCCTTGAGACAATCCTAGGTTTTGACGTGTTTCCCCCCCCGCCCCCCGCCTCCCCTCTGCAAACAGAAATTAAGTGTGTTTTCCTAAGAATGTCTACAACATCCCTTTTGAATAGTTTGGGGAGAAGACTGAATGAACTGGACTGTATACTATAGAATTAAAGAGAATTCGAGGACATTTTAATTTAAGCTGGGGTATGAGTGTGTCATAGTTTTCCCCTCAGCACACAGAGGAGTCTTACAGCATCCTGCATCTCAGCACCAGCTCCACAAAGGGGCCTGAGGGGAGTGAGCTAAGAAGGGTGCTTTATTGCACTTGAAGCGAAGCCCCTCCAGGCCTCCAGAGATGTTAGTAATGGCCTAGATATATGGAATACTTGACATCTGAAATGCAGAAACCCCAGAGAAATGATTTAGCGGTAATACCAGTATGTTTTTCATGTATATTCTCTGCTTACATTTGGAGATGAGCCCCAGACAGAGGGCTTTGATGTGCTCTTGGAGCAGCGCTTCATTGCCAAATGTCTTTGTTCCTTCATCCCTGGACTTGGGTCATCAGTCCAGCATGGAATTCCCAAGAGCTGCCTCATAGGAAAATAACAGGTGCCAAATCTGAAGTTCTTTGCCCAGTGGCCTATTACTTCTGCCTTGTAACAGGAAGATTGAAAACCTTGCCCAGGGAACTGTAGAGCAGTGAACCTGCGCTGATCGGCCTAACATGAAGGAGGTGCTGCAGAAGCATCCCTAGTCACTTTTCTGGGATCCCACGGAAGATGTGATTTGGTAAGAACAGAGCCACTCCCGGTGTGGGTCAGGCAGCCAGGAGGATCCAGTGCAAGCAGGACGGCCCGTTGTCCTTGAGAAGCCCATGCAAGGGAGTAGGCAGAGTGAGTCAAGCGGAAAGGAGACTCCGGCTCAGGCAGGGCGTGGGCAGCAGGGTGAGAGTCACAGACGTCTGGGGAAGGCTGTGGGCAGTGGGGGCAGGACGGTGTCAGGAGAGGGAGCCTGAGTTGTGGTCTGAAGGCCAGTTAAGGTTTCAGGGAGATGAAGGTCAGTGAGGGACCTGCCTGAAGATGAGGGACCTGCCTGAAGATGGGGAGAAGAAGCTTGTCTCAAGTATAAACTCTCAGGACTGAGGTCCAGGGAGAGCAGCTGGAGGGGGTGACAACAGCCCGCCCTTTGTGCATCCTGCCCTGCGGTCAAAACCTGCTGCTTCCTCCTGGGTGCTTCCCTCTGGGCTTGGGCCCAGCCTTGACCGCTCTTTCCCACTTGTCCCCAGACGTGTTCCTGCTCCCGTTCCTGGGAGGTGCCCACCCTCCTCTTCACAATCTTTTCTGGGTCTGCTTAGCCCCCAGTCCACAGACCCCCTTTCCTTCCTGGCATGCACTGTGATTCTAGGAGACTTGACAGCTGCTCAGACATGTGGCACCTGGGACATTAAGACCAGTTGGGTAGAAGAAGGTGTTCAGGGAAATGATGAGCTACTATGAGGCCAGAACCATGTGGAGAGCTAGGTGTAGCCACCCCCGGGCATGGGCAGCCGGCCCCCTCGTGCCTGTTCCAATTCCACCAGGCCTTGCAGTATGCCTGCCCCTTGATGGCACAGGTGAGTGTTTGAGTGATGGGCCCACTGAGATACACCTCTCAGATGTGGCGCTGGCGTCCTCCTCCCAGCCCTGGATTCTCCTCCGTCACTTGTACCCCCGGCCATCTGCCCTGTCCTTGCCGCAGCCTTGCCTGTGCTGACTGCCCGACTCCCACCTCCCCACAAACTCCCGTCCCTCCAGCCCCAGTCCTTCCCCCACCACCCTCGATTCCCACTGCTGTTCCCACTGCGGCCCTTCTTGGGCTTGCATTTTTTCTATTCTGAACCCTAGTGGTGAGAAATCTTGGAAGCTCTGAGTTGGGTCCATATTCACACCCTTGACCAAGATATTATTGGGAATCTGTTAATAACCATTACGGTTTCCAGTCCTCTGGACATTACAACACTGGTTACAAAAGCCACCTCCCTCCAGGCTTATTCTTCCTTGGCTCACCGATATTAACTGTCACCAAGAGATATAGCTGGATGCTAAGACTCTGTTGAAATATTTTCTTTACTATCTTGGCTTCCAAAATGATTCTAGAGAATCAAAACTTATAGAAGACCCAAAAGAAGAACTTCAGAAATACCCATAATGACTGTCCTCTGTTTTTAAAAGTCTCTCGGGTAAGAAAGTCGTGTGTGTCCTGTTGAGGACTTCAGTTTAAATGGGGACGGTGGGTGGAGCTGCTGGTCATGACCCTCTGAGAGCCGGGCCGGGCTTCCACGCTGCAGCATACGGGCCCTCCTAGGACCCTGCCCGGGGGCGGCTCACCCTGTCTGCCCCCTCCTCAGTCTCCAGTCACCAGCCATCACTGAGACAAAGGCATCTGACAGGTGGAAAGGCCAAGCAGGGAAGGAGAGGGAGGCAGGAAGGAAGATTGTGGGCCGCAGCAGGTGTGCCCTCCTGCTGGTTAAGTAGGCCCCCGCCTCCCCAACTCTGTCCCCTGTGTCTTCCTGACATCGTCTTTTCCTCACTGGCTTCCCACCTGCTCAGAGCAAACTTACTCTGAGAGAAGAGGGAGGGTCCATGGGCAGTGCCAAGGGCCCAGGGCAGGCAGGTTCATCTCTGAGCTGACCTCTCTTCGGCTCTTTGTTCTGTCGCCTGCCCGACCTCCTGGGGTTTGCTAGAGAGCGGCCCCCAGCACCGTCAGCAGCGAGGAAAGCAGGGCTGTTTTGCCAGCCGTGCAGGAGTCTTTGCAGGCCCCTCTGAGTCTGGCCTGAGATCTTCGCAGGCTCTTCTAGTCTGCTGGGTCCTTGAAATGCGATGTGGCTCCTCCAGAATGTTCCTCCTGTGCCTTTCTGCCCTTCCTCAACAACCAGGTGCCCGTGTGGCCAGCGCATCCCTGAAGTGTGACCTCCAAGTTCACTGCCGCTCCGAGCCCAGACATGGCCTTGTGAGAAGGAGGCATGGGCGGGCCAGCACTCCTGTGGGATCCTAATCTCCTCAGGTAGAGGTAGAAGCCTGGCTGTGTGTCAGGCCCCCACCCTGAGCCCAGGGCGAGCCTGCCTCGCCTGCAGTGGACACCCAAGGGCCAAGGACCGGGGCTTAGGGATCTTGTCCTGGGGGCTCACCAAAGCAGCTGCTCTGCCCCCGCTGTTTCTGTCCCTCCTAAAGACTCCCTGACTCTTGTTGGTGCTCATGTCATTGTGGACAGCTCTCGCAGACTAGCTTCAGACAGGAACTTCCCTGCCTCCCCTCGCTGATGATGACGCTGACCTACTGTAGTCTGTGACAGTCTTACTGGTCAGGGACCACAAGGCCCCCAGGTCCTTAGGAAGGTCCTATATGACATGACCCCTAAGGGTGCTGGCTACACACGCTGATGGTTGCCTTTACTCTTGTGATTTCAGGCTGCTTGTCAGCTTGCCAGGGGCTCTTCTTCCTGTTCTGTGATGGCATGTTTACCCACGTTCTGGAGGTAGAGACACCAGACTAGAGAAGCTGAACCACTAGCTAAGAGTTTTAGGTCAGAGCTGAGGTCAGACTCACACCCCCATCCGGAAAAGTACAGTGTCCGGTTGGCGTCTATGGATTGTTCAATGGCCAGTAAGCGTTGAGACCCGAGGAGGCTCAGGAGAAAGAAAAGCCTGTGCGCGGGCTGGACGTCGAGAGACACGCTTTCTTCGTCCTGACAGTGTTCTGACTCAGGACAGAGTGTAGCTGCAGGCTCTCCGTAGGGCGCTAAGGGTAGGTGTGAGTTAGAGCCCCTGTCATGCTGTGTAAAGCCACACTGAGTGAAAAATAGTGGAGTTGTGTTTCTAGAACTAAATTCAGATCACTGTGGAATCTGTACTAAATCTTCCTATGAAGAGTTGACGTTATTGAGGTTAATGTTTCTTTAGTGCAGAGAAGCATTTCTTAAAATGATGTTATTTACTTATGTATTTTTGACAGCACTGGGTCTCTGTGGCTGTGCAGGCTTCTCTCTCGTTGCAGTGAGCGGGGTCCTCTCTCGTGCTCGCGCTTCTCACTGCGCTGGCTTCTCTCGTCGCACTGGCTCTAGGACGCACGGGCTTCAGCAGCGGTGCCGCGTGGGCTCCCTGGTTGTGGTTCCCGGGCTCTAGAGCACGGGTTTAGTTGCTCTGCAGCATGTGGGATCTTCCTGGAGCAGGGATAGAGCCTGTGTCTTCTGCACTGGCAGGCAGATTCTTTATCACTGAGCCACCAGGGAAGCCCTAAGGTTAATATTTAAGGAATATACAGAGCCTCCAAAGATGTATTAGAGGTTCTCAGAAAAATATAATTAGCCATGAAACCACTGGCCAAAAATGTAGTGTTTTTCAAGGAAGATCTTGTGATTCAGATGCAAAAGTATGAAACGTGAGAGGGAACAGTAAATTTCTGCTCTCACTTGTCCTAAAATTCTCCTGAGCAGAACATTTTTGTTCTTCTATATCCTTTGTTGTAGAATTACAAATTAGAAATTTAAATGAATTTAAAAAGAGAGAAGGCATTTTTTGGACACACGTGACGTCGATGCCACCTTCCTTGGGTGAGCTGAGTGCTGGCTCCTTGTTCCCACGACGGAACCCACAGCAGTGTCTCTCCTCACCTTGAGCACAGGAGCTCTCAGCATCGGCCTCTGACCCTGCCACCTGGCTTCAGAAACTCTACTTCTGACATTATCTAACATGTAGTAGTTATAAATGAGCACAGGCACCTCAAAGAAGGAAGTTTCCTCCGGGTCTAAGATGGCTTTTGTAAACACGCAGTGAACTGGGCCCAGGAAGGAGAGAGGAGACAGGCAGTCTTGTGGCCAGTTTGCCGACGGAGTGAGAAGAACCGTTATCAAGGGTCCTTCCTGGTGACCTCGGAAAGGTCATGTCCCATCTGAGAACCAAATAAGATGTTGTTTCCAGGAGATCCCTCCCCAGGAGATCGAGGCTGTGTGTTTTGCATCGGCTAAAAGCTTTACTTCCTTCCAAGAGAAATAACTGAGGCCCATATTGTGTGGACACTCGCAGGCCCTGTTTGAAGGATGCTTCCGCTGAGCCCAGGACTGGCCCTGGGCTGTGGTTCCCACCAGCTCACTATAGGAGAAGAAAGCCCAAACCACCCTCAAATTACAGCTCCTTTGAATATGTTTTCTCCCAAATGATGGATAAAACTTCAAGCCCCCAAACAAGCTGTCCAAGAGCTTATCTGTTTTCGCCAAGTAGTGTTCAAAAACCCTGAAGTCACAAGCCTTGCTGGAGCCAAGGGTGTATAGTAATGACTGATCTCTGGCGACTTCTTCACTTCCCGAACACTTGGAGGCCACGGTCAGTCCGTTCACTCAGATGAGTGCATTTCCCGTGATTGGCAGGGCTGGACGTTCTCCAGAGCGTGGAGCCTGAGTCACCATGGAGTCGCTGTGATTATTGGCAGGGCCAGATGCTCTCCAGAGCTTGGGGCCTGCCCGAGTTGCCCTGGAGTAGCCGTAACGGTCAAGGTCCTCTGGCCTGCAGCTCCAGCCCTCGGCTGTTGGCACGCTGACCACCGCCTCTGGGCCCCGGCCCTCTGATAATCACAGGGATTAGCTGGAATGCCTCTCATGTTGAGGAATCAGAGGTTTTCTTATGAAGATCTACTTTCCTGCTTTCTTGCCAACAGTGCAGGGCCCGTCCCTAGTCATCTTTCATGCCAGGATATAATGGAAAGGAAGTGGCACTGAAAACTGGTGCCTGGCCAGCTTCAGGAAGCTCTGCTGCCTAGCACGTGACTGGCCGCCCATCAAGGCAGTCTCCCTCCTCCTTTACACCCAGGAGTCTCAGTGGTTCTTCCAGGTGTGTACTTCACAGAGTGGGGTGGTGGCTCCTGTGTCTCTCACCAGGGTAGATCTTTGCTCTACGTGTCCAACGTGTATGTCAGGCCTTTGCCTCTTGCAGGCTGGTCATCACTTGGGTGGCCTCTGAGTGGAGCGAACAGACCAGACCCTGCAGAGCTGCAGGATCGCAAGCTTAGGGCCTGTCATGTGCCCAGAGTGCTTCCTGAGTGTGAGGGGGCTGACCCAGCACCATCTCTGTCAAGCTGAGCCCAGCTGTGGCTTACTAGGTCCACGGCTGTCCTTCCGGCCTGTCTCTGCATCTTCGTAAGGAGGATTGTGACTTGGTGCAGAGTAAATGAGGTGGTTCACATAAAACCTTCAGCACCTCATCTGCCCAGCAGGACATCTTCAGTGAGAATAGCTGCCATCCCCACCATCATGAGATGGCTCTTGCTGGCACTTTGACTATGAGATCAGGGCTGACGTGGGGGCCCAGGTGCCCCTTCTCCTCCGAGAAGTCACTCGAGCACGTATAGATCTTCCGCAGAAACATGCCGCCTCCCAACAGGCAGCCCGTCCCATTATAGACTCTTGGGCCCAGACAGTCTTACTCCAGCTATAAATAAAAATTCCTGCCGCGGAGCGCAGCAGTGAAGCCCAGCACCAGCCAGATCCTAAAATAGACTCCAGGCTGTGGTGAAGGCGTGTTTTCTGTTCCATGGCCAGCCCTGCCTTCTCCCTGCCCTTGTGAAATAAATGTGATCTTAAAGGGTCTGGAAACACTGCCCCGGGGGAGGCGGTGGATACTGGATTTGTTGACTGCAGTACAGGCATGAGCTTGCAGGGCCAGGGAGGGACCGGCCTGGTGGTGATTAGAGAGCAGCCTTATGTCTCCCCCACGCCCCCTACCACCACTGCTGCCCCCTGAAGGTGATGTTCAGGCCTGGCTGCTGTCCCAGCAGGACCACATAGCTAGAATACCAGAGCTGAGCCCAGGCAGCCTGGTTGTTGCTGAGGGAAGGAGGGCAGGGCAGCCAGCCACTCTGTCCCAGAGACACGCCCCCTCCTTCCCTTCTCCCTGGTGGCCGCCCCTCTCCTCTGCCGTCCTCACCCTTGGTGGCCTCCCCTGCGGACCCACACCTGCACAGCCCAGGCAGCTTGTCCATGACCCCCTGCACCCGCTGTCGAGACACTGCTGAGTCAGGCGACATTCTGGGCACCTTGGTTAATAACAGCGTTAGGATCCATTCCTAAGCATTCCCTCATTCAGTAAGTATGTACTGAGTTAATTAAACACCTTGGCTCTGTTTTTCAAGGCGCTCCTGAGGGTATTTTGGAGGGCAGGAGAGGAGAGCTGACGCTGATTTCTTGTCACCCAGCCAAACTTACAGGGCGTCTCAGTAAACGCACACAGAGCCCCTGGGAGGGAAGAACTGCTGTTTCCATCCCTGCTTTAGAGAGGAGGAGACTGAGGCTCCAGAACTCACACCCCCTGCCCGAGGTCACACTGTATGACTTGCGCATGTGCCCTTGCACCCGCTGTGTGTGTGTGTGTGTGTGTGTGTTCGTTCTAAAAGGTCTCGTAGGTCTTCATAGAACCATTCAACTTCAGCTTCTTCAGCGTTACTGGTTGGGGCATAGACTTGGATTACCGTGATATTGAATGGTTTGCCTTGGAGATGAACAGAGATCATTCTGTCATTTTTGAGATTGCATCCAAGTACTGCATTTCGGACTCTTTTGTTGACCATGATGGCTACTCCATTTCTTCTGAGGGATTCCTGCCCGCAGTAGTAGATATAATGGTCATCTGAGTTCAATTCACCCATTCCAGTCCATTTTAGTTCACTGATTCCTAGAATGTCGACGTTCACTCTTGCCACCTCTTATTTGACCCCTCCAATTTGCTTCGATTCATGGACCTGACATTCCAGGTTCCTATGCAATATTACTCTTTACAGCAATATTACTCTTTACCTTGCTTCTATCACCAGTCACATCCACAGCTGGGTATTGTTTTTGCTTTGGCTCCATCCCTTCATTCTTTCTAGAGTTATTTCTCCACTGGTCTCCAGTAGCATATTGGGCACCTAATGACCAGGGGAGTTCCTCTTTCAGTATCCTATCATTTTGCCTTTTCATACTGTTCATGGGGTTCTCAATGCAAGAATACTGAAGTGGTTTGCCATTCCCTTCTCCAGTGGACCACATTCTGTCAGATCTCTCCACCATGACCCGCCCATCTTGGGTTGCCCCACGGGCATGGCTTAGTTTCACTGAGTTAGACAATGCTATGGTCCTAGTGTGATTAGATTGACTAGTTTTCTGTGAGTATGGTTTCAGTGTGTCTGCCCTCTGATGCCTTCTTGCAACACCTACCATCTTACTTGGGTTTCTCTTACCTTGGGCATGGGGTATCTCTTCATGGCTACTCCAGCAAAGCGCAGCCGCTGCTCCTTACCTTGGGTGAACTCCGGGAGTTGGTGATGGACAGGGAGGCCTGGCGTGCTGCGATTCATGGGGTCGCAAAGAGTCGGACACGACTGAGCGACTGAACTGAAATGTGTGTGTGTGTGCACGCATGCGCGTGTGTAAGTTAGGGCTTGGTTACTGCAGGGCCCGCTCCAGTGTGTTTTCATGCATTTTCATGCTTCAGGGATGGGGGGGTGTCAGTGAGCACACATCAGGACCCCAGAGCCAGCATTTGGCCTGGTTTGTTCTGGCTGCTGTAACAGATTACTGCAGCCTGGGTGGCTTATAACAGCAAGTGTGTTTCTCGCAGCTCCAGAGGCCAGCATGGTTGGGCGAGGCCCTCTCCCTGGTCACGGACTTTTCTTTGTCCTCACATGACAGAGGGTAGAGCCTCTTTTCTGTAGCACAGACCCTAGCATCTGGGGGGGTGAGGATTTCAACATACAAATTTGGGGGGGCACCGACGTTCCGACCACAGCAGCACTGAAGGTGAATTGTGAGCGAGGCAGAGTTGCGGCCAAGGGAGAGGCCCCTGTGTGCGGGAGCGAGTGTCCGGCAGGCCTGGGGGCTGGACTCCTGCCGGAGTCTGCAGCCACTGCCTCAGCACGGTGGGCGCAGGGGTCCCTCAGATGGTCTCCCGGGACCAGCCGGGCTGTCCCCTCCCTCGGCTGATGCACTTCACTCGCGGTCTCCTCCGGGCACCTTCTCAGCCAGTGAGAGCGCTTCCCCGTGGCTGTGGGGGGAGCATCCTCCAGAGGTGAAACAGCCCCCAAAGCCAGACGCACCACCCCCAGCAAGGGCCTGGCTTGGACCACTGCTCTGAGAGGTCAGATGGAAGGTGGCGGCTACTGGCCCTGGGGAGGGTGCCCCATGGACGCTCAGGCCCCAGGGCCCCAGGGTGAGGACAGCTGAGCCAGAGCTCCGCCGCCACAGGCTTTTCCCCAAAGAAGGTACGTGGACAGATGGGACCAACAGGAACCCAGGCTTCACTGTCGTGCCGTGCTTCTTCACTCGTTCCCCTGTGTGTCTGGGTTGGCTTTGAGCTTCTGAGTTAGATGGGAGTAAGATGTGTGGGGACAGTCAGTTTCTAGACAGGTACCCTGGGTCGGATATAAACCAACAGCCATGGGGCTCGTGGCCTCACCAAGGAGCGGGGGAGCTTTGAACTCTGATCCACAGCCCGAGGAGGCTGGTGGGGGGCAGAGGGGAGTATGCCTGGTCCTTGTGTGACAGCAGCTCTCCCCTCAGGTTGAAGTATAGCTTTAGAGAAATGCTAAAGGGATGAGTGGCTTTAGCCTCTCGTTAGTTTAAGTCTTCGTTTCCTCTTGCTTCATGGATTTCAAAAATCGTGTGCCGGGTATTCCCTGGCAATCCAGTGGTTAAGACTCCTTGCATTCACTGCCAGGGGTCCAGGTTTAACCCCTGATCAGGGAACTAAGACCCCACACACCTCACACAAAAAAATTCTATGCCAAAATGTAGAGAGGACAGCTGAACGAGCAGTGTGCCTGTTTTTTGGGGCAGGCTTTTGTCAAGTTCCAGCCCCTCATGGTGGGAAGTAAGCCTGGCGGGGGCTCCAAACTCAGCCCCTGCTACACATTCATCCCTGTTTCTCCAGGACAGCGGGCAGGCCTGGCCACCCCAGGGGACTGTTGGCTGATGGTCTCCAACCCTCCTTCTATAGCGCAGCCCGGGCCCAAGTCTGCACTCACGGGCTCTGGTCTCTGCCCAGCTGACCTCAGACTTTTCTTTCATGATGGGACCCTCGAAGAGTGGAGCCTTGCGGTCCTAAAGGGGCATCAGAAGCGTTGCACTTTGTCTGTTAAAGAAAGAAAAAGAAAGAAAAAAGATGGGCAGAAAGGGAAACTCAGAAATTTTTAGTGTTTTGGGAGCACGATTCTTTCAACCATGTTTAAGGCTTATCACTTCCCTTCCAAAAGGATTTGAAGTGACTACAATATTGAAAAGGCTTGCAATATTTGACTTTCAAGAACTAAAATCAGAGAGATTCGTCAAAAAAAATAGTCAAAATGAGTAAATGTGACCAGGTATCTGCACACGCTCAGTTGAGTCATGAGGTTCCTGGAAGGACAGTCAGTGTAGACGGGCCTGCATAGGTTCAATTTTCTGACAAACAGAGGATGGGACGACCCCCCCCACACAGTGTGGGGTAGGGGCTTGCTCTCCTTGGAGGGGCACCGCGTCCCGCCCTGTAGACACTGAGGACGGCTCTGGGTGGTCTTCAGGCTCTTCTCAAGGGGCTGCCGAGCCAGGGTGGGGGGACCTCCAGCCAGAGGGCCACAGGGGTGGTTTGGCTTGAGTGGTGTCCTCGTTCGAAAGACTGTGATCGGCCCGTCACGGCTCAGCCGAGTTAATCTAACGCCTTTTTCTCTTGTCTGTTTTCTTCTTCCCTCCTCTCATGTTCGTGTCTCTGTTCCACTCTGACTCTGTAGTACAAGTCCGTGTTTAGGTCCTACTCGCAGGATTTCGTGCCTCACAGCCAAGCTTCCGTCCAGCCTTTCCTTCCGTCTACCTCCTCTTCCTCTCCACACTTCCCACCTGTCCACCAGTCTCAGAGCTCTGACTTAGCCGTGCCGCCCGTGGCCAGTCTGCCTCCCAGCATCCTGGACGGGCCTCTCTCATCTCAGGAGAGCAGCTTTCACGGGAACACTGTCTGCCTTCCTTCCGAAACCTCTTTCACTGACTCGCCCCAGACGCCTTCGGTGAGAACTCAACACACACACCTCCACGCGGGGCTGCACGTTCCAAGAAAGCCTCTGCCCACCCTCGCTGTTGAGGCCGTTGCTGGCGTGGGCCCCGTCGCGGTGTGGCTGGGCTGAGGGGTGCGCAGGTCCCCCTGGTGAGATGGTAGCCCATCAGCTTCCAGAACAGAAATGAAACCTTCCGTGTGGATTCCCAGCAAACTAGGATCTGATTTTCCACAGACGGGTCAGTGGCTACTTAGAGACGATCTGTTGTCCTAATCGTGAGGTGTAAATCCTGCTGGTCTTCCGTGTGGTTGGGGATTCTAGAGAAGGGCACAGAGGCCTCTGACGGCTCAAGGGCAATTGCGTGTAGAGTTGCTGTGGCACTGGGGGTGGGGGCCCGCTTGCCGTGCGGCCAGGCGGCCCGCAGTGCCTCCTCCGGGCTCAGGGCAAGGCTGCTGTGCCTGGGGATAGGGGGACAGGGCAGGACAAGTGCAGGTACCTGCAGCCGGCCCTCCAGCGTGGGGATGTTCTCCTTCCCTCCAGCGTGGGGATGTTCTCCTTCCCTCCATGACTGCCCCCCGCCCCCCGTGACTGCCCCCCGTCCTCCGTGACTGCCCCCCATGCCCCACCCTCCATGACTGCCCCTCGCCCCCGTCCCCCGTGCCCCGCCCTCCATGATTGCCCCCCCCACCCTCCATGACTGCCCCCCATGCCCCGCCCTCTGTGATTGCCCCCGCTCTCCATGATTGCCCCCCCATCCCCTGTGATTGACCCTCATCCCCTATACCCCACCCTCCGTGATTGCCCGCTGTCCCCCATGACTGCCCCTGTCCCCCGTGCCCCGCCTTCCATGACTGCCCCCCGTCCCACATCCTCCTGCCCTCTGTGACTGCCGCCTGTGCCGTGCTGTGGCCCCTGCTGTCCCTGCTATAGCAGAGCACGGAGGAGTATGCCTCCTCCAGGGCACTTTGAGGGCCAAAGTGCCCGTGACATCTTTGGAGAAGCTCCAGCGGGAAACCTGGGTCCCCTCTGACAGAGGCAGGCAATGGCAAAAACAGCTTTGTCCCCTGACCCTGGGAAGGTCCCCAGGGAATGGAGGGCACTGTCTTCCCCTCCTTGAGAAAGAGCATCCTAGTCAGGGCCAGCCTGGCGGGGCCATCACAGGTGGGTATCTCTCATCCTGTCTCCCCCAGAGCGAGCACGCCTGTGAGGGGGACTACGTCAGTCTGTATTGCTCTGGCCAGAGCAGCGAGGAGCTGGCCCGCCCTCGAGGAGTAAGTAACCTCGGGCTGCCTCGTGCATGCGGCCAGGCCTGCGGCTCGGCCCTGCTCCCATCGGCCTGAGCCTCCTGCTCAAGAGCTGCCTGGCCCAGGGCCAACCTGGCTCTGCAAGGAGAGGACGGTGCTTCCAGCGGAGCCTTCTTTGCTTTCGCTTCCGCGTGTGGGTCCCCTGCAGCCTGGCCAGCGGGTCTGCTGGGAATCACAGAGCAGCCGGCTCGGCCCTGGCTGGCTACTCTCAGGGATTTCTTCCCGCCCCATCTTCTGGTGTTGAGGCCTGTCTCCTGTCCGTCCTCTGAGGCGGGGAATTCTCTCTCCCACACCCAGCTCTCCAAACCAACACCCCTCCCCCAGCATGCTCCATGTCCACGCCCCTGCTCCCAGGGCAGCTGGTGAGACCCCCAGGCCTCACACCGTCGTGGTCGCCCTGGCCTTCTGCTGTCCCAGCGCCGGGCAGTCGAGGGGCCGCGATTCTGCTGAGCAGTCAGCTGTCCAGGTTTTGCTGCAGCAAAACATGAGCAAGTGCAGAACCTTCCAGAGTAACTCTCCCCACTCTGAGCCAGGCCCAGTCCCTAAAGGGGGTACCCTGAGGGTACTCCATCCTCCTCTGGGGTCAGCTCAAAGGGCCCAGCCGTTGAAAGCATGGTCACTCTCATTATGATGACCCCGAAGCACCTCAGATATCCACACAAGCAGGCCCCACTTCAGGCGTTAGCAAGCTGTAGAATGAGGTGGAGTTCCCACTCTGGTGGAATCCAGCCTGGTCCTCGGGAGCTGTTTCTCCCCGGGTGTCCCTTGCATCTTCCAGGTCAGCCTTTGTACATGGAGCCCATCCCAGGCTGACCTTCCAGGGCTCTCCTCCCCCTGTGACCCTCCATGAGGACGTTTCTGCATCTTTGTGTCCCCCCCCAGGTCCCCCCTTCTCTTTTGCGACCTGGGCGGCAGACCAGGGGTGCCAGGGCCATGTGGTCACTGAGAGGGGTGGGCCAGGTTCCCAGGAAGAAGCCAGGGCGCTGGAGGAGGGAAGGGGCTGCCTTGTGCGCCTGAGCGCGTGACAGGGTCAGGCGAGCACTGTGGTGCTGAGGGCGTCCGTGGCTAGGAGGTTAGCAGAGATGTGCTGCACACCCTGGGGCACAGCAGGCAGCGCTGCAGCTTTCAGCACTGGGGTCGGGGGCAGGCCCCGTCCCTCCCCACAGCCTCTGTTTCTCCGTGTGCCCGGGCACAGAGATGCCCGCCAGCAGGTAGGGTGTTGGTCAGGGCCACAGGGGAAAGGGCATGCACTGGCTGAGCTTGGCTGCGTGGCAGGGAGCCCCCGGGGCAGCCCTTTCTGCCGGGAGGTGATGGGATGGCTCTGTCTAGGCCGGCAGCTGATGGAGGCTGTGAGTAGCGGAGCCTTCATTCTCCCTGAAGGCAGGGTACTAGTCGGAAGAGGCCGTGCTTCCTGTGTG
This sequence comes from Oryx dammah, assembly GCF_014754425.2. Taxonomy (NCBI): domain Eukaryota; kingdom Metazoa; phylum Chordata; class Mammalia; order Artiodactyla; family Bovidae; genus Oryx; species Oryx dammah. Next base: position 100,506,442 of record NW_024070209.1, on the reverse strand, counting down.
CCGGTCACGGTGGACACGTTTATATCTCAGGCTGCTCCCTGGGAACTCGCGCCCCGAAGCTGCATGCAGGCAGGTGCTCTGCGGAGAGCGGCCCAGCAGGGGCAGCTGTCACACACCCAGCTCTCCCTTCTCTTTCCAGGAGTCACCTGCGGCAAAGGACGGACACTCCAGAGACGCCACGTCGGCTGGCTGTGTGCCTGGGAAGGAGGGCAGGGACGGTGGAGACAGGTAGGAAAAGCCCCTCGTGGGGCAGGCACCCTGAGAATAGCGTGTCAGCCGTTCGGTGACCACTGCCCCCACCCGCAAGGCCTGCAGGGCTTTGGGTTCACACCTGGGCTGTGCAAATGCTGTGCTTTTTACAAATAGAAAGTTTGTAAGCAGCCCTGCGTCAAGCCAGTCTGTGGGCACCGTCTTTCCAACAGCATCTGCTCGCTTAGTGTTTCTGCATCAGTTTACTAATTCTCCCAGGATTTCAAACTTTTTCACTATTACTGTATTCATTATAACAATCTGTGATCTTTGAGGTTACTATGGTAATTGCTTTGGGGCATCACAGACTGTGCCCGTGTAAGATGGCAGACTGAATCAATAAACTTTCGGACTGCTCCACACTCTCCAGATAGCTGTCCCCCGCACCCACGCCCCGCCCCGGTCTCCCTCCCTCTCAGGCCTCCCTGTTCCCAGATACACAGTAGCAAAGTGAGGCTAGTTAATAACCCCACATTGGCCCCTAAGTGTTCAAGTGAAAGGAAGAATCGCTCCTGTGTCACTTTAAATCAAAAGCTAGAAATGATGGGGTTCAACGAGGAAGGCATTTTGAAAGCCAGGACAGGCCTAGAGCTAGGCCTCTTGCACCAACCAAACAGTTAGGCATGTTGTGAAGGCAAAGTCCTTGAAAGAAATTAAAAGTGCTGCTCCAGAGATCACACGAATGGTAAGACAGAGAAACAGCCTTCCTGCTGGTATGGAGAATGCTTGGGTGGTCTGGATAGAAGATCAAACAAACCAGCCCAACACTCCCTTAAGCCTCATCCAGAGCAAGACTCTAATCTCTTCAATTCTGTGAAGGCTGAGTGAGGTGAGGAGGCTGCAGAAGAAACTTCTGAACCTGGCAGGAGGGGCTCGTGAGGGGTCAGGAGAGGAGCCGTCTCCTAACATGCTAGTGCAGGTGAAGCCGGAGATGCTGACGTAGGAGCTGCAGCAAGCCGTCGAGAAGACCCAGCTCAGATCATTTGCGGAGGGGGCTACATTAGACAGCAGATGTTCAGTGTGGAGGAAACAGCCTCCACTGGAAGAAGATGCCATCCAGGCCTTTCATAGCCAGAGAGGAGAAGTCAGTGCCTGGCTTCAAAACTTCAAAGGACAGACTGACTCTCTTGTTGGGGGCTAACATAGCTGGTGGCTTGAAGCTGAAGCCAGTGCTCATTCACCATCTGAAAATCCTAATGCCCTTAAAAGTGATGCTCACTCTATTCTGCCTGCGCTCTGTACATGGAACAGCAAAGGCCTGGGTGACAGAACATCTGTCCACAGCATGGTTTGCTGAATATTTTAAGCCCACTGTTGAGATCTGCTGCTCTGAAGAAAAGATGCCTTTCAAAGTAGTGCTGCCCATGGAAAATGTACCCGGTCCCCCGCAAGCTCTGATAGTGATGTTGATGTGCAATGAAATCAGCGTTGTTTCCGTGCTTACTGACGTAACAGAATCCCACCCCTCAAAGGCCTTCATGCCAGCCCACAGACGGCCACTGCTTCTTGAGTATCTGCACATGTACTGTTCACCTTAAAACTACCCATAACAGTGTTTTCTTCTTCAAATCCTAAGCCAACCTCTCCTCCGCCTCTTACGAATTCAAGTGTAATGAAGGAGTATAAAAGATTCCTACCCACAGACTTTTTATTGTGAGTTTCTAGAGGTAGTGTGTATGTTGTATGTCATGTGTATTCGAAACTGTTATGAACATGACCCTCAGTCCCTAAATATTTCAGCATGCCTCAAAAGTGCCAACCTGATTACGGTACGATTATCACACCCAAGAAGAGTAATAATGAATTCCTTCTGATATACAAATGATAGAAAGTGAAGAGGAAGTAAAGATCCTCCTGATGAGGGTGAAAGAAGAGAGTGAAAAGGATGGCTTGACACTCAACATTAAAAAACTAAGATTGTGGCATCTGGTCCCATCACTTCATGGCAAATAGACGGGAGAAAAGCAGAAGCAGCGGCAGATTTTATCTTCCCAGCTCCAAAATCACTGCAGACAGTGACCGCAGCCATGAAATTAAAAATACACTTGCTCCTTGAAAGAAAGGCTGTGAGAAACCTAGACAGCATGTATCTCATAAGACCGATTTTTTGGAACCAGGTCAGTCAGGATTCATGTCTGCATTTGGCCATATGTCTCTGTATCTTTGATGACATTCTCAGTGTTGGCCTGAGTCAAGCCTGACCAGGTGTGGAGATGCGTAGCAACTCTCCAACCTGCATGTAGAAAGGGTAATTGCAGGACCCGCCAATCAGCTCTGCCCCCTGTGACTTCATGCTGACGTCCCCTTCTTTGTGAGATGTTCCGTACATTCAATTTTTCCTCCCTCTTTTGGCTAAGGTTTGGCTGGGGGTCCTTGGTGCAGAGCTAAGCAATATGCATTGTTTTTGTCAAGCCTAAACATAAATAGTTAAAGATATGGTGAAAACAGCAAGAGACAGGGGGAAAAGTGGAAAGCTTTCTCCAGGGCCCCGTTGACGAGGGCTGCCCACCCGGCCTGCTCTGGCCGCTCCTGAGTCATGCCCGTGGGGTCCGTCTGTGTGACACGGCGCTCAGTTCTTCCCGAGTGTTAAGAGGTGGTGAGTGGTCTACTCTAATACCCAGTGGCAGAGGTGTCTTGCCAAGCAACAGCAGCTTGGCAGCTCCACTGCCAAGTAGAGGGTGGGGTGGGATGCCATTTTTCAGCGTTCAGGCAGCCCTTGTACGAGAAGCAGAGGGATGAACATGTTGTCGGACTGGAAGCCGTTCCTGCGACGCTATCCTCTTTCCATGAAGGCCAGAGGACAGGCCTGAGCGTGGTTTTGCTTGGCCCCTCCAGGTGGTCAGATTTTATATCTTAGATACTGAGTATTACAAATGAGGCCTCTGACCACAAGGCCAGTCAGTGGCTCATGGGGTCCTTCATGAGAATGATGGGAATCCCGGAGAAAACGCTGAGGGAAAGCAAGGTGCCTACAGACCCCACGGCCGTCTGCCTGCTGCATCCCCGCCCACTCCCCATGTGCTTCCTCTGGGGGTTCTCTCCTCCCCAAACTCCTGCTCAGTGCTTCAGTCCCAGCTTGCCTGTCCTACCCTCAGGCCTTCCTGGCCCTTGTCCCCACCAGCACTCCGCTGGCCCTGTGCCGTCCTCTCCTGGAATACTGACTGTCCGTGCGGTGGGCCTTGATGCAGATGACTGAGACCGTTACTTCATCAAAGCTCTCAGTGGAACCTTCTTGATCTGTGTGCTTAATCCCTTCCACTTAACCGATGGAGCACCCAGAGAGCAGGGGCTGTCCTGAGGTCACACAGCTCATCAGGAGCAGAGTTAGAAACCCAGTCTGCATCCCAGCGTCCAGCCACCCCCGGCCTCCTGTGGAGGGGTGGAAGCGGGTCTGGTCTTCAAGTGGAGCTGCCGTCCGGGGAAGACTTGGTCGGGGAGCATCAGTACCACCCAGACCACACGCACGGTGTCACGCTGCCTTGGCCACAGGTACGTGGAGCCCCAGGCCTGTTGACACAACACAACCCCCATCTCTTTCCAGGGCCCGGAAGTCACCAGACACTCTAGAGGCTCAGTCAGAGGAGGAGGTGGACGAGCTGTCCCTCATCGACCACAGCGAGATCATGGCGAGGTTGACCCTCAAGCAAGAGGTGGGTTCCTCACAGGCTGTACGTGCAGCGTCTGGCCCAGAGAGAGGGTGAAGGGGCATTGAGAAGGGGACCTGGAAGTGACCCACACAGAAAGGCCACAGCCAAGTGCTGACCCCCGGTGGCCCTGGGCTGTGGGCTCTGCACCCTCTTGTCCGGGCCCCACACCCAGGCCACTGCGGGTGCTCCAGGACTCGGCACACGGGCGACTGCCTGGAGGAAGTGTGCTATCCCCTTCTCCAACACTTGGAAAGTGAGCTTGGGCAAGTGGCCTGTCCTCCATAAGCCCCAGATGATAAGACTCTGGAGGCTGTGCTGAGAACAAAGCCCACGTGGGTGCTTGGCACGGAGCCCTGTGCGCTGGGCCTTCCTTAGTGCAGGGTGTTTTCATGTTGTTAGTGACAGAACCGTCCACATGTCTCTCTCTGTGGGGGAGGTGCACACCAATGAAGGGATTTCAGGCCTGGCCACACGGCTGCCTTCAGCCCGTGTCTTATCAGAAGAGCCTTACTGGTGAACATGGCGCCCAAACCCGTCACCGCCCAAGGAGCTGAGCTGAGAGGGCCTTCCGCTCCCTGCTGCCCAGCAACCCTGGGGACTCGGGGGAGCGGCGCCCAGTGACGGCCTTGACCCCTCCCCGAGGAGGTAGCCGTGTTCTACACACGTGTTCTACACACGTGTTCTACATGACAGACATGGCCCAGTCATGGCCCGGAGGGGACCAAAAGGTGGGGGCTGGCTCCTCTGCAGAGGATGCTGTGACTCTTGCCGGAAGTTTCTTCAGAAAAGGCAGGTCCTGGGTGTCGCTGCCCTGCCTTGGCTAGAAATCCAGGACGCTCCCGGGGCCCTGGGCTCCAGGGTTGAAGCCTGCCCTAGAGAGGAAGCCGCGTCTCTGAGAGCGAGCCCTGGAGACATGCGGAGGCGCGCACTGGGCAGTCTCCTTCAGGATTACAGGGCGCAGCCTGGGCCTCCTGGGCCTGTGACAGCTCTTTCTTGGGTCCAGACCAGGTTTATGGGTGAACGCCTCCATTTGCTCTTAGGAAAACAAGACTTTTCCCTTAACAGACAGGCTGCGGTCAGTATAAGCCACACTGGTGGCTATAACTCAGCATCTTTGTGACACATCTCACCCCTCTAAGGGCTCCCGGGAAGAATGTGTATCCCTCCCCGAGAGCAGGTGTGGGTTCAGCAGCTTGCTGCAGCTCTCCCGGAAGCAGCCTGCCGTCTGGACCCTCATCCCGCACCCTCCGGTCCTACCTGCCTCCCGGTGGGCTCCTCTGCCTCCTCCTCCCCTCTCTGACCCGTGGGCTGGAGACCCATTGGGAGCCAGGTCCCCGACCCAGCAGTGTCCTCGGTGCCCGGTGCCATCTGTGGAGCGTGCGGGTCGGATGAGCACCCCGGCCTCTGCAGCTGGGCCGGGCCGCTCCCAGAGCGTGGGGGTGCCGCGAGGACCTGGGGGGTCTGTCAGCTCGTCCCTAAACCGACTCTCACGGCTGTACTCTGCCCCACACCCTCCTCTGCTGTGCTCCTGCAGGGCGACGATGGGCCAGACGTCCGTGGAGGGTCAGGCGACATCCTCCTCGTCCACGCCACGGAAACGGACAGGAAAGGTACGGCTGCCCCGTGCAGAGCTCGCCGATGGTGGGGGCGGGGGTTCCCACTAAGCCACGGCTCTGCCCCCTCCCCTCCCTGCCCCTCCAGCACTGAGCGGGTCGGAGGTGCGGTCCTGCAGTGAGCGCCACTGGGGGACAGATGACCCACATGCAAAGCCAGCGCCTGTATGCCCCAACTCTTTCTCTGAGTGGGTGCTTTGTGTGCAGGTAGTGGGCCCCCAGCCTTGTCCAGGGGCGAGTTTCCAGGGCAGAGCTCAGCACCTACGGGCACTGCACAGACAGGGCCTGAGCAACAACACGCCTGCCACGCAGTGAAGTCATGCTGACGGACGGGGAGCGTGTTCTACTTTTCCTGATGTTTGGCCCTGACGGCCGCACTGGGCTGCATCTCTTTTCCTCTGGGAGCTTTGTGGGCAGACACTCTGTCCAGTCCCACCGCAGTGGTACTGGCACCGAGTGGGGCTCCCCGCCCTCAGCACAGAGACACTCCATTCCTGCCCCGGTCCTTTGGGAGGGCTAGAGAAGCAGGGCCTGTCTGTCTGCTGGCGAAGGCGCAGTCTTTCCAGGTTGTGTTCTGGGAGGAGGGGGAGAGGAGCTGTGAGGCCAGCGCCCGTGACCTTGGTCGGGCAGGAGGGGCCACGCACACAGGCCCACAGCTAGGCCCGCCTCCCCTCACATCCATTTCCTTTTTGTTTTTTAAATTGTCAGAAAGATGACGGAACAGCAGTGTTAAAGTAGGGAGTGGAGGAATTGAAAAACCTCGGTCTTGAAACCCTAACCCCCCAATTTCATGTCTGTACTCGACCTGGTCCTCGCGTCTTGACAGCAGGTTTTCCCAAGTATGTCACCCAGATGGAAAATTTTAAATTAGGAAATCAGTACCAGAGTAATCGTTTGCATTGCTGAAAATTTGAAAAATAGAGAAAAAGAGGAAATGGCTCCCACAGACTCTCTGCAGCCACGCTGTTGCCCTGCGGGTTTTTTCTGACCCGAGCACTGCACGGTCCTGGAGACCCTGGGTTTGAACCCTGGCAGGTGGCCGCTAGCCCCTGCCTGACCTCAGCTGACTCGGCTTTGTGAAGCAGTTAGGCGCCCTGTGGGTGTGAAGGTTGCATGAGCTGAGATGAAACACGCCTGGCACATAGGAAGTGCTCGGGGCGGGGGGTGTCTCTGCATCCCCGGGACAGCCCCTGCAGTGCCCCCTCCCCCACGCCTGCTGCACCGCCCAGAGCTCCACCCCAGCCTGCAGAGAGAGGCTGCACAGGGGCCAGCTTCAGACCTCGGCTTTTAGCAGGAAGCTGCTGACCTGCCAGGTGCCGCAGGCGGCAGCCCAGGCCAGAGGGAGCCTGGCAGGCGGGGCAGCGCGAGACCTTCCAGCTGGTGCTGACTCTGCCTGGGGAGGCGGCCCTGCTGCCCGCCGGGAGCTTCGTGTGCTCTTCTCCGTGGAGGGGTTTTGAGGCTCCAAGCATTTGTCCCTGATGTGGACGCTGAGTTAACGGCCCTGGGCCGTGGCAAACTCCTCAGGCAGGGGCCGGTTGGAGGCCCCAGGCTCAGCGCAGCCGCAGATCCCTGCTTTCAGAAGGAATCCTTGGCTGGTGCTCGGCCCACCTCTGCTTCCTCATCCCTCTCTGAACAGAAGCCCAGTCTTAACAGGAGTCGGGTAGTGTTGGCGGCTGGGGGTGGTGCTTGGAGTCCAGGAGGGAGCCCAAGCCCAGTGTCGCTGACCCCACTGTGGTCCCCACCCTGAGCCCCCCTCAGGTCACCACTCCACCAGCCGGGCCTCCCTACCATGCCCCAGACATGGGTGCAGGGGGTGCTTCTCCCTTCGTCCTGGGGGTGATCAGGGAGGGCAGGGGACAGGAGCCAAGGCTTGACCAGGTGGGGCTGCTCAGCTGGAGAAGGGGTCCTCAGGGCCTCCCCACTGCGAGTTGGGGGAGGGATGAGAGAAGACAGCAGACAATGGTCTGTGTCCAGCAAGTGCACGCTCAGCCTCACAGGGAGGACCGCCGATCAGCCTCACAGGGAAGGCCATAGCCTCCTGGGGAGGACCACAGGTCAGCCTCACAGGGAGGACTACAGGTCAGCCTCATGGGGAGAACTGCAGGTCAGCCTCATGGGGAGAACTGCAGGTCAGCCTCATGGGGAGGGCCATAGCCTCATGGGGAGGACCACAGGTCAGCCTCACGGGGAAAGCCATAGCCTCATGGGGAGGATTACAGGTCAGCCTCACGGGGAGGGCCATAGCCTCACAGGGAGGACCACAGACTTGGGAGCCAAATCCGGACTCAAACCTTAGCTCCAGCACAGGATAACCTGAAGTTCACCAGCTTGACCAGGTCCTTTGTCTCCAGGAGGGACCTTCATTTAAAACTCCCCGATTTTTTCCTCAGTGTCAGAGACTGCCTGGTTAGGGGGTGTCACAGCTGTGAATAAAGGGGCTGTTGTGAATCGGGAAAGTTTGGGAATCCCCAAAGAGAACCAGCCCCTCTAAACTTTAGGGAAGGAGAGCTGTTGGGTAGGAGCAGCCAGCCCGAGTCCCACCCGGCTGCCCGGCCAAGCTCCTCCTAGTGGGCCCCTCCCTCCCCTGGCACCAGAGCCTGCACCCGGGAGTGTCCAGCGGGGTGCCAGGCAGAGCCCCAGCCCTTTGCCTCAGCCTCTCACTGTGTGGAGACTCCTGGGCCCTGCCACCCCTCAGCGTTACCTGTCACTGAGCTCCAGAACCCTGCTGACGGGTCTGAATTGTGTTCTCTCTGCCCGTGATGGTTAAGACTCGAATCATCAAGTCTTCGGGCAAACGAGAGGCCCTCAGCGTCCGGTCAGAGGGGAGCACGTCCAGCAGCAGGCCGGCTGATCCGCTCCTTGTTCCTCCCTCCAGATCTGGTGTTGTACTGCGAGGCCTTCCTGACCACCTACAGGACCTTCATCACGCCCGAGGAGCTCATCAAGAAGCTGCAGTACAGATATCCTTGTGCGCCCACCTCCTTCACAGAGCTCTCCACAGTGGGGGCCAGTGCCCAGCCCAGCTCTGCATGTCCCGGCTTGGGGCCTCAGGCCAGGCTCCTTTGAGCCTCATTCTGTCTTGAGAGGGCCAAGTGACATTACGTGATGTGCTTGGGACAGAGGGTGCTGCCTGGTGGCCATTGTGATCACTGGGTGATTCTGAGACAAAAGGACCTGATAGACCCCAAGGGGTTTCCCAGGTGGTGCTAGCGGTAAAGAACCCACCTGCCAATGCAGGAGACACGGGTTCTATTCCTGGGTCCGGAAGATCCCCTGGAGAAGGGAATGGCAACCCACTCCAGTGTTCTGGCCTGGAGAATCCCATGGACAGAGGAGCCTGCTGCAGTCCGTGGGGTCACACAGTCGGACCTGAGTATGATGCACCCTGAGGGAGGGAGTGCGTGGGCCCTGGGGGATCCAGGTCACTGAGCCCCGGGCATGACAGGTACAACGTGCACGGGACGCAAGGGCATTAGGACTCCAGGGGACAACCCCGGGGCAGGTCCAGTCTCTCCGCGAGGGCATTAGGACTCCAGGGAACAACCGGCAGGCCCAGCAGTGGACAGAAGCTTGGTGTCCATGCCGCAGCCAGTGCCCACCCCGTGGGCTCGCCCTTTCAGAGGCGACACCCCCAGCTGTGGCCAAGGAAGACCCGAGGCCACCAGGGTCCTGCTCGGTTATCTCTTTCTCGGATGCAGTCTTGCCCCTCCTGCTGAGGCTGACCTGCTGCTCCTGTCCCAGGAGTTGGGTCCCCTCCCAGCCTCATCCTGCATCGCAGCCTGTGGCTGCCACCTGCTGGACAGCCCAGCCCTGGGCGGGCAGGCCTGAGTCCTTCAGCTCTCCCTGCCCTCCCGTGCCCAGGTGTCCCCCACCTGGCCTCCGTCTCCTCTGTGACCTACCTCGGGGCCCCGGGCCCTCAGAACTGGATGGCCCATGCACAGACTTCCTGTCCTCCAGCCTCACACCTGCAGTGGCCGCGGTCCTGGCTCAGTGATGAGAGTGACTCACACCTGCTGAGACCCCTCTGGTGTCGGCGGTGGTGCAGAGTGCTGCACGGGTGACCTTACTCGGCTCTGATAGTGTTTTATGTACTTACTGTCACTGTAAGGCAGTGCCCTGATACTATTTCACACTGTGTCTAATTAGGGAAAGAGGTTCAGAGAAGGTCATGGGACCCGTATGGCAGTGTGGAGGGAATGCACCCATGCCCAGGCCTCCCAGACCCGGCTTCTCAGCATATACCCTGCATGGCCGCTTCAGGCGTCTCAGTGGACAAGTCACAGCACCAAGACCCTGGGTGCAGCTGGCTGGTGAGCCCTGGCATGGCAGCACTGGCACGTCCCCTGGTCTGTGACTCCCTCCCGAGTGCACTTCCAGAGAGCGGGTGGGAGGGAGCCGAGAAGGGCCCGGAGACAGTGAACCCAGGAAGGCAGTGAGAAGCCGTGACACCCCAGGGCAGTGGGTCTCCGGAGCTGGGGAAAGGCCTGGGGTTGGATGACGCCTGGGGATGGATGACGAGAGTGACCTGCCCTGCTGGGTTGTGCACCTCCCCCAGGGAACCGCTTTCCTCTGCCTGAGCCCAGGAGGCGCCATGTGTCAGTGCGTCACAGGGACCTTGGGTCCACCCCGGCAGAGAGGCAGGCCTGGGCATGCAGGGGACGGCTCTGCAGGCAGGAGAGGCTGGTGGTCAAGACCAGCCCACAGGGTCAGATAGGTGTGGGCTGACCCCCCTCGCAGGCCTCCGCCCTCCCCATGTTCCCAGGGTTCCCTCAGGAAGGGGTCTGGAGTAGGGCGGCCCTCCCCTCATGTCCCCACCCCTGCCCGCGAGGACGGCTATTTCTTTAACTCAGGGTCCACGTACGAGAAGTTCTCTCCTTTTGCCGACACATTCAAGAAGCGTGTGAGCAAGAACACGTTCTTCGTGCTGGTGCGGGTGGTGGATGAGCTCTGGTGAGTCCTTCTGTCTGCGGGAGGGCAGGTCGCGGGTGTCGGGGTATAGGCTTCCCCAGAGACCTTAGCCTCCCGTCATATTTCAGCCTGCGTCTCCTGGGTCACCTGCCCACCGCCCCGCCTGGGGTCCCGGTTGGCTCGTTCCTGCCAGCTTCAGCACAAGCCCCAGGAGGATGACCTGGCCCCTCAGACCTAGTCGGCCCTGACTTCCTCGTGGGGGCAGTGCCCTCGGCCACCAGCGTTGGGGGGGGTGGGGACCTTCTCCCGCCCTCTGCAGCTGTCCCTGCTCTGCTGAGTGGCGCTTGGCCATTTCCCTTCATTTAACAATCACAGAGCACGAGGTTCCTTTCCTGGGTCCAGAGAGCACCCCCAGCCCTGCCCTCAGGAAGGTGACCTTCTGCTGGGGAGTCACCTCAGTGACCGCGGGGTGGGACTGGGACACACTGTGTGAGGAGGAAGCACAGGGGGGTTCGGGGGGGTCCGGTCTGCAGAGCCCAGATGGCTTCCTGACCTGTCACCCCCACAGGGCCCGGAGCTCCTCTGGGGCAGCATTTGTCTCCAAGCCCAGGCCCAGCATGGCCCCTCATGCTTGTCCAGTGCCTCTGAGCATCCCCTGAGAGGACGGCAGTTACCTGCCACCACGGGGGCTCTGCCGGCAGGGTGCAGGGTACAGGCAGCCACCCCGAGACCCCCTGCTGCTCCCTTCCCACCAGCAGTTTCCCAGCTCTGCTGCGGGGTGTCCCGTGGCCCTCAGAGTCTTGGGGGCTTCAGGACTGGTGCCAGCAGCCCTCTTCTTGTGTTTGCCTCCTGCGCCGCCCCGCATGGCCCTTGGGGCTCTAGCCTGGTGGAGCTGACAGAAGAGATCCTGAAGCTGCTGATGGAGCTGGTCTTCCGCCTGGTGCGCAGCGGGGAGCTCAGCCTGGCACGCGTGCTCCGCAAGAACATTCTGGACAAGGTCGACCAGAAGAAGCTGCTCCGGTGCACCAACTCTGACCAGCCCCTGGCGGCCCGGGGCGTGGCAGCCAGGTGAGCCCCCACCGCGTGCCTGGCTGCTCTGGGCCCCCCCCAGCAGAGAGGTGCTAGTATCCGCTGCTCCCGTTCCACTCAGTGCACCCCTTTCCCAGCCCCATGGCCCCATGTCCAGTTCTGACCGGGCCTGTGACGGGGTGCCTCAGGGCCAGCCATGGGGGTCCCCCTGGCTGGGCATGTGTGAGCCATCCCATTTTAACAGGAAGTGGGATGGCAGGGATGTGTGGGCATCCCAGGACAGGGGGCAGGAATGCCTTTCAGGCTGTGGGCAGCACCGAGTTCTTTCTGGTGCTTATACAGCAACTGTTATCAGTAATTCTCAAAAGCCCCCGTGCCACCCTGACCATTCTGAGAATCTGTACAGGTTCCAGCCTGCCACCCGCCCCTCCCCCACGGCCGTGGGGCTCTGCTGGTACGTCACCTCCTCGGCGGCATCTGTCTCGGTCTCTGTGTGGCTGTGGAACAGGTCGTGTTCCGGAGGCCTGCAGGGAGGCCCCCACCGTGCCGTCCAGACCGCTCATCTAGTGCCTCTGTCTTCCAGGCCCGGGACCTTGCACGACTTCCACAGCCATGAAATAGCCGAGCAGCTGACTCTGCTAGACGCCGAGCTCTTTTATAAAATAGAGGTACGGCCGTGCGTGGGGCTGGGGGAGTGGGAGGCGTCCCTGGCCCGGCTGGGCACCGCTGCTCGTCCCCGAGTGAGAGGAGCCGCCGCTCCCGGCAGAGCCGGAGGGCCCGGGTTCTAGCTGGTCCCTCTGCTTTTTCAGATTCCTGAGGTTTTGCTTTGGGCCAAAGAGCAGAATGAGGAGAAGAGCCCGAACCTGACCCAGTTCACGGAGCACTTCAACAACATGTCCTACTGGTGAGACGGGCCTCAGCGCGGACCCTCCTGCCGGGCCCGTGGTGCCTTTGCAGAGCACCCGTGGCTAGGGGGAAAGGGCTGCCCTTTCATCCCTCCCCGCTTCTTCTGGAGACCTGTGAGCATTCACTGTAACCCAGAGGCAGGGCATGACAGAGCGTGTCCTGCATGACAGAGCGTGTTCTGCACGTCGAGAAGGGCCCCCTGGGGACCAGTTGAGGAGGACTCGGCCAGGACTGATTAGTAATGTCTGCCATCCATGGCGGCAGGGAGGGTCTTAGCTTTGCCATCCTGCACTGCTCACGGCCCTGTGGCCCCAGGGCTGATCGGCACACTGCCTGCCTGAAGAACAGTGAAGGAGTGGCTGTGTTAATGCTTTATTCAGCCTTAACTTCTTAGAGCAAGGTGAAACCCCACAGAGCGTTTACGATGTAATGCGGCAGAGCCACTGGCTCCGCAGTGGGACTCGGGGTGCCCACAGCCTCTCGGCCCTGATAGAGGATGGTCAGGGCCTGGTGGCCCGGCAGGCTCGTCCGACCCACACACAGCCCATCGCCAGCACCAGGGAGCGTCTGGGACTTTTCAAGCGCTCTGAAGACAGCGTGCTGGGGAAAGCGGGGCCTCTCCCCCTCGGCTACTCCCCTCCGTTCCCCTAGAAGCCTCTCGCTCCTCAGCACGCACTTGGTATAGCTGCCCCGCAGAGACTCAGGCGGTTTCTGGTCCACACAGCCCTGAGTGCCGCCACCAGCTGCCCCTCGCTGGGCACTGGGGGCTCCAGACACACCCCAGGTCCTACCTAGGAGGGTGGGTGGGGCCCTTCAGGGCCACGCTCCTCAAGGCAGACTCAGTGCCGGTGCCCCGACAGGTCAGACGAGGGGGGCACATCCTCTGGTCGGCACGGGTCGAGGCCACCATGAGGTCCTTCTGCAAGCCTGGCCTTAGGCTGCAGCTGAGGTTCTGAGAGGTGGCCTCCCTCGTGGCCTGCACGGTGGCCTCTTAACCCACACACCCCCTCCTCTCCCAAGCTGATCCTGAGGCCGGTCACAGGGTGTTTCCAGCCGCCCTAGTGCTCGGGGTCAGGCTCACCAGGAACGCCCACATCCGTGGGGTCAGAGGTCCCCATCCTGGAGTTCAGCACTGGCCCCCTGGTTGGCAGGGGCTCGTGGCCAGTGGGCGCAGGCACCCACCTCCCATACCCAACTCTTAGGACCAGCCAGGGGCCCGGAGGGAGACCAGTCACTCAGCTGTCCTTCTCCCCTCGGTCTGCGCAGGGTCCGGTCGATAATCATGTTGCAGGAAAAGGCCCAAGACAGGGAACGGCTGCTCTTGAAGTTCATCAAGATCATGAAGGTAACTTGGGGCCCCCTCCAAAGAGGCGACCCCCCACCCATCCCCGCCCTCCCTCACAGCCGCCTCCCCCTCCCTACAGCACTTACGGAAGCTGAACAACTTCAACTCCTACCTGGCCATCCTCTCGGCGCTGGACTCGGCCCCCATCCGCAGGCTGGAGTGGCAGAAGCAGACCTCAGAGGTGGGTGGGTGCTGCCTAGTCTCCAGTCACTGGGCCCTGTGGGCGCAGGAGGCAGTGCCCGGGTCGCCCGCCCCACAGAGCCGTGCCCAGGCCCTGCTTCCCCAGGGGCTGCTGCGGGCGGGCGTGTGAGGTGCGGGGCCCCCGTGACCAAGCTAGACCTGCTGTCGGGTGGAGCGCTCCAGGGAGAAGGACAGGCTGCTGAGCAAACGTGACTGAGTGGCCCAGCCCACCCTGGGATCCAGGAGGCCCCGAGGAGGTGCTGGTCACCCTGAGACCTGAGTAGGTGCGTCCTGGGAAGGAAGGGGAATTCCCATCAGAGGGGACAGAGGCCAGTGTGGCCACATCACAGGAGTCCCGGGGCACCCTCATCCTGGCGTGAGAGTCCTGGGGAAGCGAGGCAAGGCCCACGGGGCTGGGTGTTGGCCGGGCTCCCTGGGAGTCATCTCCCCACAATATAAAGGGATAGTTATGAAACAGTGGTGTCTGGAGAAGTGGGACATTCCCGCCAGCTGCTCCAGAAACACATAAGAGGGCCTGAGAAGGCAGGGAAGGCTTCCTGGAGGAGGTGACACGTCAAGGTGAGAGGCACGTGACAGGTGAGGGGGCACAGCCCGCCCAGTGTGCAGAGCAGCGAGGTCACCGCCCTCCCTGGTGGGCTCTGCCTTGAGTGTAGAGAGGTGGGAAGGCAGGCTCGGGGGGCGTGGGGGAGCAGCACAGCCCGGCCTGCAGCGCTGAGCATAGCCAAGCAGCAGCCCTGTGTCCACAGCAGGCCTGGCCTGCCTGGCTCTGGGTCAGCACTCGGTGTTGTCGCCACGCTCACGGATGGCGCGTTCTCCCGCCAGGGCTTGGCTGAGTACTGCACGCTGATTGACAGCTCCTCGTCCTTCCGCGCCTACCGGGCTGCCCTCTCGGAGGTGGAGCCGCCTTGCATCCCATACCTGTGAGTACAGCCTCCCTCGGGGTCCCTTCACTCGCTGCCCCACGGACAAACCCGCAGGGAAAGGTTTCCAACCTGGGCACTGTGCTTGTACCTAACTTAAAACGTGCTCCTTGTTAGACGGTGGAGATGAGCGAGGGTCCAGTGGCAAGGGCTCACTGCCCACCCACCCCGTCCCACTGCTCCTCCACCCCATCCCTGAGCGTGCGCGGGCGCTTGTGTGGACAGGCCTGTGGCACTGTGCTCTGCCCAGCTGCTCCGGGCCTGGCTGCACCTCACAGCAGCCCGAGGTCCCTCCAGTCTCCCCAGGGACCCTGGGAGTACCTGGCTGAGGCAGCTCTGGACAGGTTCCCCTGTGGGCCGGGACGAGGGTAGGCGTTTTCACCAAAAAGAATCCATGGCACATGTGCTTGGGAAACAGCAGGAAAAATCAGAGCTAAGTGGGTTTCTTGTGCATGTCAGATCCCTTAGTGTGGTAGCGGACAGCGGGGACTTCCAGGAGAGGGACAGGAGACTCCACAGTGACCTGAGGCCGGGTATCCAGGGGCACGGCCCTCAGGCCTGCACCCCTCAGAAACGCGGCTCTTATAGCTCACAGCCCCCTCCTTGCCTCCGTCCCACCCCAGCTCTGTGGGCAGCTGCGGGCTGCGCCTTCCCTGCTGGGGGAACTGCCCCGCCCCTTGTCAGGTGGCTTCACGCCCTGTGTGAAAGCACGTGACCATGCCTGATAACCCAGGGAATTGATGCCCCCCACCACCGAGTTTGGGGTTCTGTTCTCCCATCCCTGTTACTTGTACGTGGTGGACTGTGGCTTTGCCGGGCCAGCACAGGGGTTGCGGGGCTCCCCACGTAGCAGGCAGGCCTGAGCCCACCTTTCCAGAGCCCCAGAGCCTGGGAGTCAGGAGTTCCCGCCAGAAGCAGCACAGGCACCCAGACACGCTTGTGGAGCACCAGCCGATAGACTCGCTGCCTTCTGAGCCGCCCCCAGGGTGCTCACCAGCTTGTCTGTCTCCCAGGGGGCTCATCCTGCAGGACCTCACCTTCGTCCACCTGGGGAACCCAGACTACATTGACGGGAAGGTGAACTTCTCCAAACGCTGGCAGCAGTTCAACATCCTGGACAGCATGCGGTGCTTCCAACAGGCGTGAGTGTGGCCGTCCCGGGGGGCTGGGGGGCCTCCCTGGGGCCTGAGCAGAGGGGAGCCCCGAGCTCTGAGGGCCGGTGGGGGTCCCAGGGCCATGTGGCCCTCATGGCCGCCCCCTCCTCCCCCAGGCACTATGACATCCGGAGAAACGACGACATCATCAACTTCTTCAACGACTTCAGTGACCACCTGGCCGAGGAGGCCCTGTGGGAGCTCTCTCTGAAAATCAAGCCCAGGAACATCGCGAGGAGGAAGACAGACAGGGAAGAGAAGACCTAGAGGCAGCTGCCGCGGGCGAGGAGCGCCCGGGAGGCGCAGGGCCGCTCAGAGGCTGGAGGGGCTCGGACCTGTGCGGCGGTGGCGGCCCGGGAGGCGCAGGGCCGCTCCGAGGCTGGAGGGGCTCGGACCTGTGCGGCGGTGGTGGCCCGGGCGGGCCCCTGCCGTGCCAGGCAGGCGTCCAGAGCCCGTGGCCGGCTCTGTCCTGCGCAGCAGCAGACCCCCCGCCACGGCGGAGCCGCAGGCAGCTCTCACGGCCGAGCTGTGACCCGGTGGTGTGGGTTTGGTTGGGGTTCTTCTTTCGCGCCGTCTTCCGCTCTGCCTCTGTCCTCTCCCCAAGCCCGGGAGCTGCAGAGCACGTGGTCAGCAGACTGAGGGACAGGGGTGCTGTCTGAGTCTGCTGTTGTGACACAGGGCAGGGGCCCGCGGGCTGGGGCTGCCCGCCCAGTGACTGGATGACGGGACCTGCAGGCAAGCGGGGAGACTGGGCAGACTCCTCTCACTTCCCACGCGCTACTTTTTCAGTGGAGGAGGGGGCGCTGCTCACCTGGCCTGGAAAGGTACGACAGGGGCCCCCTCAGCAGCTCGGAGCTGGGGCTCTGCTCACGGTACCAGCCCGCCCTCGCCGGGCCCGAGCAGCAGCCGTGTCAGTCCTGTTTCGCCCCTTCGTCTCCCCCTGCCCTCACCCCCCGACCCGGGCACTGCGGGAGCTGGGCAGGCAGGCCGTGACCCCACAAGGATCACTCCAGCTAAGCAGGGCCGGCGCTGTTGGTGAGTCCCTTCAGAGAGGGGAGGGTGGGCCAGCGGCCCCGCCTCTGTCGCTTGCCGTGTGCCTTAAACTCCAGCTCCTGCGGGCTCCCCTCCCGCCTTGTCCCCAGCCTGCTGGGGCCAGACGGGCTGCTCTTCAGCCCTTTCTGCCGCGTGGGAGGCTCTTTCTGCCGGCTCTCCCGTGGGAGGACAGGGTCCCGGCTGCAGAGACCCACCCGCCAGGCACAGCATCTTCAGGGGCAGGTGTTCTCTCACCCTGCACTTCCCCCTAAGCCACTCTCGCTGCTGAGGCTGACAATCCAAGGCAAGGTCAGTGGGGGCTCCGCACACAGAGGCGCCCACCAGACTCCGAGCCAGCCAGGCCTAGGCATGCGGGCAGGCCCTCCCCCTCCTGATTAGTTTCACATCACTGAGTGCCCACTGTTCCTGGGTTTGGGACTCGGGCAAACAGCAGGCTAGATCCAGGCTTAGCCCAGTTTCAACAGAACAAAAAGAGTGGAAGCAATCTCTGTTGACTATTTAAAGAAACAGCCCTGTCACTCTGAGTCCTTCGTGGGCTTCTGAACAGTTTTTACTGAGAAGCCATCTGTCCTGTACACAGAGGGGAGGAGTCTGAAATGTCTGCTACGACCCCTCAGCAGCGATCCTTGGGCGGAACGCGTCACTTTATTATTTAAGGAGTGTGTGTGTAGAGTCGCTGTTTATGAACAGTACTGTGTGTGGGGTGGGTTTTAGTTTGTTCTCGCTTTTTTGAGTCCTCTCATTTCAGCCTCCCTCCTGGCCTGGCCAGCTCAGCTGATGCTGCCGCGTATGCGGAGCCTGGCCTCTGTGGCTCAGGGCGAGGAACTGTGTGGACTGTGGTTCCCACAGCAATGAGCTGGGGCGGGGGGAGCTTTGCCACCCCTCACTTCAGAGCAGACTGGGCACGCCGTGCAGGTGGGCCAGGTGGCTCCCCTGCGTGAGGGCAGCAGGTGCAGTGTGCGTTTTAACTTATTGGGCTCAGGGTTCCCCACCTCCACCTCCTGGAGACCCTTCCCTGGCTCTGGGTGCTGCCAGCCTGGCTGTGTGGTTTGTCTGGCTTAGGGGCCAAGTCAGGTGTACGAGCCAGCCTGTGTGACAAAGACACCCTCGGGAGGATTCGGTTCCCTGCGGATGTAAGTGGGTCAGGGTGAAGGCAGGCATGCGCCAGGTCCGAATTAAACCCTGATTCTAAGCGCTTCCCCCCACCACCTCCCAGTGTTATTATGTTGTAATATATCCCCAGCTAGACTAACCGGCTGATCGTGGCATCTTCCTAAGGACATTTCAAACCTGTACCTTTTATATGAAAGGAAAATAAACACAGATGAAAGCTGCGGCCGCCTGTGTGTGCACCGCATGCCACGTGTCAAAGCAACCATCTGAGCTGTCTCCTTTCTTTGATCACCCGGAGGGGTGAGGGGCCTTCTGTCCCCGTCGCTGTGGTCTCTTCTCAGTGTTCAGTTTCTCCACCTGGAAGTGGCAGCAAGGACAGCCCTACCTTATAAGGTCTGCGAGTGTTCAGCAAGTTACACCTGGAATGGTCTCTGTTACTCCTTAGCCTGTATCACATACCAAGCACTCTGCAGTCAGCTCTACCTCGTAGAGCCTCTCAATGTGAAAATCGTACAAGCAAAATACTACAACCCAGAGAAGCGCTACAAAGGAGAGAGAGGTGCTTGACAGTAAAGAAACTGAGTTGAGTTGGAAATCCACTCACAAACATCAGGTCCAGACAGGCTTAACAGGTAATTTATACTGAACAGGTAGCTTCAATGTTAAGCAAATGCCCTTGAGAACAGAAGGGAAAACAACCTGGACACCAAATCCAGACGAGGGCTGGAAAGCTACAGGTGCAGTTACTGGTGCAGAAGCAACCCAAACCAGCAGTATGTTCGAATCAGTACTCCCCATCGGGCTCATCGCAAATGCAAGGAAGGAGAGGTCGGAAATTGGTTAATGTACTTGACCCCTTATCCGGGCAGTCCCACCTGGGACACCTTTCCTTCCAGGGAAGTAAGACCAGGTATGCCATCTCCACATGTACTTTCTCTACGATGGCATACCTAAAGATTCCCAGTGTGGAGATGGCAGGACCCTCATTGGAGGCAGCCCAGTCAGGAACCACTGCCACTGTTCCATACCGGGCTTTACATGAATCAAAAAATGAACTTGTGCTAATAATTAAGCTGCTGAGATTTAGGGTTTATAAATTTTCACAACATGGCCTAGCCTCTCCTGAATAAATACATTAACAGATTGAAAGAACATCACATAATCACTTCAGTATTCAGAAAGACCTGTTTAAAAAAAAAAAAAACCTGTTCATAATTTTTACTTAAGTAGAAATCAGAAACCTCCTTAGTCTGATAAAGATTACTTTCTAAAATCCTAAGCAAACATTATACTTAATGATGAATATTCCATCAAGTTCCTTTAAAATAGAAGAAGGTAAGGACCCCATCATCACCTTGTCTTTCATTGTTACACTGCAGATCCCAGCTAATTTAAGAGATTACTAAGAAAATCAAGGCAGTTAACTACAGTCAAAAAACTAAACATGTCCCTATATATAGAGTGAACTGCATGGACTAGGGAGGCTGGTGGGCAACAGTCCATAAGGTCGCAGAGTCAGACACCACTGCAGCAACTGAGCATGCATACAGACACTAGAAAACATCCTAAAAATATTCAATTTATACTAACGTCACAATTCTTAAAATACTAGGAATAAACCCAATAAAAGATGTGCAAGACCTTATAGGGAAAAGAGATTCGTATTTCCTCACCCAAATAACACCTAAATATACAAAGTAAATATTCCTAGACCTAAAGTGAGACTAACCCATAATAGTAGGGAACTTTAACAACCCACACTCACATCAGTGGATAGATCATCCAGACAAAATCAGGGAGGAAAAACACTGGCCTTAAACACATTCGATCAGATGGACTTAGAGATCCATACAGTGCGTTCCACCCAAAAACAGAATACACTGTTCTAAGGGCACATGGGACATTTTCCAGAATAAATAGCACATTAGGCCACAGTCTTCTTTAATGAACGAAGATGGAAATCATATCAAGCATTTTTGCCAACTGCAAGGATATGAAACTAAAGATTACATGGAAATCAAATCGTATACTGCTGAACAACTATGAGGTCAAAGAAAGTAAAAGACAGCATTGAGGAGAATGAAAATACAACATATCAAAGTTTACAGGACGCAGCAAGAACAGCTTTAAAAGGAAAATTCGTAATAATAAACACCTAAATCAAGAAACAAAAAGCTCAAACACTAAATTTCAAGGAACCAGAACAAATGAAACCTAAAGTTAGTGGAAGGAAGGAAATAAAGATCAGAGTGGAAATATCAAATTAATGTGGCAGTAGTGGTTAAGAACTTGCCTGCCGACACAGGAGATGTAAGAGACACCGGTTTGATTCCTGGGTCAGGAAGATCCCCTGGAGGAGGACATGGCAACCCACTCCAGTGTTCTTGCCAGGAAAATGCCACGGACAGACAGAGCCTGGCGGGATACGGTCCATAAGGTCACAGAGAGTTGGACACTTTAGTTGAAGCCAACCTAGCACGCACACAAAAAGACGATGGGAAAGATTAATGAAACTAAGAACTGGCTCTTTGAAAAGATAAAACGGATAAACCTTCAGCTAAACTCACCAAGAAAAAACCAGAGGACACAAAATCAAATGAAAGAGGAGCTATTACTGCTGATACCACAGAAATACAAAGGCTCAAGAGAGACCACTGTGAACAATTACATGCCAACAAATTAACAAACTTGACAACCTAGAAGACACATTCCTAGACACATGCAACCTCTCGATACTGAATCAAAGAAAATCTGAACTGATTACTAGTAAAGAAATTGAATCAATAATCAAAAACTTTTCAATGAAAATCTGAGACCAGGTGGCCTCATTGATGAATTCTACCAAACATTCAAAGAAGAAATAATGAGTTCTCAAACTTTTGCAAAAACTAGAGGAAGAAACACTTCCAAATTGTTTGTTTTTTTTTTCAAACAAAGCCAGCATTACCTTGACATGAAAACCAGATGAGACTGCCACAAGAAAATTACAGGCCAATATCCCTAAGGAACATAAATGCAAAAATCCTCAACAAAAAATATTAGAAACAGAATTCAACAATGCAGGAAAAGGATCATACATCATTATCAAGTTGGATTTATTCCAGAGACACAAGATGCTTCAACATCTGTAAATCAATGTGATTCACCAGATTAACAAAATGAAGGATAAAACCCGAAAGACCATCTCAGCAGATATTGAAAAAGTATTTGACA
The DNA here is from genome assembly GCF_014754425.2 of Oryx dammah. Taxonomy (NCBI): domain Eukaryota; kingdom Metazoa; phylum Chordata; class Mammalia; order Artiodactyla; family Bovidae; genus Oryx; species Oryx dammah. Next base: position 100,485,091 of record NW_024070209.1, on the reverse strand, counting down.
AAATTCAACATCATTTATGATTAAATCTCTCAACAAAAGGTACAGGAACATACCTCAACATAAAGTCACATGTGACAGGCCCATCATCAGTTCAGTTCAGTTGCTCAGTCGTGTCCAACTCTTTGCGACCCCATGAATCACAGCACGCCAGGCCTCCCTGTCCATCACCAACTCCCAGAGTTCACTCAGACTCACGTCCATCGAGTCAGTGATGCCATCCAGCCATCTCATCCTCAGTTGTCCCCTTCTCCTCCTGCCCCTAATCCCTCCCAGCATCAGAGTCTTTTCCAATGAGTCAACTCTTCGCATGAGGTGGCCAAAGTACTGGAGTTTCAGCTTTAGCATCATTCCTTCCAAAGAAATCGCAGAGCTGATCTTCAGAATGGACTGGTTGGATCTCTTTGCAGTTCAAGGGACTCTCAAGAGTCTTCTCCAACACCACAGTTCAAAAGCATCAATTCTTCCGTGCTCAGCCTTCTTCACAGTCCAACTCTCACATCTATACATGACCACTGAAAAATCATAGCCTTGACTAGACGGACCTTAGTCAGCAAAGTAATGTCTCTGCTTTTGAATATGCTATCTAGGTTGGTCATAACTTTTCTTCCAAGGAGTAAGCATCTTTTAATTTCATGGCTGCAGTCACCATCTACAGTGATTTTGGAGCCCCCAAAAATAAAGTCTGACACTGTTTCCACTGTTTGCCCATCTATTTCCCATGAAGTGATGGGACCGGATGCCATGATCTTCGTCTTCTGAATGTTGAGCTTTAGGCCAGCTTCTTCACTGGCCCATAGCTAACATCATAGTGGTGAAAAGATAAAAGATCGGGACAAGACACACACTCACAAACACAAAAGCAAAGTCTCTGTGGAGACCCAGTGGTTAGGACTCGGTGCTTTCACTGCCAAGGTGGTGGTTCAATCCCTGGTTAAAGAACTAAGATCCTTCAAGTCGAGCAGCACAGCCAGAAAAAAGATCAGGACAAGGATGCCCATTCTCACCATGTTTATTCAACATAAGTATTAGAAGTTCCAGCCAGAGCAATTAGGCAAGAAAAAAAGGCATTCAAACTGAAAAGGAAGATATAAAACGATGTGAAGATGAATGATATATGGACATCCTCCGACTCCACCAAAAAACTGTTAGAACTAATAAATGAATTCATTACTAATAAATTCAGTAAAGTTACAGAATGCAAAATCAATGTACCAAAATCAATGTATTGTTTCTGTAGACTAATAGTGAATTATCAGAAAGAAATTAAGAAAAAATCTCTTACAATATATGATTCATGACTGCATCAGAAACACACACACACAGAGTATCTAGGGATAAATTTAACCAAGGAGGTGAAAGACCTGTACACTGAAACCTCTAAGATATTAATGAAAGAAATCAAAGAAGACAAATAAATGGAAAGAAAATCTGTGCCCATGGATTAGAAGAATTAATGTTAAAATATCCATACTGCTCAAACCAATGTACAGATTCAATGCAATTCCCATCAAAATTCCAATGGCATTTTTCATAGAAATAGAAATAATCCTAAGATCTGTGTGGAATCATAAAAGACCTTGAACAGCCAAAGCAACCTTGAGAAAGAAAAAAGCTGGAGGCATCATGCTATCCAACTTCACACTATATTACAAAGCTATAGTAATCAAAACAGTATGGAACTGACATAAAAACAGACATGTAGATCACCAGAAGAGAGAGCCCAGAAGTAAACCAGCACATATACTGTCAATTTATGACAAAGGAGCCAAAATACACAATGAGGAAAGGACAGTATCTTCAATAAGCAGTGTTGGGAAACATGTTGCACCATACCCAAAAGCTAACTCAAAATGGGTTAAAGAATGTAAGACCTGAAACTGCAGAATTCCCAAAAGAAAGCATTGGCAGTAGGCCTCTTGACATCACGTGACAATGATTTTGTAAATCTGAAACCAAAAGCAAAGAAAACAGAAGCAAAAACATACAAGTTGGGGGACTACATCAAATTACTGTTTCTGCCCTGGAAACCATCAACAAAACAAATTGGTAACCTATTGAATGGGAGTAAATATCTACAAGTCATATATCTAATTGGGGTTGATATCCAGAATATATGAAAGAACTCATACAACTCAACAGCAAAACATACTTTTTAAAAATGGGCAGAAGACCTGAACACTTTTCTAATGAAGACACACAGAGGGCCACCAAATACCTGAAAAGATACACCACTCACCAGCAGGGAAATGCAAATCAGAACCACAATGAGATACCACCCCACACCGTTAAAACGGCTATCATCAAAATGAAAAAGCAGCATCAGTGAGGAGGTGGAGAAAAGGAAAGCCATCACTGGGGAAGATCCTGATGCTAGGAAAGATTGAAGGCAGGAGGAGAAGGGGGCAACAGAGGATGAGACGGTTGGATGGCGTCACCGACTCAAGGGAGACGAATCTGAGCAAACTCCAGGAGACAGTGAAGGACAGGGAAGCTTGGAGTGCTGCAGTCCAAGGGATCACAGAGCCAGACACGACTTAGCAACTGAACAGCCACAACAAAGGCACTGTTGGTGGGAATGTAAATTGGTGCAACTGCTATGGAAGACATACAGTATGGAGACTCCTGAAAAAAAGACAGAACTCCTGTATGACCCGGCAATTCTATCTCTAGGTGTTTACCCAAAGCAAATAAAAACACAAACTCCAAAAGCTGTATGTGGGTGCAGGAGTTATGAGAACTGATAAATCTTTATCTGTTAAAAACAAAAGCAAAAACCCATAAGCACCCACAATGTTCACGGCAGCATTATTTACAACAGTCAAGACAGGGAAGCAACCTAAGTGTCTACCAGTGGGTGAATGGGTAAAGAAGCTGTGGTGTATATGCACATGGTGGAATATTAGTCAGCCATAAAAAATGAGATTGTAGAATTCCCTGGCGGTCCAGTGGTTGAGAATCTGTCTGCCAATGCAGGGGACACAGATTTGATCCTCGGTCTAGGAAGACTCCAGGTGCCGCACCTGAGCCTATGAGCCACAACTACGGAAGCCCGTACACCTGTGCTCTGCAAGAAGGAAAGCCACTGCACCGAGAAGCCCCCACGCAGCAACAAAGAGTAGCCCCCACTTGCTACAACTAGAAAGAGCCTGTGTGCAGAAGTGAATACCCATTGCAGCCAAAAAGAAATAAATGTTTAAAAATCTAGTCATCTGCAACAACATAGATGATCTTGAGGGCATTACGCTAAGTGAAATAAGCCAAAGAAAGACAATTATTATAGGACCTCACTTATAGGTGAGGATTTGGGAAAAACAACAACAAAACCAATCTAGTTCACAGGCAGAGCAGACTGGTGGTCGCTGGAGGCAGGAGAGGTGAGTGAAATGGGCGAAGAGGGTCAAAAGGTAATAGATTCGCAGTTAAGTCATGGGGGTGTCCTGTACAGCCTGGTGACTGTGGTTAGTAATACCATATTGCATATTTGAAAGTTGCCAATAGGGTAGATCTTAAAAGTTGTCATCACAAGAAAAAAAAAAAAAAAGTTTACCTGTGTGGTGATACATGTTAACTGGATTTTACAATATATACAAACATCAAGCATCGCCTTGTACACCTGGAACTAATGCTATATGTCAACTAGGCTTCAATAAAATTATATATTTTATAAAATGAAAACATAAGATTTAAAAATAAAAATAATGAAGACCTTAATAGCTGGGGCTTCCCTGGTGGCTCACTGGTAAAGAATCCACCTGCCAGTGCAGGAGACATGGGCTTGATCCCTGGTCCTGGATAATCCCACATGCCGCAGAGCAGCTAACCCAGCACCACAACCACTGAGCCTGTGCTCTGGAGTTCGTGCTCCACAAGAGAAGCCACCACAATGAGAAGCCCGTGGACCACAACTAGAGAGCAGCCCCTGTCCGCTGCAACTAGAGAAGAAAGCCCATGAAGCAGTGAAACCCGGCACAGCCAAAAGTAAGCAGACAGATTATTTTTAAAAATAATAGACTTTAATAGTTGGCAGGATTTTATATGGTTCTTGACAAGCTTATTCTAAAAATATTTAAGAAGGAATTTCCACTTCTGGGAATGGCATGCTAGGTAATTCAGACCAGCTCCCCTGCTAGGAAAGCTGAACCAAGTATTTTAAAATCCAGGCCTGAATCCATCTGAGAGCTAGCAAGAGAAGAATTACTGGGCAGAAATTCATGAAGCTGACATTTGGGGTCACATTCCTGCCAATTCCAAAAGAGGTGTCTTAAGAGGCTCAGCAGCACTTCTGACAAGAGGAAGATATAAAACAACAGAAGACAGTCCAGAACTGACTACACTTTGAGACCCCTCAAGGGAACCTTCCAGGCATAAAAGCATGACCATGATGATGAGTACCCCAGCCCTCACGGGGCCAAGCTGGCTTCAGACCATCTCGGTCCCTGCAAGTGGAACGCTAGCACCTCTGTACCTGCCAGGGTAAATGCAGGGCCTCACTGGAGGAGGCGGACGTCATCCTCGGCCTCCAGTTATTCCACGTGTCATATACGACAACAATGAACGAGCAAGCTCCGGGAGTTGGTGATGGACAGGGAGGCCTGGCATGTAGTCCGTGGGGTCGCAACAGTGACTGAACTGAACTGATACAACAATAACCAGGAACACAGAGGGCAAGAGACATGGACATATCCAGGCCAGAAACAACGGAGAGAGTCAGACCTGCAGGGGCGGGGATTCCGCAGTTAGCAGGTGTAGACGCGAAAGCAGGATGCTTACTCTGATCTTGGTGTAAGCCAGAATTGAGAGTTGAGGCAAATAGTTGGAACACAGAAACAGAGGACAAATGGAAATTCTAAAACCAAAAAACTCCGCCATCAGCTGATGCAAGGAACTCAATGAACATGTCGGACAGCATTAGTGAACTGGAGGTAGCTCAGCGGCTACGGGCCGGATGAAGCGTGAAGAGACACAAGGACAAAAGCCAAGGTGGGAAGAGACGTGGGGTTGAGAGGTTGTCTGTGTAACTGCAGTACCAACGGCAAAAGGGGAAGCTGCAGAGCGGAAGCGATGTTCACAGCAGTGTGGTTCACAGCAGCCCCAAAGTAGAAGGAGTGCAGACGGCCATCAGCTGGTAAAAGAACAAGCCAATGTGCTTCCGTACAACGGGACGCCATTCAGCAATTCAAAAAAAAAGAACTGACCCACAACACACACGAACCTCAGAAACGCTTCCTGCTTCTGTTTAAATGAAATGTGCACAAACAGCAAGCCTGGAGACAGGGCAGCCCGGCAGCGTCTGGAAGTAGGCACGGACTGCAGCACACGACGGGGGCGCTTCCGGGGTGATGGGACTGTTTAAACCTGATGAGTGGTGGTGATTACACAGCTCTGCAAACGTCCTCCATGTATCATTGCACTCAAAGGGACAGGCAGGTCATACCTCAATAAAGCTGTTTTTCAAAAAGTTTTCCAAAATCGATTGTGCCCGTGGTCAATTTCTTGTTCCTCACGCTTGCAACTCGGCCATGAACACTTCTCGTGTGCAGAGAAGTGCAGGGTTTTGTTGCTGCCGGGAGACTGTAGGTGGTGGCGGCCCCTGGAGTGGAGACCACTTCTTTCTTCTGTGACCTCAGGGTGACTAGAGGCACGTGTCTGCAGACGTCCAGCACCTTCTTCCCCAGCCACGCTCCCCCCACAACCTGGCCATCTCTCGGCAAGCCTGCGGTCCCGACCTGGTCACCTCGCTGTGGTCCCCAGGCCGGGTGCCACCCTCTGTGCCCACCCTCAGCCTCAGCGCTGAACCAGCTCTAGCCGGCATGAGCCGGTGTTTCCCCGCCCTGCGGAGGGCTCTGACCACGGCTTCTCAAACAACAAGCTCTGAATCCTGGCCCTGGGTTTATGGCCCTCCTAAGCGCCTACCTGAGGGCCTACTGCTTTCCTGGGGTATTCATCTTCACCCCAGGGGAACTTTAGCCTTCCCTTTACAGTTAATAATTCTTTCCATTAAAATCTTTCTCTGTTCAAATTACTCCATAGTTTGTGCCTTCTGATTGGTCTTGACTGGAAAACATCAAGCCCTAAATTCAAGAAGCCTTATGAATGCCAAGCGGGATAATTAAAAAGAAATACCTTAAAATACTAAGGTCCCTTAGTATCTACAGGGGACTGGATTCAAGAGCCGCTGTGGATACCAAACTCCAGTCCCAGAGTCAGCCCTCTGCCCCCGGGGGTCAGCATCCCAAATCTGAAACACAGTACGTGCCCCACAGCTGGCTGGACCCACGGAGAGGGACGGCAAGAGTACACATCTAAACATAAGGTAAGGTGAAGTCGCTCAGTCGTGTCCGACTCTTTGCGACCCCATGGACTTCTCTGTCCGTGGGATTCTCCAGGCAAGAATATTGGAGTGGATTGCCATTTCCTTCTCCAGGGGATCTTCCCGACCCAGGGATCGAACCTGGGTCTCCCGCAATGGAGGCAGACACTTTAACCTCTGAGCCACCAGGAAAGCATGGCATGGTCCTAACCTTCTGAAAGACAAAAATGAAAAGAATCTTTAGGTACACAAGGGAGGGAAAAAAAACACATTACCATCAAAGGTACAGTAAAAGAGACTCCCCAACAGAAGTGCCTGGGGACAGAAGTCAGTGGTGTACCTTCAGTACTGAAAAGAAAATCACCAGTCATACTTCTGTATTCACTCTAAATCCCTTTCAAGGATGAAGGCAAAAAGTCAAGATACTGTCAGAAGAACAAAACCAGTTCATCGCCAGCAGACCTACATCAAGACAAGACGGAACAGTGTTTTCAGGCCGAACAGAAATCATCCCAAATGGAAAATCAGACATGCAGGGGAGGAGGACAGAGCCGCAAAAAAAGTCAACATGTGGTAAACCTAAACGAGCATGAACCGTATCAAACAATAAGCATGTCTCATGCAGTTTCAAATATGGAAAACTAAAATCCATATCAACAGTGTGTGACGCAGGAAGACACAAGCAGTTGACTCCTGAATTGTTTAGAAAGGGAAAAAAAGTACCATGCTTTCGGAAGAACCCAAGTGTGTTCTCTCTTGGGAACCACTATAGAGGGAAAGAATGCATTACTGCCAAGCCAGCAGAGAGTTAAGAAATGGGTGAAATGGAGTTAAGAAAAAAATATTTGATTTAAAAGAGGGCAAGGGGGCACTTCTGGTGGCTCAGTGGTGAAGAATCTGCCTGACAACACAGGAGACATGGGTTCAATCCCTTCCCTCCAGGAAGATCCCACGTGCCAGAGCCATAAAGCCATACAGCCCGTGTTCCACAACTACTGAGCCTGTGCAGTACAGCCGGGCCCATGCTCCACAGCAAGAGAAGACACCACAATGAGAAGGACACACACACAACGAGAGGAGCCCCAGCTCACTGCACTAGAGAAAAGCCTGCACAGTGATCAAGACCCAGCACAGCCAAACATATTTAATATAAAGTGTAAAAATCAGTTCACTTCAGTCGCTCAGTCATGTCTGACTCTTTGCGACCCCATGAATCGCAGCACACCAGGCCTCCCTGTCCATCACCATCTCCTGGAGTTCACTCAGACTCACATCCATCGAGTCCGTGATGCCATCCAGCCATCTCATCCTCTGTCGTCCCCTTCTCCTCCTGCCCCCAATCCCTCCCAGCATCAGAGTCTTTTCCAGTGAGTCAACTCTTCACATGAGGTGGCCAAAGTACTGGAGTTTCAGCTTTAATATCATTCCTTCCAAGGAAATCCCAGGGCTGATCTCCTTCAGAATGGACTGGTTGGATCTCCTTGCAGTCCAAGGGACTCTCAAGAGTCTTCTCCAACACCACAGTTCAAAAGCATCAATTCTTCCATGCTCAGCTTTCTTCACAGTCCAACTCTCACATCCATATATGACTACTGGAAAAACCATAGCCTTGACTAGACAGACCTTTGTTGGCAAAGTAACGTCTCTGCTTTTGAATATGCTATCTAGATTGGTCATAACTTTTCTTCCAAGGAGTAAGCGTCTTTTAATTTCATGGCTGCAGTCACCATCTGCAGTGATTTTGGAGCCCCCCAAAATAAAGTCTGACACTGTTTCCACTGTTTGCCCATCTATTTGCCATGAAGTGATGGGACCGGATGCCATGATCTTCGTTTTCTGAATGTTGAGCTTTAAGCCAACTTTTTCACTCTCCTCTTTCACTTTCATCAAGAGGCTTTTTAGTTCCTCTTCACTTTCTGCCATAAGGGTGGTGTCATCTGCATATCTGAGGTTATTGATAGTTCTCCCGACAATCTTGATTCCAGCTTGTGCTTCTTCCAGCCCAGCGTTTCTCATGATGTACTCTGCATAGAAGTTAAATAAGCAGGGTGACAATATACAGCCTTGACGTACTCCTTTTCCTATTTGGAACCAGTCTGTTGTTCCATGTCCAGTTCTAACTGTTGCTTCCTGACCTGCATACAGGTTTCTCAGGAGGCAGGTCAGGTGGTCTGGTATTCCCATCTCTGGAAGAATTTCCCACAGTTTATTGTGATCCACACAAAGGCTTTGGCACTGCATCTGACTACATAGCCTCAAAATATCTAAGGCAAGAGCCAACGTGGAGAAATGAACAAATCTATGATGCTAGAGAGGAGCTTTACATGTCCCTCTCAAGAGCACTAAGAAATGACTGATCTTACACAACACTTCCAAAAGGAAAATCCCTCCCCAACTCGTGTAACAGCCCTGCTATCAAAGCCACAAATAAGAATGAAATTACAGATCAGCTTCACTTTTGAACACAGGTACCAAAAATCGTAACCAAAATATCCAGAAACAGTCCATCCTGTATTGAAAAGGATAATACGTCATGATCAGGATGGTTTGTTCCAGGAGTGAAAAGTTACCTTAACATTTAAAAATCAACATGAAGTTGCCATATGAACAGAGTAAGTGAGATAACTTTCTCAGCAGATTCGTAAAAGTAATAAAATTCTGTATCTGTGCATGGATTTTTTTTTTTTTTTTTTTTTGGCACCAAGCTGAGCAGCTCGCAGGATCTTAGTTCCTGACCAGGGATCCTGCCCGTGATGGAGGCTCACATCCCAACCACAGGACCACAGGGAATTCCCCCGTGCATGATTAGAAAGTGTAATTAAACACAAACACACACACACAAACTCTTACGAAAATAGGAATAGAAGAGTACTTCCTTAATAACAGGGTATGTGGAAGCCCTCCTCTTGAAACAAGGAAAAAGAAGGTTGCCCCTGCCAGCTCTGCTACCTGGCATTGTACTTGGGGTCCCAACCAGTGTAAGGAGAGTAAGGACTGGAAAGGAAAACAAAAAACTCATTATATATAGAGATTATAATACTATACATAGAAGAGACTGTGCAAATTGAAAATCCAACAGAATTTCCAGATATGTTACCAGAATAAGTGAATTTAGAAAGAGGTGCTGGATTCAAAGCCAAGAATCAATTGCATTTTTGTACACTAGCAAGTAACAAAAGAAATTAAAGTGGTCATATTTACAATAGTATTAAAAAAATCAAATACCCTATGGATACTAACAAAAGATGTGCAGATTTTCTGCATATACACACAAAAAAAATCAAGGGAACTGTTTCAACAACCTATTAAACCTAAGGAGAGTCACATGTTTGCTGGAAAAACAGTGCTATGAAGATGTCTGCTGTCCCCATATGAATCTCTAGACTTAAAGCGATCATAGTCAGCATCTCAGTGCTTTTAGGAGGTGAAATGTTCATTCTAAAATTTACTGTACAAACAAATGATTTTAAATGACCCAGACCCTCAAAGATGGTGTGAGGACCTGACCCACTCAATGGCAAGACTTACTATCAAGTCTCAGACATGAAGTATGACTGTGGTAACCAAAACAGACAAATGGACCTCTAGGATCTAGTCCAGCTGGGTGGAAATCTGAAAACAACATAAAAAGACCAATAATGCTTCTAGATCTCAAAAACAACAAAAAAGAATATCTGATCATGACCCAGGAGCAGGGAAATTTTTCTAAAGCCAAAAGAACATAATCCATAAAGGAAAAGATAAATCTGCATAATTACAGTTGAGAACTTTTCATCCGACAACACCATTAAGGGAGTAAAGAGGGAAGCTACAAAAGTAGAAGGTATTTGCAATCCCTGAATCTCACACCGGACTTATACCGAGAAAGCACCAAAGAACTCCTCTGAACTGATAAGAGAAAGACAATCCAGCCCAGAAACGGGCTCAAGGCTTGAACAAGCACAAGCGATCCAGAACTTCCCTGGTGGCGGAGTGGGGAAGAATCTGCCTGCCAAGTCAGGAGACTCAGGTTCCATCCTTGATCTGGGAAGATCCCACATGCCGCAGAGCGCCTAGCCCCAGGCACTGCAACAGCTGAGCCCACAAGCTGCAACTACCAAAGCCTGTGCCCCGCGGTGAGGAGCCCCCGCTCGCCACAGCTAGAGAAAACCCACTCAAGAGCAGCGAAGACCCGGAGCAGCCAAAAATAGATAGTATTTTTAAAGTGATCATCATATCTGAAGAGATCATCAGATCATCATAGTAGCTGATGAGCATGATAAAAAGCCCAATATCATCCACTAGTCAGCAAAATGCAAATTAAAGCCACACTGAAATATCTCCATAGTTTTAATAACCAGAAGCCCTAAAATGTAAAAGATCGACAAAAACCAGGGACTGATGAGTTTGTGGAGCAACTGGGACCCCCAACAGGTGCTGGTGGGAACGCAAAATGATGGGACCACCTGGGGATGGCCGCATCCACACTCAGCCTTCTCAGGAAGGCCTTTCTCTACCACTCTCCGAGGTCAAACATCTCAACGCCACCCTGCCGCGACGCTAAGACGTGTATTTTAACACCCCCAAAATAGGACGTGCCCCCGTGTCATCAGAGCTTTCATTCCAGAGTTGCCCCAGCCAGCTCTCCTTCAGGGCCCTTCAGTAACAACACTGACAAACGTCTGTCCAAACAGATGGCTTCAACAACCTCGGAGGATCCCAAAACTGGAATGACTGGGTCAAAAGGCACACACATTTTTTCCAGTTGTTTAATTGCACAACCCATGAATACACCCGCATTTTAAACTTCAGCGACATGTTGCACAAGTGCCAGTCCCTCCCCAAAGGCAGTCTCTCTCCGCAGCTTGAAACACATCCTTCCAGACTCTGGTCTTTGCACGTACATGCACATTAATACCTAGTACACATATTACTCTGGGTATGTGATGACTCTGATGCTGGGAGGGATTGGGGGCAGGAGGAGAAGGGGACGACCCAGGATGAGATGGCTGGATGGCATCACAGACTCGATGGACGTTTGAGTCTGAGTGAACTCCGGGAGATGGTGATGGACAGGGAGGCCTGGCGTGCTGCGATTCATGGGGTCGCAAACAGTCGGACACAACTGAGCAACTGAACTGAACTGAACACATATCACTAACAGATACCATAGTCTGTTTTCTACAAAGAGGGTAGCAATGCACACCTCCCTAGCAACAAATGAGAGGGTCAAGGTTTCACCAACTCCGGAATCAATCTTTCTAACGTTTTCCAATCTGATAAGTAAAAACCATCCTATGGTTTAAGTAAGTTCTTTCCTAACATACAGAACTCAAAGCTACCAGTCTTTTCCTCAAAAGTATTCCAGATTGCGGGAGGCCACCCCTTCCACACTGCCTAACACCCTGAAATTATAAAAATACTCCCCTAAGCTTCATATAAGATTAGTACACTTTTATTTCATACTACTTAGCTCTGTAACCCATCTGGAATTTATTTATACAATAGGAGGAGAATCTTTTTTTTCCCAACCAGTTAGCCAACTCTGCTTACTGTCCACCCTGACTCAACTAAAATGCTATCTGGGCCAGAAATTAATGTCCCACATACACTTGGAAGGTTTTCTGGGCTTTCTATGTTTCACCATTCCAGTTCTATGGCAAAGCCACACTGCACTCTGCGTTTACTGTAGCTTTATCATAAGTTTCAAAATCTGGTCAAGATAGTTTTCCCTCATTAAACTGAAAAAATTAGCAATTTTTGCACATTTTCCTTCCATATTAATTTTTTAAACATCTGTCAGTTTTAAAAGCTTAGCTTTCTTGTTGGAATTTCATTAAGTCTGTTTAAGAAAGCTAGATATTTTATGATATTACATCTTTATATGCAGATACTTTGTTCTTTGCTCTTTTTAGAGGCACTGGGTTTTGTTTTTTTCAAACACTAGCTGTCCCAGACTCCTTGTATGGCATCTTATAACACATGTACTTTCCTTCTAAAAACATTGTTCTTTTTTCCTGTTAAATTTATGCCTAAGTTTTACTGTTTTTTTATCACTATTGAGTGGAATTTTACATTTTTTCCACTTTTAACTGCATATTGCTACTGACTACTATAATCACTTTTCTGAGTCTTCTTATTCTAATTTTTCATGGACGCTTGCATATTCTAGCCAGAGCATTTTTCTCTTCTAGTTTTCATACTACAATTCATTTTTTGCTGTTTGTTTCATTAGCTAGAACCTCACAACAGTGCTGAGCAGAGACTCTAGGGGGCGTCCTTGGCTTGGTCCTGATTTAATGGTTTTAACCACATAAAGTTGGTCCAGTTACCAGCTTCAGTGGCACCTGGGAGCAGAAATGAGAACTGCAGGATCTCGGGCCCTACTTACGGAATGAGGATCCGCACTTTAACAAGGATCCCAGGTGTTTCCTACAGACTTTCGGGCTAGCGGCACACTGGTCTACGTGATTTCTATTTTGATTTTACTTAAAAGAGTTTAGTGACAGGAGTCGCTATCCCGTTTCCTCCCCCTCTTTCGTGACGATCGTGTATTTTAGGGTTTGAGAGCCTTAATCTGGGCCAGCCCCGCGGCCTGGACCACGAGGCCACCTCTCAAGCTCCACGCAGCATCCTGCCTCTCTTCTGCATCCACATCTCCTGGGCTCCGGGAGCATCCCAAGGGTCAAGACGGGAAGTGCTCCTGCTTCAGCTCCCGGTCCTGGCGGGTGCCAGGGCGGTGACCGGCACCCAGTGGGCGCTCAGAGAGCCCCCTGGAGCTGTCCACCTTCGTGACTCTGCCGAGGTCCCCTCCTCTTCTCCGTGTGGGTGGACGTCCCCGCTCTCCTGTCACCTTTGGCCAGGAAAGACCCGACAGAAATTCCCACCCTGCTCCAGCCCATGTGCACGAGTCAGACACCACGGCAGCGTGGGCAGAGAACAGCAACCCGGAGGGACAGGAGGGGGAACCCCAGAGCCCCTGAAGGGACCAAGGCCAGCAACGCCCCCGAAGCAGCCACGAGACCCTCCGCCCGGCGTGTTGCTGTGCGTCCACTGACCGGCCACCATGGCCTGGGCTTTGGGGCGAGGGGTCAGCAGGAGAGAGAGAGGCTGCCTCCCGGGTGGGGCAGGAGCGACCCAGGAGAGGGGAGGCTGCTCCTCTCAGCTCCCACAGGGAGGGCGAGAGCCGGGCAGCTAGGCCCTGCAGGCACGGGCGGCCGGAGGTGGCAACGTCCTTGCCAGCGACTCTGAGGAGAGGAGGGCGCTGGTCCTTCAGGGTCAGGAGAAGGCCTGGGCATGGAGGCGCTGGCCCCCGTCCCCCAGCTGGAGCCACCGGGGCACTGGGGGCCCCTCAGGCCAGGATGCCGAGGCCCGGCCACAGGGGTGCCGTGGACTGCAGAGCCCACTGTCTTCCGGCCCCCTGCCCGGGTCCCCTCTAGGTGACAGGTGGCCGCCGGCGGGAATTCAAGTCCGCAGAAGGAGCCTGGCCAAGGACCCAGAGTCCCCAGGGGAGCCAGCAGCCCTTAAGGCAGGTAGAGCGCAACCACCACGTAGATAACCCAGCTGGTGGACACGAAGACCCCGAAGAGCAGGCTGAAGAGCACCAGCGAGCGGGCCTTGCGAGAGGCCTCCTGAGCCTGGGCCAGGTCCCCCCGGGCCAGGGCCGCGCGGGTCTGCAACGAGACCGGAGGAGCAGTGAGTGCACCCAGACCCCGTGCTCCCTCCCGGCAACACCCCGGAGCCCGCCCGGCCCCAGCGCACAGACTGGACAGCTGACCCTGCGAGGCAGTCGGGGGCTGGTCAGGGGCTTGTCCAGGCCACGGCTCACACGGGAGCAGCAGCGATCGAGGCGGTGGCGGCCAGCTCCCGGGCACTGGCCGCAGGCCTGACCCACATCCGCACTCCAGGCCCCTCCCTCACCATCCGCACAACAACCCCAAGTTCGAGAACATCGTTGGCCCCTTTGAAGATGAGTAAACAAAGGCTCAGAGAGGTTAAGTGACCCACCCCAGGGCCCCGCAGCTGGTGGCGGAGCCAGAACTGACAAGCAGGCAGCAGCCTGCAGAATCGCACCTCTGAGGGGCCCGGTCCTCACTCAGCCCCCCTGCCTCGGTCCCGTCTTGCTTACAACAGGGGAGCCTGACCTCTGGGGGACATCAGGGCTCTCATCCGGTCAGCCTTGAACAGAAGCCCCAGGGCCTTCCTACTATTAGGACAGCCTCATGCCGAGTCCCCAGGGCCGAGCCAAGGTCAGGAATGGCGGGAGGGAGGAAGAAGAAAGGGTGTAATCGAGATGGCAGGTGGGTGGATGGTGGATGGACAGACAGGCGGATGGCTGAGTGGACAGACAGGTGCGTTAACAGATGAACGGGGTGTGTGGATGAATAGATGGAGACTAGACAGATGGTGGATGGAAAGGTGGGTAGCGGGTGGACGGAGAGATGGGTAGCTGGGAAGGACAGAGGTGGGTGGGTAGAATAAACGAGCAGATGGACAGACTACACACAAGCCCTGCCGCTGCCCTGGTGGCTCTGTGGTATAGGATCCGCCTTCCAACGCAGGAGACGTGGGTTCAATCCCGGATCTGGGAAGATCCCGCATGCCGTGGAGCAAGCAGGCCCACGTGCCACAACTACTGGCCTGTGCTCTAGAGCCGGGGAACCACAACTAGTGAGCCCCCGGCTGCACCTACTGAAGACCGCGCTCCGTAACGAGAGGAGCCCCCGCTCCCTGCAACTCGGCGAAGTCCAAGCAACAGCAAAGACCCACCAGAGCCCAAATTAAATAAAATTACTTTTTAAAAAGTCTAAGTTGAAACACAAGCCCCACGGGATGGGCAGCCCCCTGGACCTGAATCATTCACACCGCCAGTGTGAACTGTTTCGGTGGAATCTTCTAGAACAGATCTTGAGTGGTAAGGGGCAGAGACAGCAGAGGGGGCGGCCAGGATCCCAGACAACTGGGCACTGATCTCCCCATTCTGCCAGCCTTCTCGGGGTGGGGGGGACACTGGGGACCTGGGCACCCCCCACGCCCTCCTACCTCGTGGGAGTAGACGATGGCGATGAGCCCGGTGAGCAGACAGCAGAAGAGGGTCACCAGCACAGACTCCATCATGTAGTCCTTGGGCAGGGGCCTGTGTTCTGCTGGGGCCGGGGCTGGCACACCTGCCACGGGGCTGTTGTACTGCAGGGGAAGAGGCCATGGCATGGTAAGAGAGCGGGCCGTAGCCTCCAGACACCAGGATGAGGACGTGGTCAGCGACAGCCATGGAGCTGTCACTCCAGCCACCTCCCAGCCTCACCCAGCCAGGCTGCAGGCCGTCCGGGGAGCAAGGCCTCATTCCTGCCCGCTCAGCACCCCGACCTGTCACGCAGCCCCCTGGAATCCTCCAGGTTCTGCCCCTACAGATCGTTCAGTCCAGGCTGCAGCCACCAGGGTCTCCATGTCCTCCTCTGTTCTGCACTGAGGCGGGGAGAGGAGGGGGAGACCTCAAAGCTCTCCTCCACAGGCAGCCAGGGTTTTTCTAAAAATCTATATCAACTCATCCCCTACCAAAGGCCCTGGGGTCCCTCACAATGGAACCCCCACCTCTTCCTATCTGCTCCTCAATAAGTTGGACCAACCACCCTCACTCCCAGGATGCACCAGCCTTGGCCACCCTGCAACGCCTGTGCTGGGCTCTCCTCCTCGCCTCTCCCTGAACACTCCATTCTGCAGAACCCAGCTCAAATGACCCCCGGCTCCTGCGAGGCCGCCCAGTCTCGCCCACTCCCTAGGCGGAGGAAGCCCCTTTCTGCTGCGCCCCCAGGGCACAGCTGTGTCCTCTGCAAGGGTCGCTGGGGGGAGACGGTGGTCCCCACGGGCTGACTCACCACCGGGAAGGTCGCGAAGAGCGGCTGCGCAGCAGGCGCGGGGAAGAGTGGTGCGGGCGGCGGGTACAGGGCCGGGGCGGCCGGCGCGGGCGGGAAGAGCACCGGCGGTGAGAAGGGCGGCGGGTAGAGCAGGTGCGCGGCCTTGGGGTCCGGCGGCGCGTAGGGCGGGGGCTCGCCCACGAAGCCGATGTTGGGGACCCCACCGGCTGCCGCCTTGGGCATCTGCAGGGCCTCGCCCGCGGCCACAGCCTGGGCCTGGGCTGGGGGCGCCGCGGAGGCCTCGGCCAGGGACTCGCCCGGGGGTCCCTCTGGCGCCGCGGCGTCCCCTCCGTCTGCGGTGGCCGCTTCCTCGCTGGGCGCTCGATCCTCCTCCAGGAGCTGCGGGCGGCGCGGGAGCTGCGGGAGCCCAGGGCGTGCAGGGTCCTCAGGGACCGCGGGGCCGCCGCCCCCTTTCGCATCCGCTCCTAGGAAGAAATGGAAGAGGCAGGGAGCCCCCAAAAGGCTGCAGGGCCAGGAGGGAGTCCTCCTCACAGACCTCAGAACACAGCCCCTCCGAGGAGACAGTCACAGTGACCGTGCCGACCTTGACCCGCCCTGAACCCTGCACTCAGGCCTCCCCAAGCCTGCACCCTTGAAGCTCTATCCAGAGTGCAACAAGGGGACGCGAAAACCAGGGCTCAGAGAGGGGACGTGCCTTCCTGGCGGCCACACAGCCAGTACAGATGGCCAGCGGGATGGAAGGCAGGCCGGGCCCGCCTTGATTGCACCTGCGGGGACATGGTCCTGCCCCCAGGGCCCTGATGCCCCAGCAGAGGGATCCAAGGCAGATGCTTCAGCGCAGGGCAGCCCCCTCATAGGCTGAGACACCGTCCAATGGGAGCTGGTCTGCAAGGATGGGCTGAGCCAATCAGATTCTCCGCTCTGGAGTCACTGGACCCTGGCTACCCGAGGACCAGGGAGAGCCAGGAGGTCATTAAGGGCCAAGAGCCTGCTGAGGCGGAGAAGAAACAGAGACGTGAACGGGGTGGGGGAGGGAACGGAGCAGCCAAGCAGCAGTGGGTGGAGAGGAGCCCACCCAGCAGCCTGAAGGGGGCTTTCAGCTGCCTTCCAGGCCTGGCCCTGACCTCCAGCATCCACTCAATAAACTGCGGGCACCCCGGCAGGTCCCAACAAGTCCTAAAGGTCCCCCCTGCACCCCCTGAGAGTGTCCTGACCAGCTGAGCCCCTCCAGGCCTCTGGTCCTGGAGGAACAGGCTGGAAGGGGGGGCTGGGGCAGGACCCCCCCACCCCCGGTCTGGACCTGGGTGGGCATCCCAGGGTGTGGCTTTGAAGTTCATTTCCTGAGTGTCCTTAGGGGTTATAGAAGGCAGAGAGAAAAAGAAAACAGACATAACTGCACAGCCCCGCTGAGGGTGGGGGATCCTTGCTGAAACCCTCCTCCCACCCCTAGCCTCGCCCCCATCCCTCCCACTCCCACCGCACATACAGCAGGTGGGTGAAATCAGAAGTCAGGTTTCCCTAGGGGAGGGATCCCAACGACAGGAGTACTGAGCCCCTGAGAGCTCCCACCCACCTCCTCCCAGCAGCCAGGGTCTCACTCACGCCTTCTCCTGAGACCCACGCAGGTGCTCCTGCTTCCATACCACACGGCCACCCGGGCCGCGCCTCCTGTTTCTCTATCCCCTTCAGGCTGGACTTGGCCACGTGACTTGCTTTGGCCAACGGAACATTAATAAACATCTTGCAAACACTGCCTTTAAAAACCTGCATCTTTCAACATTACCAGGGGCTGGGAGGGATGAGAAGTTCGGGTATCAGTGGGGACAGTTCCATCTGGGAGGATGACAGCGTTCTGGAGGGAGGTGATAATGATGGCTGCACAATAACGTGATGCACTGAATGCCCCTGAACTGTACACATATAAATGGTTCAGACGGTAAACCTTACACATTTTACCAGTTTTAAAAAGCCTCTCTCTCCTGCTAGACAAAATACAAAAGAAGACCCTGAAAGTGGACAAAAGTAGGCAGACTACGGAGTGCAGTCAAAACACAGAAGTGACTATAAAGGGGTGAACTGCCTGTTTTCCCCTCTCATTTCCTTCGAAGCTCAAAGCTCCAGCCCCAGAACCACATGACCGGGCAGCTAAAACTCCATGATAAACTCTGTCGTTCTGGCCAGAGGAACCAGGAGAGGGCCCCCTGCAGAAGGGAGAGGGTAGGGAAATCCTAGAGAAGTACCTTCAGAGGGGTTGTGAGCCCCCTAGTTCTGTGTGTGAACTGGGGTGACCAATGTGTATCAGCTTGCCCAGGACGTCCTTGGGTTTACTCCTGGGAATCTCACAACCAGGAATGGTCAGTCATTAGAACGGGTCCACACCAGCCCTAGACGCGCCCTCAAGATGCATGTGTACGGGACAGATCCAGACCTGCATAGGGAAGACCTTAACACCTGGGCCAGAAAAACAGCCAGAAAACAATGAACAAAATCACAAATTAGTGCACACCTAGCAATTACTTTAAATAGACTAGCTTTTCCAAAAGACATGGAGTGGCTGAATGGATAAAGGGACAAGATATTCTGTCTATAAGAGACTCACTGCAGATGTGAGTCTGCAGACCACACACAGACCAAAAAAGAACAGAAAAACATTCAATGCAAAAGGAAACCTAACAGCCTGAGGCAGCTATGCTTATGCAACAGAGAGAGACTGAAACAAAGACTGCAATAAGGAACAAAAAAGGTATTACAAAATGAGAAGGGCTCAAATCCAACAAGAAGATATAACATTTGTGAATATATATCACACAACATCAGTTCAGTTCAGTTCAGTCGCTCAGTTATGTCCGACTCTTTGCGACCCCATGAATCACAGCACGCCAGGCCTCCCTGTCCATCACCGGAGTTCACTCAGACTCACGTCCATCGAGTCAGTGATGCCATCTAACCATCTCATCCTCTGTCATCTCCTTCTCCTCCTGCCCCCAATTCTTCCCAGCATCAGAGTCTTTTCCAATGAGTTAACTCTTCGCATGAGGTGGCCAAACTACTAGAGTTTCAGCTTTAGCATCAGTCCTTCCAAAGAAATCCCAGGACTGATCTCCTTCAGAATGGACTGGTTGGATCTCCTTGCAGTCCAAGGGACTCTCAAGAGTCTTCTCCAACACCACAGTTCAAAAACATCAATTCTTCCGTGCTCAGCTTTCTTCACAGTCCAGCTCTCACATCCATACATGACCACAGGAAAAACCATAGTCTTGACTAGACAGACCTTTGTTGGCAAAGTAATGTCTCTGCTTTTCAATATGCTGTCTAGGTTGGTCATAACTTTCTTTCCAAGGAGTAAGCATCTTTTAATTTCATGGCTGCAATCACCATCTGCAGTGATTTTGGAGCCCCCCAAAATAAAGTCTGACACTGTTTCCACTGTCTCCATCTATTTCCCATGAAGTGATGGGACCAGATGCCATGATCTTCGTTTTCTGAATGTTGAGCTTTAAGCCAACTTTTTCACTCTCCTCTTTCACTTTCATCAAGAGGCTTTTTAGTTCCTCTTCACTTTCTGCCATAAGGGTGGTGTCATCTGCATATCTGCGGTTACTGATATTTCTCCCGACAATCCTGATTCCAGCTTGTGCTTCTTCCAGCCCAGCGTTTCTCATGATGTACTCTGCATAAAAGTAAAATAAGCAGGGTGACAATATACAGCCCTGATGCACTCCCTTTCCTGTTTGGAACCAGTCTGTTGTTCCACGTCCAGTTCTAACCATTGCTTCCTGACCTGCATATAGGTTTCTCAAGAGATAGGTCAGGTGGTCAGGTATTCCCATCTCTTTCAGAATTTTCCACTGTTTATTGTGATCCACACAGTCAAAGGCTTTGGCATAGTCAATAAAGCAGAAATAGATGTTTTTCTGGAACTCTCTTGCTTTTTCCATGATCCAGTGGATGCTGGCAATTTGATCTCTGGTTCCTCTGCCTTTCCTAAAACCAGCTTGAACATCTGGAAGTTCACGGTTCACGTATTGCTGAAGCCTGGCTTGGAGAATTTTGAGCATTACTTTACTAGCATGTGAGATGAGTGCAATTGTGCAGTAGTTTGAGCATTCTTTGGCATTGCCTTTTGTTGGGATTGGAATGAAAACTGACCTCTTCCAGTCCTGTGGCCACTGCTGAGTTTTCCAAATTTGCTGGCATATTGAGTGCAGCACTTTCACAGCATCATCTTTCTGAATTTGAAATAGCTCCACTGGAATTCCATCACCTCCACTAGCTTTGTTCATAGTAATGCTTTCTAAGGCCCACTTGACTTCACATTCCAAGATATCTGACTCTAGGTGAGTGATCACACCATCGTGATTATCTGGGTCATGAAGATCTTTTTTGTACAGTTCTTCTGTGTATTCTTGCCACCTCTTCTTAACATCTTCTGCTTCTGTTAGGTCCATACCATTTCTGTCCTTTATCGAGCCCATCTTTGCATGAAATGGTCCCTTGGTATCTCTAATTTTCTTGAACAGATCTCTAGTCTTTCCCATTCTGTTGTTAGGAAGGCTTTCTTATCTCTTCTTTCTATTCTTTGGAACTCTGCATTCAGATGCTTATAACTTTCCTTTTCTCCTTTGCTTTTCACGTCTCTTCTTTTCACAGCTATTTGTAAGTCCTCCCCAGACAGCCATTTTGCTTATTTGCATTTCTCTTCCATGGGGATGGTCTTGATCACTGTCTCCTGTAGGATGTCACGAACCTCATTCCATAGTTCATCAGGCACTCTATCTATCAGATCTAGGCCCTTAAATCCATTTCTCACTTCCACTGTATAATCATAAGGGATTTGATTTAGGTTATACCTGAATGGTCTAGTGGTTTTCCCTACTTTCTTCAATTTAAGTCTGAACTTGGCAATAAGGAGTTCATGATCTGAGCCACACTCAGCTCCTGGTCTTGTTTTTGCTGACTGTATAGAGCTTCTCCATCTTTGGCTGCAAAGAATAGAATCAGTCTAACCTCGGTGTTGACCATGTGGTGATGTCCATGTGTAGAGTGCTGTGTTGTTGGAGGGTGTTTGCTATGATCAGTGTGTTCTCTTGGCAAAAAACTCTATTAGCCTTTGCCCTGCTTCATTCTGTGCTCCAAGGCCAAATTTACCCGTTACTCCAGGTATCTCTTGATTTCCTACTTTTGCATTCCAGTCCCCTATGATAAAAAGGACATCTTTTTTGGGTGTTAGAAAATCTTGTAGGTCTTCCTAGAACTGTTCCACTTCAGCTTCTTCAGTGTTACTGGTTGGGGCATAGACTTGGATTACTGTGATATTGAATGGTTTGCCTTGGAAACGAACAGAGATCATTCTGTTGTTTTTGAGATTGCATCCAAGTACTGCATTTTGGACTCTTTTGTTGACCATGATGGCTACTCCATTTCTTCTGAGGGATTCCTGCCCGCAGTAGTAGATATAATGGTCATCTGAGTTAAATTCACCCATTCTAGTCCATTTGAGTTCACTGATTCCTAGAATGTCGACGTTCACTCTTGCTATCTCCTGTTTGACCACTTTCAATTTGCCCTGAACACAACATAGGAGTGCCTAAGTATAAAAGCAAATAATAACAGACCTAAAGAAAGAATTGATAGCAATACAATAATATCAACACCTTTGATATCCACCTTACATCAATGGATAAATCACCCAGATTTAAAAAAAAAATAAGGAAACAGCAACCTTAAAGGACACATTAGACCAGATAAACTCAAACACATATATACAGAATATATATCCCAAATAAACAGAATACATATTCTTATCAAGTGTATGTGGAACATCCTTCAGGATAGTTCATGCTGCTGCCGCCAAGTCGCTTCAGTCGTGTCCGACTCTGGGCGACCCCATAGACAGCAGCCCATCAGGCTCTCCTGTCCCTGGGATTCTCCAGGCAAGAACATTGGAGTGTGTTGCCATTTCCTTCTCCAATGCAGGAAAGTGAAAAGTGAAAGTGAAGTCGCTCAGTCACGCCTGATTCTTAGCAACCCCATGGACTGCAGCCTACCAGGCTCCTCCGCCCATGGGATTTTCCAGGCAAGAGCACTGGAGTGGTTTGCCGTTGCCTAGTAGGCTACAAAGTAAGCCTTTCTAAACTTTAGAAGATTGAAATCACATCAAGCACCTTTGCCAACAAGAAATCAATTATGGGAAGAAAACTGGAAAATTCACAGAGATTAAACAACATGCTGTTGAGCAACCAATGGGTCAAAGAAGAAATCAAAAGAAAAAATTGTTTTAAAAATACCTTCAGACAAATGAAAATGGATAGAACAGACCAAAACTTAAGCTGCAGCAAAGCTCATAAAAATAAATGCCTATACAACATCAGAAATCTCATAAATATTCTACATTTACACCTCAAGGAATGGGAACAAATGAAGCCCAAGGCTAGTAGAAGTTAGGGAATAACAAAGATCAGAATAGAAGCAGAGACTAAAAATAGAAAATATTAATAAAACGAAAAGCTGCTTCTTTGAAAAGATGAACCAAATGGACAAATATTTAGCTAGACTAAGGAAAAAAGAAGATTCAAACAAAATTAAAAATGAAAGAGGACACGTTTACCACCAATACCACAGAAATACAGTGGCTCCTGACAGACTACTATGAACAATTACATGCCAACAAATCTGAGAACCTAGAAGCCAAATTAAATTCCTAGACACACAGCACACCACCCTGAATCATGAAGGAAAAAAAACCTGAGCAGACGGATGACTAAACCAAGGAGAATCAGTAATCAAAACCCTTGCAACAAATACGACTCTAAGACCAGACGGCTACCAAACACCCAAAGAATTCATACCAACCCTCAAACTATATGAAAACTAAGAGAGGAGAAAATATTTCCAAACTCATTTTATGAAGCCAACATTACCTTGATACCAAAATCAGAAAAGGATGCCACAAGAAAAATGCAAACCAGTGCCCCCGATAAACGCAGATGTAAAAATCCTCAACAAGGAAATATTAAACAAGATTCAACAACGCATTCTGCCCACTACACCACACCCATAAATGAACACAATACCCCAAATTTAACTCAAAATGGATTAAAGACTTGAATGTAAGACCTGAAACCATAACATTCCCCAAAGAAAACATAGGCAGTAAGCGTCTTGATATTAGTCTTGACAATGACTTTCTTTTTAGATTTGAAGCCAAGTGAGTGAAGTCACTCAGTCATGTCCGACTCTTTGTGACCCCATGGACTATAGCCTATCAGACTCCTCTGTCCATGGGATTTTCCAGGCAAGAATCCTGGAGTGGGTTCCCATTTTCTTCTCCAGGAGATCTTCCTGACCCAGGGATTGAACGTGGGTCTCCCGCATTGTAGGCAGACGCTTTACCATCTGAGCCACCAGGGAAGTCCCCTTGAAGCCAAAAGCAAAGGCAACTAAAGCCACAACACACAAGTTGGAACAACATCAAACAAGTTTCTGCACATCAGGGAAAACCATCAACAAAATGAACTGGCAACCTACTGAATAGGAGAAAATATTAGCAAATCATATATTTTATATGGGTTGATATCCAAAGTATATTTTTAAAAACTCATATAATTCAATAGCAAAAAATAAACCTACAATTAAAAATCGGGCAGAAGATCTGAGCAGACATTTTCCAAAGACATACAGAGGGCCAAAAAGGTACCTTGAAAAGATGCTCAGTCAGGGAAATGCAAATCGAAACCACAATGTGCTATCACCTCACACCTGTTAGAATGGCTGTCATCAGAAAGCAAAGAAAGAACAAGTGTTGGTGAAGAGGTAGAGAAAAGAAAAGCCGTGTGCACACGCTATTGGTGGGAGTGTAAACTGGTGTGACCACTATGGAAAACAGTATAGAGGGTCCTGAAAAACATTACAAATAGAACTACTGTAAAAAAAAAAAGTTAGTCACGCAGTCGTGTCCGACTCTTTGTGACCCCATGGACTGTAGCCCCCCAGGCTCCCCTGTCCATGGGATTCTCCAGGCCGGAATCCTGGAGTGGGTAGCCTTTCTCTTCTCCAGGGGATCTTCGCAACCCAGGGATCAAACCCAGGTCTCCCACATTGCAGGCAGACTCTGTACTGACTGAGGCACCAG
Organism: Oryx dammah; assembly: GCF_014754425.2. Taxonomy (NCBI): domain Eukaryota; kingdom Metazoa; phylum Chordata; class Mammalia; order Artiodactyla; family Bovidae; genus Oryx; species Oryx dammah. Next base: position 100,460,796 of record NW_024070209.1, on the reverse strand, counting down.
GGAAGCCAAGAACTACGGTATGACTCAGCAATTCCAACCTGGGTCTTTAAAGGAAAAAAAAATCCACTAACTCAAAAAGCTATATGCACTCACCATGTTCACTGCAGCATTATTTTCAGTAGTTAAGACAAGCTAAGTGTCCACTGATGGATGAACAGAGAAAGAAAATGATGTGTGTGTGTGTGTGTGTGTGTGTGTGTGTGTGTGTAAACATATTAACAAAAATCTTGCCTTGAAATATGTTACACACACTTACAATATTATTCAGCCACTAAAAAAGAATGAAATCTTCAGTTCAGTTCAGTGGCTCAATCGTGTCTGACTCTTTGTGACCCCATGAATCGCAGCACGCCAGGCCTCCCCGTCCATCACCACTCCCGGAGTTCACTCAGACTCACGTCCATCGAGTCGGTGATGCCATCCAGCCATCTCAGCCTCTGTCGTCCCCTTCTCCTCCTGCCCCTACTCCCTCCCAGCATCAGAGTCTTTTCCAGTGAGTCAGCTCTTCGCATGAGGCGGCCAGAGTCCTGGAGCTTCCATGTGCAATAATGTGGGTGGACCTTGAGAGTATTATGTCAAGTGAAATCAGTCAGAGAAAGAGAAACAGTGCACGACCTCACTCACCCGTGGAATCAGAAAAAACAAACCCGAGTTCACGGATACAGAGAATAGATCGGTGGTGGTCTGAAATGGGGATGGGGTGGGCAAAATCAGTGGAGGGGTCAAAAGGTATAAACTCAGTTATAAAACAAGTCAGTCCTGGAGATGTAGTGTATAGCATGGTGAATCTCTAATAATACTGTAAAGGAGAAAGGGAAAGATATACACAACGGAATGCAGGGTTCCAGAGAATAGCAGGGAGAGATAAGAAAGCCTTCTTAAGTGAACAATGCAAAGAAATAGAGGAAAACAACAGAATGGGAAAGACTAGAGATCTTTGCAAGGAAATTGGAGATGCCAAGGGAACGTTTCATACAAAGATGGGCTCAATAGAGGACAGAAATGGCAAGGATCTAACAGAAGCAGAAGAGATAAAGAAGAGGTGGCAAGAATACACAGAAGAACTATACAAAAAACATCTTCATGACCCAGATAACCACCATGGTGTGGCCACTCACCTACAGCCAGACATCCACTCACCTACAGCCAGACATCCTGGAATGCAAAGTCAAGTGGGCCTCAGAAGCTTTAGTGAGGGTGATGAAATTCCAGCTGAGCTATTTCAAATCATAAAAGATGATGCTGTTAAAGAGCTGCACTCAATATGCCAGCAAATTTGGAACTCAGCAATAGCCACAAGACTGCAAACAGTCAGTTTTCATTCCAACCCCAAAGAAGGGCAATGCCAAAGAATATTCAAACTACCACACAATTGAGCGCATTTCACATCTAGCAAGGTAATGCTCAAAATCCTTCAAACTAGGCTTCAACAGTACATGAACCGAGAACTTCCAGATGTATAATCTGGATTTAGAAAAGGCAGAGGAACCAGAGATCAAATTGTCAACATCCACTCGATCATAGAGAAAGCAAGGGAATTCCAGAAAAACATCTACTTCTGCTTCATTGACTAGGCTAAAGCCTTTGACTGTGTGGATCACAATAAACTGTGGGAAATTCTTAAAGCAATGGGAATACCAGACCACCTTACCTGCTTCCTGAGAAACCTGTATGCAGGTCAAGAAGCAACAGTTGGAACCATACATGGTATAATAGACTGGTTCAAAATTGGGAAAGGTGTATGTCAAGGCTATATACTGTCACCCTGCTAATTTAACTTATATGCAGAGTATATCATGGGAAATGCCAGGCAGGATGAAGCACAAGCTGGAATCAAGATTGCCGGGAGAAATATCAACAACCTCAGATATGCAGATGATATCACCCTTATGGCTAAAAGCAAAGAACTAAAGAGCCTCTTGAGGAGGGTGAAAGAAAAGAGTGGAAAAGCTGGCTTAAAACTCTACATTCAAAAAACTAAGATCATGCCATCCAGTCCCATCAGTTCATGGCAAATAGATGAGGAAAAAACGGAAACAGTGACAGACTTTATTTTCTTGGGCTTCAAAATCACAGTGGATGGTGACTGCAGCTGTGAAATTAAAAGACATCAATCCTTGGAAAAGAAGCTATGACAAACTTAGCATATTAAAAAGCAGAGATGTTGCTTTGCCCACAAAGGTCTGTATAGTCAAAGCTATGGTGTTTCCAGTAGTCATGTATGAATGTGAGAGCTGGACCATAACGAAGGCAGAGCACCAAAGAATTGATGCTTTCGAAATATGATGCTGGAGAAGACTCTTGAGAATCCCTTGGATAGCAAGGAGATCAAACCAGTCAATCCTAAAGGAAATCAACCCTGAATATTCGTTGAAAGGACTGATGCTCAAGCTGAAATGCCAATACTTTGGCCACCTGATACAAAGAGCTGTCTCTTTCATTGGAAAAGACCCTGATGCTGGAAAAGATTGAGGGCAGAAGGAGAAAGGGGCAACAGAGAATGAGACACTTGAATGGCATCAGGGACTCAATGGACCCGAGTTTTAGCAAACTCCGGGAGACAGTGAAGGACAGGGAAGCCTGGGGTACTGCAGTCCATGGGATCACAGTCAGACATGACTTAGCAACTGAACCAACAACATATTTGAAAGTAACTAGGGGACTGATTCTTAAAAGTTCTCATCACAAGAAAACAACTTTCTTCGTACAGTGATCATTATACAGTGTATACAGATACTGAATCATTACATTGTACGCCTGATACTACTGTAATGTAATGTCAATCGGACCTCAAAAAAAAAAAAAAAAAAAACAGGAAACTGGACCAATATTGGAAATGCTACTCATAGAAGGTACATCAACTAGTGATCTGAAACTATCTAGGTTGAGTGCTTCATAAACTTTCCAGGGCATAACAGGACTTAGGATTTATTGTTGTCCAGTCGCTAAGTCGTGTCTGACTCTTTGCAACCCCGTGGACTGCAACACTCCAGGCTTCCCTGTCCTTCACCATCTCCCAGAGTTTGCTCAAACTCATGTCCACTGAGTCGGTGACACCCTCCAACCATCTCACCCTCTGTTGTCAATCCTTCCCAGATTGAAGGGTCTCTCCCAATGAGTCGGCTCTTCCCATCAGGTGACCAAAGTATTGGAGCTTCAGCATCAGTTCTTCCAATGAATACTCAGGGTTGATTTCCTTTAGGACTGAGAATTTATACAACATAATATATGCGATGTGCAGGACCCAACCCAAAAATCATTCGCCATTCAAAGAATGAGGCAAATGTGACCAGTCCTCAAGGGAAAAGACAATCAACATATGTCTACCCAAGATGTTGAAACTATCAGAGAAAGCAACTGTTATAACAGACTCCATGAGCAGAGACAAACACACTTGAAAAAAGTTCTCAATAAAGAATTAGAAAGTTTGACATGGATTTTTAAAAAAGGCACAAGAAATTTTCAACACATCTGAATTTTAATTCACTGATGTCAATATTAAAATGGAGGTGACGGGGAAAAAAATAGTGAGTTTGAAGAAGCATCAATCTGACAAAGAGAGATTAAGGAAAAAGAGAATAGAGCTTCAGGGGCTGATGGTAACAGGAAAAGGTCTTAACTCCATGTCAAGTCCCAGGACAGATTTTGGGAAAAATACATTTGCAGTAATAATGGCTAATTACCTACACGACACGTGATAAAAAGACAAATTCATAAAACTCTAAATGTCCACAACAGGCACTTCATGGGAGAAAGCTCCCTAGACACAGCATCATAAAACTTCTCGGGGATCTCCCTGGATGCCTAGTGGTTAGGGCTCTGAGCTTCCACTACAGGAGCCGCGGGTTTGATCCCTGGCCAGGGAACTAAAGACCCCCGAATGCCACACAGCACAGCCAAAACAGCAGCAACAAATTCTCAAAACCAAAAGATTTAACATCAAAGCCTGGAAAACTGGCGGCGAAAAATGACCCATTACATTATATACAGGGGAACAACAATTTGAATTCCACAGATAGTCAAGAGACAGCTGAGGATCAACATGTTAAACAGCTGATGGAAAAAGCCTGCAACCCAGAAATCAACATCGAAAGGAAATGTCCTTCAGGATCGAGGCACGTCCTCTTCTATTGCTGTACAGCAAATTACCATAAACGCAGTGGCATACAACGCCCATCCACCTCACAGCCGTGATGATGACTGCATTTGTAAAAACAAAAACCCAGAGGCGGGGATGTAGAGAAACTGGAACCCCTGTGCGCGGTTAGTGGGAATGTAAGACGGTGCAGCCGCTGTGGAAAACACATCAATTCCTCAAAAAAGTACACATTTCCAGAGAATGCCCTGGTGGTCCAGTCGTTGGGACTTGGCCTTTTTCACTGCTGTGACCCTGGTCCAATCCCTGGTTGGGAAACTAAGATCCCACAAGCCGTGCAATGCAACCAAAAAGTAAATAAGTAATTTCCACAGGAGCCAATAATTCCACTTCCAGGGACACACCCGGAACTGAGAGCAGGGGAGAGATGTTTATGTACCCACGTTCACAGCAGCACCGGTCACAAGACTGGAAGGCGGAGCCCAAGGGTCTATCGACCGATGAATGGGCAAAGTGCGGCTTATCCCCACAATGGAGCGTCACTCAGCCTTTAAAAGGAAGGAAATTCTGACAACATGGAAGAGACTTAAGGACATTATTCTAAGTAAAATAAGCCAGTCACAAAAAGACTCCACTGTCTGAGGTCCTTCAGTCCAGTTCAATTGCTCAGTCATGTCTGACTCTTTGCGACCCCATGAATTGTAGCACGCCAGGCCTCCCCGTCCATCACCAACTCCCGGAGTTCACTCAGACTCACGTCCATCGAGTCCGTGATGCCATCCAGCCATCTCATCCTCTGTCGTCCCCTTCTCCTCCTGCCCTCAATCCCTCCCAGCATCAGAGTCTTTTCCAATGAGTCAACTCTTCGCATGAGGTGGCCAAAGTACTGGAGTTTCAGCTTTAGCATCAGTCCTTCCAAAGAACACCCAGGACTGATCTCCTTCAGAATGGACTGGTTGGATCTCCTTGCAGTCCAAGGGACTCTCAAGAGAGTCTTCTCCAACACCACAGTTCAAAAGCATCAATTCTTCCGCGCTCAGCTTTCTTCACAGTCCAACTCTCACATCCATACATGACCACTGGAAAAACCATAGCCTTGATTAGACAGACTTTTGTTGGCAAAGTAATGTCTCTGCTTTTGAATATGCTATCTAGGTTGGTCATAACCTTCTTTCCAAGGAGTAAGCGTCTTTTAATTTCCTGGTTGCAGTCACTATCTGCAGTGATTTTGGAGCCCCAGAAAATAAAGTCTGACACTGTTTCTCCATCTATTTCCCATGAAGTGATGGGACCAGATGCCATGATCTTCGTTTTCTGACCAGACTCAGAAAGGGGGATGGTGGTTACCAGGAGCCGGGGAAGAGGGGAAAGGAGGAGCGTTACTGTTTAATGGGGACAGAGTTTCAGTTTGGAAAGATGAAAGAAAATACGATGGTGGATGGTGGTAATGGTTACAGAATAATGTCAAGGCATTCAGTACCACTGAACTGTACACTGAAAACCTGTTAAGATGGTACATTTTATGATATGTGCATTTTACAGCTTTTTTAAATGGGGAAAAACTACCAAACACTCATGTCCTGGCTCACAGTCTGTAGGTCAGAAGTGCAGGCTGACTCAACTCAGGGTCTTCATCAAGGTGTTAAGTGGAATGGGCCTGGAAGGAAGAATCTACCTCCAAGTTCATTCCGGTTGTTGGCAAATTCTAGCTCCGCGGCTCTGAGGCTCTGTTCCTGGAGGCTGCTCGCCACCCTTCCCAGACAACCATCTCGATCTTTGAAGCCAGGAATGCACATCAGAGCCTTCTCATGCTTCAGAACTCACTATCTTCCCTTCTGCTTCCAGGTAGAGAGAGATCTCTGCGTTTAAGGGATTTGATTGGGTCAGACGTGTAAGGTTGGACCCCGGGGGCCATGATGGGCCGCCCCTCCTATCCCTCCCGCCGGCCAAAAAGTCCCTAAGGCAGGATCCTCCCGGATCCCGGGGACCAATGACAGCACACTTCGCCGGTTGCCATGACGAGCCGCTCCCTCCTCTCCCCCGCCGGCGGGGGAAGTCCCTAACGGAGGGAGCCTCCCGGATCCCGGGGACCAATGACAGCACGCTCCGCCAGCTAAAGCCGCCCCGCCCCAGCGGCATAGAGAAACCTATCAGCTCGCGAGGCCGCAACCTATCCAAACCCCCTTCCGCCAACCCAGCCATCCCTCGCAGCGTGCAGCGTGCGTATATAAACAAACTTCCAACACGGCCCAGGCGCGCGGATTTCCTCGACCTGCCCCCGTTCGGTCCGGGAGCCCCGCCTGGGAGCGCTATGCCATTAAAGCCTGTTAGACATTTTTTGGTGTACCTGGTCGTCTTTTACCTAACAAGACCCATCCAGAAAAATCTGTATTTTAAGATCAACTAACTTGGGACTTTAATTCCATCTGCAAAAATCCCTTCACAGCAGTATCTATACTCACATTTGGCAGAATAACTAGGGAAGGGAAACATGCGCACCACCTTTAGAGTTCTGCCTACCGCAAGTAAGGCATTCTCAGATGGAAGAAAACTCAGAGGATTCCTTATGAGAGACCTTCCGTAACAGAGAGGTTAAAAAAAGTTCTTTGGGTTGAAAAGAAAGAATACCAGAGGTGAACTTGAACTTGAGAAATAAAGGAAGAACTATAGGCATATAATAATTGGGGTGAATATAAAATATAATTTTTTCCTCTAATGTATGACTGTTGAAAGCTAAAATTATAACATATTATGATGAGTTTGCAATGTGTACACATGAAAACTATAACACTTATTAAAGTTATAAAGTCTTCCCTGGTGGCTCAGATGATAAAGCATCTGCCTACACTGCGGGAGACCCAGGTTCGATCCCTGGGTTGGGAAGATCCTCTGGAGAAGGAAATGGCAAACTACTCCAGTACTCTTGCCTGGAAAAGTTATAAAAGCTTAACGCATGGGGATGAAGGTAAAGATATCTATAAATTTACAAAGCTTCTACACCTTACTGAAAGTGATACAATACTAATTCTAAGGAGACTGTAAGAAGTTAGGTATGTATTTTAATCCTTAGACCTGAGACAGGCTTAGAACCTGGGACCCTTTGCTTCAATGCTTGCACCTGCACATACCTCTCTTCCAACAACAAAATACAAAGAGTCCATATGGGACTAAAAATAACTGCATGCATGTGCAGTTAGAGCAAATTCTGGACAAAAAGATACAAAGAGGTTAAAAACAAACAAACAACCCAACTGCCAGTTTTGAAGAGCCTGGGGAGCAGGGTTGGGAGCAGAAGCATGGTCCTGTGCACGCCTTCTGCACACACGACCACCTAAGGAGTGGGCAAGCCACCTGAGCCACTCCTCCAGCCGGACCCCTGCGCACCCCTACCCTCACCCCATATAAGGAACCAGCTTGCTCCACCTCTTCAGCAAGTAATCAAGCAAGGGAACCTGTTACTTGCTCTCACTCCCCCACCCCCGCCACAGCAAGGCCCTCAATAAAGCCTCCCCTGAGTTTTGCATCTGACCTCTGATCAATTTCACTGACGAAGGAGGCCAAGAACCCTGGTTGGAACAGCACAACCACTAAAAAAATAACCAGAAACTATGCAGCAAAAACACCAAGAGATAAATTAAAATGGAATACTAAAAAAAATTCAAATACATACCCAACAAAGCTGGGAAGTGGGCACAGCACAGGAGTGAAGGGGGTAGAAACCAGAGGAACTCAACAGAGACAACAAAGTGAAAACGATAAAACTAGCCTTAAATATCATATCGATGGGCTTCCCTGGTGGCTCAGAAGGTAAAGACTGCCTGCGATGCAGGAGACCTGAGTTAGATCCCTGGGTCAGGAAGATCCCCTGGAGAAGGGAATGGCAACCCACGCCAGTATTTTGGCCTGGAGAATTCCATGGACAGAGGAGCCTAGGGGGCTACAGTCTACGGGGTCTCAAAGATTGGGCACAATCGAGGAACTAACACACATCATATCAAAAATTTAAAAACATATCAATAATTACAATAAATGCTGATCTCAACTTTCCAATTAAAAATCAGAGATTGACATAACAAATAAAAACCAAGACCCACAAGCAAGTGACAATAGACAACAGAATACACAGAAGTGATAAATGGGAAAGATAGGCCGTACAAACTAAGCAAAAAAGGCTGCAACGGGCTCTTTTGATCAGATTAAACAGACCAAGAATACCACCAGATGGCTCTCTGGTGGTCCCGTGGTTAGGACTTGGTGTTTTCACCGCCATGGGCCTGGGTTCAATCCCTGGTTGGGGAGCTAAAATCTCACAAGCTGCAAGGTGTGGCCAAAACAAACAAAGAAAAAACGTATTACCAGCAATAAAGAGAAACACTAATAAAAAAAGGAATAATTTACCAGGAGGACATTAACAATTATAAATGGACATCTACCTAATAGCAGAGCTCCAATTTACACGAAACAGAAGTTGGTAGAGTTAGAGAGAAACACGCAAGAGGCACAGTTATAGAAGACGTTAATACCTTCATCCACCAGTTGACAGAACCAGACAAACCATCAGTAAGCACGCGGACCATCCGAACAACACCGTAAAGCATCTTGATCCAGCAGATGTTTATAGAGTACTGTAATTGCTGATACCGTCCTTCTCAAGAACACAACGTGTATTTACCAAGACAGACCACGTACTGGGCCATAAAGCAAATCAATGTTAAAGGAACTGAAATCATCCCAAGTGCACTCACTGACCACAGAAGAATTAGAAACCAATGCTAATGAAGTATCCAGGAAAACATCAACTATCTGAAAATTAAATAATACACCTTAAAGAATTCATGGACCAAAAATACAGTCACGAGGCACACGGAAAAGTGATTCTGAACGGGGTGACCGCAAACAAAGAACACATCAAGGCGTGAGATGCAGAGATGTCCCTGGGCGTCCAGTGGTTAAGAATCCACCCTGCAGTGCGGCGGATACAGACTCCATCCCTGGTGGGGGAAACTAAGATCCCACACGCCACAGCTAGAAAGTCCGTGTGCCACAGCGCAAGACCCCGCAGGCCCCAACCAAGACCACACACAGCCAATACATTCTTTAAAAGACATCACTAAGAACTACAATACTTTGGCCACCTGATGCAAAGAGCTGACTCATTTGAAAAGACCCTGACGCTGGGAAAGATTGAAGGCAGGAGAAGAAGTGGACAACAGAGGATGAGATGGTTGGATGGCGTCACCGACTCACTGGACATGAGTTTGAACAAACTCTCGGAGTTGGTGACGGACAGGGAGGCCTGGCGTGCTGCAGTCCATGGGGTCACAAAGAGTCGGACAACTGAGCGACTGAACTGAAGAATTACAAAGGCAAGTCACTGAGTGGAAGAAAATTTAATACATCTATCAGACAAAGGGTTGTATCAACACTGTATAAAGAACTCAAACTCAATAATAAGGCAAATATCCCGATAAGAAAGTGGACAAAATACTTGTAAACACTTTCAAGCAGACATTCAAATGCCCGATAAGCACATAAAAAGATGCTCCATGTCCTTAGTCATCAGAAATGACGTCAAAATTAGAAGTGCCGGCTTTCCCTGGTGGCTCACTGGTTAAGAATGCGGGAGACAAAGGTTGAATCCCTGATCTGGGAAGATCCCAAATGCCATGGAGCAACAAAGCTACAACTACTGAGTCTGCGCTTCCGAGCCTGGGAGCTGCAACCGCTGAGCCCAAGAGCCGCAGATACTGAAATCCAAGCGCCCTGGAGCCTGAAGCCACCGCGATGAGCAGCCCGCACGCCACGGCTAGAGAGGAGCCTCCGCTCGTCGCAACTAGGGGAAAGCTCCCGCAGCAACGAAGACCCAGCACAGCCAAATGAGTAAAATTATTTTAAAAATTAGAAATGCCAATTAAAGCCACGAGCTATCACCACCCATTAGGACAGCTAAAATTAAAAAAACAGAACCAACCAACTTGACCTTAGCAAGCCGTAGCAAATATGTAGAACAATGGAAACTTTCAAACACTGCAAACAGCAAAAGAAAACAGTAACAACCACTTTGGGAAATAGTTCGACAATTTCTTAAAAAGTTAAACGTACATATGCCATTAAGATTCAGCTACTCCACTCCTAGGTATTTACAAGAGAAATACAAACAATGTATGGCCACACAAATGTTTACAGAAAACTGTTTGCAATAGACCCAAACTGGAAACAAGCAAGAGCCCACAACCGATGAATGGATAAAGCAATTATGCCGTGTCCATATGCTGGACTGTGTCTGCAGGAGGCACGCTCTGTGACCCCTAATCCCCAAAACATAATTCTCTCCCCTTGAGTGTCCATCACACTGAGTGACTTAAAAATACATATATACATATACATACACTGATTTATCTGATGCATTGGGTCACAGTTGCCTCATGGATGTTCTTTTGTTGTGGCTCACAAACTCCGAGGCACACTGGCTCCAGAGCACGCAGGCTCAGTAGCTGCACGTGAGATCTTAGTTCTCCCACCAGGGATCAAACCCGTGTCTCCCACATTGCAAGGCAGGCTCTTAACCACTGGACCATCACGGAAGTTTCCGAATGCATGCTCAGTCCCTTCAGTCGTGTCCGACTCTTTTTGATCCCATGGACTGTAGCCCACAGGTTCCTCTGTCCATGGGGATTCTCCAGGCAGGAATCCTGGAGCGGGCTGCCATTTCCTTCTCCAGGGATCTTCCTGACCCAGGGACAGAACCCACCCTCTCTTCCATCCCATCTCCTGCAGCGGCAGGTGGGTTCTCCACCACTAGCGCCACCTGGGAAGCCCCTGCATGACTTCCAGTGAAGAGATAAGGCAGCAGGAATGCGGCTGCTTCTGAGATTAGGTTTAAGAAGTTCCTGCCTTCTTGCCAGTCGCTGTGTGTCTCTGGTGACTCCAGAGGAGCCGATGGGAGAGGCCCTCGTGACATGGCAGGATGCTGAGGCCCTCGTCCAACAGCCAGCCACCCCTGAGGCGCCAAAACCTGAGGACAGCCAGGTCAGTGAGTGTGCAGGCAGCCCATCAGCCTCTGCTGAGTCTTGGGGTGACTGTGTTCTAGCTGATGACTTAACTACAACCTCAGGAGACACTCAAGACACAGGCACCCCACCCAGCCACCCTAGACTGCATGGTAATAAGTATGGGTTCTTAAAAATGTGGCTTCTTTAAGTCTGGGGACTTCCCTGGTGGCACAGTGGATAGGGATCCACCTGCCAATGCACTGGACACGGGTTCAATCCCTTGTCGGGGAAGATCCCACGTGCCGCCCGTGCACCGTAACTGCTGAGCCAGTCTGTGCTCTAGAGCCCGGGGGCCACAGCTATTAGAACCCACACACCCTAGAGCCGCTGCTCTGCCACAGAAGGCACTGCAGTGAGAAGCCTGTGCACCGCGATGGAGAGCAGCCCTTGCTCTCTGCAACTAGGGAAAAGCCCTCCTAGCAAGACGACCCCATGCAGCCAAAAAATAAACAAACGCAAAAATAAAATTACATTTAAAAAAACAAACACCCAAGTGTTGAGAGTACAGATCTTCCTCGACTCACAATGGGGTTTGTATCCTGATAAACCCATCAAAAGTTGAAAATATTGTTAAGTCAAAAATGCATTTAGGGAAATTCCCCGGTGGTCCAGTGATTCAGATTCTGCACTTTCACTCCCAAGGACATGGGTTCTATCCCTGGTCGAGGAACTAAAATCCCACAAGCCATGCAGTTGGGGGGAAAAAAAATGTATTTAGTACACTGACCTCCAGAACATCATAGTCTTAGACCAGCCCGCTTTAAATCTGCTCAGAACACTTACAACAGCCGACAGTTGGGCAAAACTGTCCAACACGAAGCCTATTTGACCATCAAGCACGTGAGCACCTCCTGCCACTTACTGAACGCTGGATAGAAAAATAGAATGGCTGAGTGGGTACAGAATGCTGCAATGTACCCTCGTGGTTCAGTGGGTGACGGGGCGCCACGGCCCTGCCACCGCCCAGCGTTGTGACGGAGGAGCAGAGTGCAAGCTGCCAGGGCGGCGGCGACCGGAACTCAAACCGCAAAGTCCGGTTCTACCAGATGCACATCAGCTTCACACGACCGCCAAGTCGGAAACCAGACCATTGAACCATCTGTAATTTGTAGCTGGGGACCACCTGTAATTTGTTTAACTGTTACAATTCCTCAGCAGTAAAAAGGAATGAACTCTGGATGTGCACAGAAGCCCACGTGGATGGATCGCTAAATCATTAAGCCACAGACAGGCAGCCAGCTGAAGAGTGTCCAGGCTCTATGATCCCATGTATATAAAATCCTAGAATAATGTGCCATTGAGATGGACAGAAAGCCACCTGTAGCTGCAGGAAGGGATTACCGGGGCACAAGGAAACGTTTGGGGGTAAAGACTATTATTTGGGGACTTCCTTTATGGTCTAGTGGTTAAGACTCTGAATTCCCAATGCAGAGGGTGCCAGTTCGATCGCTGGTCAGGGAACTAGACCCCCACATGCCACAGTGAAGACTTGGCACAGTTAAATAAATAAAAAAATATTTTTTAAAAAAGAAGATTGCTATTTTGATGTACTGACTGCTGAAGAGATGCACAATATGTCAAAACTGATCAAAACACACACTTTAAATAGCGGCAGCTTGGTGTACTTCAACTATACTCCAAATAAAGTGATGACCTTCTTTAAAGAAAAAAACATGCTTTTGAACACTTGCACACTGGGGCTTGCTCTCTCTCACCGCTGAGAATCCTTCTGCCACCCACTGGACTGGCCCCAAGGAGGAGAATGGGGGCACCCACAGGCAATGCCTTGCCAGTCCCCAGACCACTCAGCCCCAGGGAGCCAGCCCCACATTTCAGACCCACACGATCCTGACAACACGTGCCTGGTGTATTAGACCACTAAGTTCTGAGCTGGTTCTGCAACAAAAGCCAACTGATCACTGATACAGAAGGTTTCCTCTGGGAGCAGGAAGAACCGGGACGGGGGCAGGAGAGTGGGGAGCAGGCAGAGGCTGAATAAAGGGAGAGGCCGCAGTGGCTGGGCCAGAAGGGAGGCCGAGCGCCAGATGGATACAGACAAGTGGGGGGACTGGCGGGTGCGGTGGGGTGCACCCAGCCCAACCGCATCCAGAGGGGAGGAGGGGAAATGAGCGGGCAAGAGCGACAGGGTGAACTACATACGCTTTTCCCTCCTCCCTCAGTGCCCAGGGCAGAGCTGGGCTGGTGGGTATGGGATGAGGGTCTTTTTTTTTTTTTTTTCCTCCCAACGGTGCCACTCAACTTACAGGATTTCAGTTCCCCGGCCAGGGATTAAACCCAGGCCCCAGCCGTGAAAATGCTGAGTCCTAACCACTGGACCGTCAGGGAGGTCCCTGGGATGAGGGACTGGGTCACAACCAGGAGCTCGGGCTCAGCGGCCAGACTGCGTGGGCTGCTTCCCCTCCCAGCGCCTCCTCGGTTTCCTCGTCCTTAAAATGGGGACACCACCACCTCTCGGGGTTATCGTGGGAATGAGAAGAGTGTGTGGCTGTACAGTGCTTGGACCCTCAGCTAAGACGGGCTCCGTGATCTGAGGTTAGGAAGCGGCTGGAAGAAACTGGAAGGGTGTTCTGGCCAGTCTGGGGAAATGAAAACCATTGAGAAATGAGGTCACACAACGTTAGCAACAGAGAAGGCAATGGCACCCCACTCCAGTACTCTTGCCTGGAAAATCCCATGGATGGAGGAGCCTGGTAGGCTGCAGTCCATGGGGTCGCTAAGAGTCGGACACAACTGAATGACTTGACTTTCACGTTTCACTTTCATGCATTGGAGAAGGAGATGGCAACCCACTCCAGTGTTCTTGCCTGGAGAATCCCAGGGACGGGGGAGCCTGGTGGGCTGCCATCCATGGGGTTGCACAGAGTCGGACACGACTGAAGTGACTTAGCAGTAGCAACGTTAGCAAGACCTGTGACTTCTAAGCTTGACCCAGAGAGCTGGGCTCTTCCAGAAGGATCTGGGGGTGCGGGGAGGCGCTTCAAGGTTGTTGATCTATTGGAGGGCTGGGCTGGCCTAAATATTCCTGGGGGAGGCACCAGGGCAGCTACCAACCTCACCCACCCAGTCAAGGGCTGGAGGTTTTAAAGGCAACAACAACAAAAGGACCACTGTGGGGAAGACGAGAAGCTGCCTTCGCTATCTATGCCAGAGGGGTCACTGGCTGGCTGACTCACGAAGCTCTCAGCCAAAATCCACCTCCCCTGGTACACAAAGCCCCCAAATCACCCTCTGAATAGCAACCAGGTGGAGGCACCCAGCCAGCCAGCCATTCAGTCCCACACATTGTCATTGGGTAACTCCAACAGACTAGTGTTCTAGGCTCAGAAATACAATTCAGGATGGATGGAGAGATGATCACACTCAGTGGGTAAGTCAGACAGAGACAAATATCACATATCAGTTAGTTACATGTGGAATCTAAGAGATGATACAATGGACTTATTTACAAAAACAGACAACAAACAGAAATGGACTCACAGACTTAGAAAACAAACCTACGGTTCCCAAAGGGGAATTGGGAGGGAGGGATAAATTAGGAGTTTGGGATTAACATTCAAACTACTAATATATAGAACAGATAAACAACAAGGACCTATAGTACAGGGAACTAAAGTCAGTATCTTGTAGTAACCTATAATGGAAAAGAATCTGAAAAAGAGCGGATATATACCTGAATCACGCCTGAAACTAACACAACACGGGAAATCGACCATACTTCAGAAAAAATACAATTCTGTGCAACAAATCCTACCAAAATACCATCATTTCAGCAAGGTTAGGTGCCTGTAAGGCTGCTAAGTGGATGAAGCTTTGCCACGAAGATGTTCAAGTGAGCAGCTACTGTTTTAAAGCATTTATCAGGTGCCAGGCCCTGAGAATAATCATGTCTGCAGTGACCCTGAGCCAGGGTGACCCAGGGGTTAAGAATCTGCCTTGCAATGCAGGGCTTGCGTGTTCAATCCCTGGTCAGGGAACTAGATCCCGCATGCCACCGCGGGGCAACTAACTGAGCCTGCCACCACAACCAGAGAGAGCTGGCACCCCACAACTAGAAAGGCGAAGGACCCCCTCCTCCCCCAGCCACAGCAAGAGAGCCCAGGCGCCTGCCAGAAAAAGCCCCAGCCCAAGGAAGACCCAGCGCAGCCAAAAAATTCTTTTAAAGTTGAGTGTCTCAGTTATCTTTAAAAACAAAAAATAACAAAACACAGAGCCAACTTTGTCATCTGTGCGAATTTAAGAGATTTAAATTCCCCATCCTCCCTTCCATCACGTGTAAATGGGGACAAGCACAGTAAAAGGATCGTTTAAAGATAACACTAGTGGACACACGGCCAGGCTCTGTTTTGAGAGCCTCCTACAGGAGTGTCCCAGGGGAGCCCCAGGTGGGCCTTATTCACTGAGGTTCACAGCTGTAACCTGAACCTCCCCACCCACCCCCCAATTCGGGCACCGAGCGCCCCGCGGAGACGCCAACCCCTGCCCCAGTTATCATAACAAAAACCGCAGCTGTCCCGGGCGGCCTGGACAAATACCTGGCCCGATGGCGCGGAGATAGGGCCGCAGAGTAAATACATTTGCTGGCGGGGCTGCTGCGCTGCGGCCTCGGGTTCTCGAGTTCTTGACACCCGAGCCTCGCCGGGACATTCCAGCCGGAAAAGGGGGGCCAGGAGCCGGGTGGGAGGTGCTCGAGGGTGGGGAAGAGGGGGCGCTTCCTGGAGGTCTGGGGTGGCGGCGGCAGATAAAGCCAGGCGGGGCCTGGCCCCTCTTGGCAGCAGCAACCCCCTGGGAGCCCCTTGAGGAAGAGACCTAGGGGCGCCCCGGCCCCAGGTTGGTGGTGGAGGCAGGGGTTGTTAGGCAGACAGCACCGTCCGCGTCTCCGGTCCCCGCGCCGTCACCAGCAGCCCCTGGCCCGCCAGCTTGCGACTCCCGAGGCTGGGGCCGGGGGATTCTCGGATCAGCGCGCCCCCGCCCCCAGTGCTGGCTGCGCCGCGGACGCCAAAGTTGCGGGGCCTTCCCGCGCCCCCTACCCAGTCCGTCCAGCTCTCTAGCTCGCGCCCCCGTCCCACTTCCCTCGGTCCCTGTTCCAGTCCGCGGGGGCTCGCCCCATCTCTGCCCCACAACCCCGCCAGGGTCGCCCCTCCCCCGCTCCAAGGACTTCAGCCTGACCAGAGGGGCGAAGAACGTTACTAGAGGAAGGACGGGGCGTGGGATGAGGGGGACACGGCCCCCCAGATCGCCACTACAGGGGCACCTGCTGCCCGCCCGGGGGCCGAGCCGAGGGTTGCCTCCCCGCCAGCTCTCCCGCGGGGGCGTCCGCCCTGCGGAGGGGGCGGCACGGCCAAGGTCCCCGAAACTTCCCGCGGCAGCCGCCGGTTCCCCCAGTCGCGGGCGGCAGGGAGAGGCGTCCCAGGGCAGGGCCAGGTTGGGACCCCGCGGAGCGAGCCTCGGGGCCCGGGGTGGGGGTCGCCCCCGCCTTCCCCGGGAGCCGGGCCGGGGTCGGGGCGCCCACCGGGCCCACCGCCCTTACCTGCGTCCATGGCGCGACCAGCCAGGCTGCACGCCTCCCGCCGCCGTCGGGCCCGGCTCCGCTCTCGCGGACAGCTCGGGTTTCCTGGTGCGCGCGGCGCGGCCGGTTAATCATTGACCGCAGGACTGCCCGCGGCTGGGTCAACAGGTGGCTCCTCGCGCGCCCCGGCCGCTGGGGCCCGAACCCGTGCGGCCTGGCCGCCTCCGCAGGACCCGCGCCCGGCCGGCCCCGAGGAAGGGGGCCGAGTCGGAGGGGCGCAACCCAGGCCCAGCTGGGAACGGGCGGAGGGGGCGGCGGGGAAGGAGTGCGGGAGACCCGGCAGCCAGAGAGCCCAGCTGGATGCATTGGTGGCCAACAAGGGCCTTGCGGATCCGAAGAGTGCCCAGTCCCCCACTTCTGTGTCTCCCAGCCAGGGAAGCCAGCAGTGCAGATTTTCATATGAAATCTCCTGGGGTTTAAAACACTGTGTGTGACACTTCTGTTCCCTGAGACTTGCCAGATTGGAGAACTCAAAGCAGGTCTACTCCAAACATCCAGAAATGCTAGATAAACTACACCCACAAGCCAGACAGCAATTTCAATTCATAGCTGAGCTCCCAAGATGGGAAGAGAGATCCCTGGGACCAAGGAAAAGGAGGCAAACCCTGGAGGAGGGGACCGGGGTTGGGGGCGGGGGGGGTTCTGCCTGTGCCCTGTAGTAGACTAGTGGTCTCAGTGGTCTGGCATTATTAGTGAAAGCCGCTCAATCGTGTCTGACTCTGCGACCCCATGGACTATACAGTCCATGGAATTCTCCAGGCCAGAATACTGGAACGGTAGTCGTTCCCTTCTCCAGGGCATCTTGCCAACCCAGGTTCAAACCCAGGTCTCCTGCATTACAGGCAGATTCTTTACCAGCTGAGCCACAAGGGAAGCCCAAGAATACTGGAGTGGGTAGCCTATCCCTTCTCCAGGGGATCTTCCCAACCCAGGAATTGAACCGGGGTCTCCTGCACTGCAGGCGGGTTCTTCACCAGCTGAGCAGCCAGGGAAGCGGTCCAGGGCTTGAGTTTCACACACAGGGGCGCTCCCTGCGTTGGCAGTGTGGGGTCTTAACCGCAGGATCACCAGGCGAGTCCCTGCAAAACATGTCAGTCTTTACTTTTTGCGGTTAGAATTTTCATCTAGTCCTTTTAAAATCTGTATGTCTTTCATAATGTCTTTCTTGTGGTGATGCAAAAAAAAAAAAAAAATAGAGACATCACTTTGCTGACAAAGGTCCATATAGTCAAAGCTATGGTTTTTCCAGTAGTCATAGAACAATGTGAGAGTTGGACCATAAAGAAGGCTGAGCGCTGAAGAACTGGTGCTTTCGAACTGTGGTGCTAGAGAAGACTCTTGAGAGTCCCTTGGACTGTAAGATCAAACCAGTCAGTCCTAAAGTAAATCAACCCTGAATATACATTGGAAGGGTTTATGCTGAAGCTCTAATACTTTGGCCACCTGATGTGAAGAGTCGACTCACTGGGAAAGACCCTGATGCAGGGAAGGATTGAAGGCAAAAGAAGGGGTCAGCAAGAGATGAGATGGTTAGCTAGTATCACCATGTCCATGACTCAGTGGACATGAGTTTGAGCACACTCTGGGAGACAGTGAAGGACAGAGAAGACTTGTGTGCTGCAGTCCATGGGGTCGCGAAGTTGGACCCGACTGAGCGACTGAACAACAACACTCTAGTCCATGTGCTTTCTCTTCAAATGGTTTTTAAAACTTTCTATTGGAAAGTAATTTCAAACTCAGAGACCTCATGGGCTGTAGCACGCCAGACTTCCCTGTCTTCTCTAGTGTGTTTTTTTGGCCAGGACAGAATCTAGGCCAAGATTACATGTAGCATTTGCTTGCCATGTTTGCAAACACTTGTATAGACCTGGTTTTAAATTCTTTTCAAATTGCTATCATATGTCCAGTTTCTCAGATATGAATCTGCCCATTTGCTGCACCTGCTGTTGCACACGAGGCAGATCTCCTCACTGCCGGGGTCCAGCCCCGGTGGATCCAGGGAATTCGAAGGGTGGACGGCGTCGGCGTAAGAAAAACTTATTTGTTTATTAATATAAGATTAGATTAAGAAACAATAGTATAGTAGGAAAATTAAGTAGAGAAAGAGGGCTGAATAACTTGGATTATGTGGAAGACCAATAAAGTTCCGGACAAGGAACTTGCACCATCTACGTTAGGCCACCGGCATCTGTTTGAATATCGGAGAGTGCCCCGCCTTGGGCTCTAAGAAGGATCTTAGAAGCCGAGACAAATAAGTAGACATGATGAGCCTCCCTGCTCCAGATGGGAATTCAGCCGGAAAAAGAAAAGAACGACATGGGGAAGCCCAGCATCGGTGCAAGACTCCAAAAACTATTTTTCAAAATCAGCTTATATACCCCAGGTTGTACATAAAGAAAAAGAGTTATGCAGGGGCAGCAGTCCTGACCCTCATTGAGACAAGGCTTTCTTTTTGCATACCCTCCCGTATACAAAAGGTCTCAGGTGGCTTACATTATCTTCTGGCCAAGAGGCTTGTTAACATTTTTATGGCTCTCTTCCTGGATAATTGTCCAGAAAACTCCTTTTCCCTAGAAGTGTTTCCTCTTTACTCTGCATCACCCTCAAAGTACAAAAAAGTTACATTCCTATAGAACAAAGGTGCGGTGGGTTATAACAAAGAAGGTACTTAACTCAAAGTTCTAGTGTTGCTAATACCAGGTCTACTACCTGTTTTTCTATATACCAACTATACCTAAAAATAAAAGATATGAGAATTTGGCAGCAAGTATTGGCTCAACAAATGAAACCTTTAATCGGTCCTATTCTAATGATTTTGACTCCTCGGAAACCTCGACATTCCTAGGATGTTTTATGCTCCCTGTGTCCCCCACAGTTGGGAGGCCTCAAACAATCACATGCGCAGCCTGCAGGCAGGCTAGAAAGGCCATCAGAGGGGTTTTTGGATTGAAACACTCTTTCAAATGCAGAAGACGAAAGCCCTGAATTGACTTTTTCCAGAGAACGTCAGAAGAGTGGAAAAGCAGGCAGATTCTTATTTTTTGGGGGGTGGATGCTCAGGAAATTCCAGGGGGAAAACCTGAGGTCTGATTAGCCTTGCCATCAGAGCTCTGCCGCATGACCTTGTCACGGGTGGAATTCCTCACGCTGGCTCCCGGCACCTCGAGGGCTTCAGCATCATCATGAGTTCACGGCCAGAAGTAAACTTCTAAAGGTGCCCTGTGTGAGCCACATGTGCGCCTGCAACACGAGTCGGGTGGCTCCTTTGGTGAACCATCTTGTGTTTCTCACTTGGCGTTTCTGCACCACGTGGAGGGCCCGCTCCACTTTCTGCCGGAGGACTCTGCCCAGAGCCACTGGGGTAGTGGCTTGCTTCAGTCTCACAAAAGCACAGTCCCTTTCAGTCTCCAGCCATATGCAGAGGGCCAGTTCTAGAACCTGCTACTGTGCGTGGGACTGTGACTCTGACTCTCAGCCTCCAAGGCACAATTGGGTTCTGGCCCCATCGTGGGCAACTCGGCTCCAACCACTGGCAGCGAGAGCCTTCTCTCAAGGCCTGGATACCGTATTTCCCTTTCTCGTCTTGGGCGGACGATGCCCTCCTCCACGTCTGGAGCATGTATGTGTGCGGGCATGCTGGCATGGCTCTCGTGACTGGAGGTCCATTTGCAGCCACAAGCCTTGGGTGAACCATATAATAATATCTCTGCTTCTCAATTTCCCCATCAGGAAAATGGGTTTGTTAAAATAAAAACAAACGAAGACTAGCCTTGAATGTCCCCTGGGTAGACAAAACCAGTTTTGTCACCAAGCAGGGCCCTATGGGGCCTTCCTAGAACAGACTCCAACCCCCGCCATACCCTCTGCCTGCCTCTTGTCTGTAGAGAAACTACTAGCATCCTAGGCCTTCCCCAAGTCCTGGGTGAGTGCAAGTCACTCAGTTGTGTCCGACTCTTTGCTACCCCATGGACTGTAAAACCCATGGAATTCTCCAGGCCAGAATACTGGAGTAGGTAGCCTTTCCCTTCTCCAGGGGATCTTCCCCACCCAGGGAGCAAACCCAGGGCTCCCAATTGCAGGCGAATTCTTTACCAGCTGAGCCACAAGGGAAGCCCAAGTTCTAAAGAGCACATTAAAGCAGAGAAGTGAGAAAATGCGGAAAGAAAACCAGTCGAGCAAGACAAAATAATAATAGTTTAGCTATTCAAGTCAAGGACCTTTAGTTCCTCCTCCAGGGCTATAGTTAATATTCTGAGCTGTGTCCTTTGAGCTGTTTTGCAGATACCCAAATCCCACCAGGTGGAAGAAGTTAACTGTCTGCTGCCCACAAGCACACAGACTCCAGGCCAGTTAGAACTAGCAGGTTGATGATGTTGACTCCTGATTACCCCCCTCCCTCACCCTGTCTTTAAAAACCTTCCCTGAAAGCCTTTGGGGAGTTCAGGACTTTTAAGCACTGCTTGTCCTGGACTTCTTCCTTGGTGCCTGCGATAAACGGTCCATTTTCCTTCACCACAACCTGGTGTGGGTAGATTGGCTTTGTTACATTCAGACAAACACACTCAAGTTTGGTTTTCCTGACAGTTCAGCCATACAAACAAAATTTAATGTAGCTTATTTTGCAAGAGTAACTTGCCTGGGGTCATCCCTTCCTTCTGCCTCTGGAAATCATAAGCACAGGTGAAACTGTTTCCCAGAATTGGTGTGAGGGAACCAATTCCCTATCACTTAAGAAAATCTCAGCATTATTAACATAACCAATCACGGCGAAGATTAGTCAACTGCCTCTCACTGTCCGAGCTGCTTTATAATAACGTACCCTGAGCCTTATTCTGTGTTTGTTATGCCCAGAGTCCGAGTCCCCAAAACTGAGAGAATAAGACATCCACAGCAATGCAAAAACATGAAGGGGTTTTATTTCTAGCTCGAGCTAGGGCTCCCGCCACATCCAACGCAGTGGAGTGGAGCAAGGAGCCCCAAGCCCAGATTTACAGCAGTATTTATAGGTTTTAGAACAAAGACAGAGAGTTGGCAAGGGCTGATTGGCCGCAGGGGTTTCCTGGTATTTACTAATTGGCTATTGGCTGCAGGGGGATGTCTTTTACGTCCTGATAAACTCAAACCAGGTTACTGGGGAGTATGCTGATTAGACAAGTCCTGGCATCCGCAGGGATGACCTCACTGGGCAATGACTCAGCTTTTCCCGTGAGTCCTACCTTAGTCCCTGAAGGCTATCATGGCGTTTGTTAGGTCCCAAAAGTGTTTTGCTTTGAAAGCTCTCTGTTCAAGAACTGTCTTTTGCACAATCAACTTTTACTATTAACAGTTACCACTTCAGCTATTCATGGGTTCCCGCGTGGTGCAATGACAAAGAATCTACCTGTCAATGCAGGAGACCCAAGAGACACAAGTTTGATCCATGGGTCAGGAAGATTCCCTGGAGCAGGAAATGGTAACCCACTCCAGTATTCTTGCCTGGGAAATCCCATGGACAGAGGAGCCTGGAGGGCTACAGTCCATGGGGTCGTGAAGAGTTGGACACACTGAGCACGTGAACACACACACACACACACACGTAATGATTCGTGGGTTTATTCCTGCTATTTCTGCAGTTTTGAGAGGTTGTGTAAGGCTTTACTCCTATTCAAGATATATAACCAGACCTGTTTTATCTTTGCACTATCTAGCCACAGCTGTATCAGACTGGAAGAGCAAACACCAGAATACAACACCACGGTTTTCCTCGGGTGAGGGGTTAGGGTTAATTTTAGTTTTGTGTGCATGTTTGTGTGTATGTATTTTCTGCAATGAATGAGCATGAGTTACACCTGGGATTGGGAAACTAGCAATACTCTTAAAATGTCAGGCACCTGGTCAGCCCAAGTGCTGAGCATCAACTTGTGTCCAACAAAAGCTTAAAGACCTGAAGGGGATGAACCGACAATTTTTGCAGGCAGTGGGGCTGGCTAAGTGGATCGGGGAGGAGGGCCACATTGGAAAGCTAGGCTTCCTGTGTTCCTGTGAACTTGACCAGGTGGGGCAATGGTGAAGATGGGGGCAAGAATCCCAGAGTTCTGCCTTACCTGGTTCTGAGAAAACCAAGGCTGAGTCTCAGCCCCACTACTCATTCAGCAACGACAGATGCTTCCTGCACAAGGCAGAGTCAGCCCAACAAGCAGCCACAGCCCTGCCCTCACCGGGCTCAGGGCTCAGCTCTAGAGACAAACACCAAGCAGGTGATTGCAAAACCTGCTCCATAGTTGCAGTTGTGGTCCATGCTTTCCACGGAGAGCACTGAGGAGCTGGCCTGGTCCAGCTGTGGGAGAGGACCAGGGCATGCTGGGAAGAGTCAGCTGGGCAGAGGGTGGGGTGGGAGGTCTGGGAGGGCGTGTGGGCCTGGGGCTTGGTGGAAGCATGTAGCGTTAGATGAGAGGTGGTTGGGGGTGGGCTGGTTTGCTTGTGAAGATGGGCTCCCTTTGCTGTCCCTCCCTAGTGGCTAGCCTTGTGCTGGAGCAACAAGAATACCAAAAAGGAGGACTTCCTGGTGGTCCAGTGGCTAAGACTCTTGAGTTCTCAGTGCAGGGGGCCCAGGTTCGATCCCTGGTCAGGGAACTAGATCCCACATGCCACAAAAAAGATCAAAGATCCTGAGTGCCACAACTAAGACTGGCATAGCCAAATAAATAAATATTAAAAAAAGAAGAAGGGACTTCCAGTGGTTCCAACTCTGAGCAGCCAACACAGGGGTTGCAGCTTTGACCCCTGGTAGGGGAACTAGGATCCCACGTGCCATGCAGCATGGCCAAAAGATAATAATAATTTTTTTAAAAGAATACAAAAAAATAACGGAAATTCCCTGGCAGGCCAGTGGTTAGGATTCTGCACTTTCACAGCCAAGGGCCAGGGTTCAATCCCTGGTCAGGGAATTAAGATCCTACAACATGAACAGCATGCCCCCCTCCCTCAAAAAGTGTCAGTATTAAATATATATAAATATACACACACAAAATAGGCTTCCCAGGTGGCACTAGCAATAAAAATCCGCCTGCCAATGCAGGAGACGTGGGTTCGATCCCTGGGTGGGGAAGATCTCCTGCAGGAGGAAATGGCAACCCACTTCAGTATTCTTGCCTGGAAAATGCCACGGGCAGGGGAGCCTGGTGGGCTACAGTCCATGGGGTCGCAGAGAGTATGACATGGCTGAGCACGCGTGCACATACAAACAATCTAGTTAATATCACTGGCCCTGGGAGGAGCAGATCCCAAACAGACAAATGGAGAGACGCAGGCAGAACAGGCACTTCCTCAGAGCTGGGCCTTATGCCAGGCCTTCTGTGTGCCTTGAGCATAGCAGCCTCACTGTGGGATTTCCCTGTTGAGAGTTCGCTAAGATACTCCATCGTTCTGCTGCCTGGTATCCACTGTGGCCAACTGCCTGCAGAGACCTCAAACTGACTCGAGCCCCTTCACACACCCACACACCCTAGATAGCAGCCTGTTCACCAGCAAACACATGCTCTTGTGATCAAGAGTCTCCCCACTGCCTTCTAGTGCCTCTATGTCTTAAGCGCCCTAGAGATAAGACCCCAGTTCAGTTCAGTTCAGTCACTCAGTCGAGTCCGATTCTTTGTGACCCCATGAACCGCAGCACGCCAGGCCTCCCTGTCCATCACCAGCTCCCGGAGTTCACCCAAACTCATGTCCATCAAGTCAGTGATGCCATCCAGCCATCTCATCCTCTGTCATCCCCTTCTCCTCCTGCCCCCAATCCCTCCCAGCATCAGTCTTTTCCAATGAGTCAACTCTTCACATGAGGTGGCCAAAGTACTGGAGTTTCAGCTTTAGCATCAATCCTTCCAAAGAACACCCAGGGCTGATCTCCTTTAGAATGGACTGGTTGGATCTCCTTGCAGTCCAAGGGACTCTCAAGAGTCTTCTCCAACACCACAGTTCAAATGCATCAATTCTTCGGCACTCAGTCTTCTTCACAGTCCAACTCACACATCCATACATGACCACTGGAAAAACCATAGCCTTGACTAGGCAGACCTTAGTCGGCAAAGTAATGTCTCTGTTTTTCAATATGCTGTCTAGGTTGGTCATAACTTTTCTTCCAAGGAGTAAGCGTCTTTTAATTTCATGGCTGTAGTCACCATCTGCAGTGACTTTGGAGCCCCCAAAAATAAAGTCTGACACTGTTTCTACTGTTTGCCCATCTATTTCCCATGAAGTGATGGGACCAGATGCCATGATCTTCGTTTTCTGAATGTTGAGCTTTAAGCCAACTTTTTCACTCTCCTCTTTCACTTTCATCAAGAGGCTTTTTAGTTCCTCTTCACTTTCTGCCATAATGGTGGTGTCGTCTGCATATCTGAGGTTATTGATATTTCTCCCGGCAATCTTGATTCTAGCTTGTGTTTCTTCCAGTCCAGCGTTTCTCATGATTTACTCTGCATAGAAGTTAAATAAGCAGGGTGACAATATACAGCCTTGACATACTCCTTTTCCTATTTGGAACCAGTCTGTTGTTCCATGTCCAGTTCTAACTGTTGCTTGCTGACCTGCATACTGATTTCTCAAGAGGCAGGTCAGGTGGTCTGGTATTCCCATCTCTTTCAGGATTTTCCACAGTTTATTGTGATCCACACAGTCAAAGGCTTTAGCATAGTCAATAAAGCAGAAATAGATGTTTTTCTGGAACTCTCTTGCTTTTTCCATGATCCAGCAATTTGATCTCTGGTTCCTCTGCCTTTTCTAAAACCAGCTTGAACATCAGGGAGTTCACGGTTCATGTATTGCTGAAGTCTGGCTTGGAGAATTTTGAGAATTACTTTACTAGCACATGAGATGAGTGCAATTGTGTGGTAGTTTGAGCATTCTTTGGCATTGCCTTTCTTTGGAATTGGAATGAAAACTGACCTTTTCCAGTCCTGTGGCCACTGCTGAGTTTTCCAAACTTGCTGGCATATTGAGTGCAGCACTTTCACAGCATCATCTTTCAGGATTTGAAACAGCTCAACTGGAATTCCATCACCTCCACTAGCTTTGTTCGTAGTGATCCTTTCTAAGGCCCACTTGACTTCACATTCCAAGATGTCTAGCTCTAGATTAGTGATCACATCATCATGATTATCTGGGTCGTGAAGATCTTTTTTGTATAGTTCTTCCGTGTATTCTTGCCACCTCTTCTTAATATCTTCTGCTTCTGTTAGGTCCAGACCATTTCTGTCCTTTATCAAGCCCATCTTTGCATGAAATGTTCCCTTGGTATCTCTAATTTTCTTGAAGAGATCTCTAGTCTTTCCCATTCTGTTCTTTTCCTCTATTTCTTTGCATTGATGGCTGAAGAAGGCTTTCTTATCTCTTCTTTCTATTCTTTGGAACTCTGCATTCAGATGCTTATATCTTTCCTTTTGTCCTTTGCTTTTTTCCTCTCTTTTTTCACAGCTATTTGTAAGGCCTCCCCAGACAGCCATTTTGCTTTTTTTGCATTTCTTTTCCATGGGGATGGTCTTGATCCCTGTCTCCTGTACAATGTCACGAACCTCATTCCATAGTTCATCAGGCACTCTATCTATCAGATCTAGACCCTTAAATCTATTTCTCACTTCTACTGTATAATCATAAGGGATTTGATTTAGGTCATACCTGAATGGTCTAGTGGTTTTCCCTACTTTCTTCAATTTAAGTCTGAACTTGGCAATAAGGAGTTCATGATCTGAGCCACAGTCAGCTCCTGGTCTTGTTTTTGCTGACTGTATAGAGCTTCTCCATCTTTGGCTGCAAAGAGATTAATCAATCTGATTTCAGTGTTGGCCATCTGGTGATGTCCATGTGTAGAGTCTTCTCTTGTGTTGTTGGAAGAGGGTGTTCGCTATGACCAGTGCATTTTCTTGGCAAAACTCTATTAGCCTTTGCCCTGCTTCATTCCACATTCCAAGGCCAAATTTGCCTGTTACTCCAGGTGTTTCTTGACTTCCTACTTTTGCATTCCAGTCCCCTATAATGAAAAGGACATCTTTTTTGGGTGTTAGTTCTAAAAGATCTTGTAGGTCTTCATAGAACCATTCAACTTCAGCTTCTTCAGCGTTACTGGTTGGGGCATAGACTTGGATAACTGTGATATTGAATGGTTTGCCTTGGAGATGAACAGAGATCATTCTGTCGTTTTTGAGATTGCATCCAAGTACTGCATTTTGGACTCTTTTGTTGACCATGATAGCTACTCCATTTCTTCAGAGGGATTCCTGCCCACAGTAGTAGATATAATGGTCATCTGAGTTCAATTCACCCATTCCAGTCCATTTTAGTTCGCTGATTCCTAGAATGTCGACGTTCACCCTTGCCATCTCTTGTTTGACCACTTCCAATTTGCCTTGATTCATCGACCTCACATTCCAGGTTACTATGCAATACTGCTCTTTACAGCATCGGATCTTGCTTCTATCACCAGTCACATCCACAACTGGGTATTGTTTTTGCTTTGGCTCCATCCCTTCATTCTTTCTGGAGTTATTTCTCCACTGATCTCCAGTAGCATATTGGGCACCTAATGACCAGGGGAGTTCCTCTTTTGGTATCCTATCATTTTGCCTTTTCCTACTGTTCATGGGGTTCTCAAGGCAAGAATACTGATGTGGCTTGCCATTCCCTTCTCCAGTAGACCACATTCTGTCAGGCCTTTCCACCATGACCTGCCCGTCTTGGGTTGCCCCGCAGGCATGGCTTGGTTTCATTGAGTTAGACAAGGCTCTGGTCCTAGTGTGATTAGATTGACTAGTTTTCTGTGAGTATGGTTTCAGTGTGTCTGCCCTCTGATGCCCTCTTGCAACACCTACCATCTTACTTGGGTTTCTCTTACCTTGGGCGTGGGGTATCTCTTCACGGCTGCTCCAGCAAAGCACAGCCGCTGTTCCTTACCTTGGACAAGGGGTATCTCCTTACCGCCCCCATTCCTGACCTTCAACATGGGATAGCTTCTCTAGGCCCTCCTGTGCCTGCGCCACCACCACTCCTCGGGTTTCTTCTCCAGGCTGCCGCCCCTGGCCTCAGGCTTGGGGTGGCTCCTCAAGGTCACCACCCCTGGCCTCGGGTGCGAGGTGGCTTCTCCTGGCCGTCCCTATCTCCAACGCGGGGTGTCTCCTCCCGGCCACCCCTGACCTTGGACACAGGGTAGGTCCTCTCGGTCGTTCCTGCGCTGTCACAGCCTGGCACTCTAGGCCGCTGCCCCTGACCTAGGACGTGGGGTAGCTCTTCTTGGCCGTGCTTCGTGAGCCGGCCCGCAGCTGCCCGCGCTAGGTAAACCAGTGGGGGTGAATTTCACAAAATCACAGCATTCCCCCCTAACATTTGGGGAGTAAGGAAACACGTTGGTCAGTCACTGGTAACTCTCTCCCTGCGGCTTGGTCGCCAACCTTGTTCCTGAGCGTGTGGATGCCCTACCCTGAGTTTCCCTGTAAGCCCCTCTCAGTTGTGGGAGCGGGCTTTCTCATGCCGACCCAGCCGCCCTTTATGCGCTTCGCTCTGCCCAGGTCCTCAGGACTCAGGAGGCCCAACCACCCACCTCCAGCCCCTCATCATCCCCTCTCTGCTCCACCCCCCATCAGAACCATCCTGTAACCCTTGCTGAAATGGGTTAATGCTTCTTCGCCTGACGTCTCCATGTTAGTCTCTCTTGCATATTTCAGTTTCATCAAATATTCATGGAGGGCTCACAGTGCAGCAGGAGCTAGGCTTGCAGAGAGACTTGATGCCTTGAGGACATTGTACAACAGGAATGGGTCGGTATCTGCCTTCTTGGACCAGGGGCACAGGTGGAATTCAGCAGACAGGGTCCCTTCTTCCCAGCTTGTCTAGGGCTCAGTCAAAAAGTCATCCCACGACTTCTGCCCACCATGTAAGGGGCAGGTTGAGGAGGCCAGGAACTTGCTGGCCAGAGGCAGTGGGGGACCACTGAAGGCTCAGGGTCGTGTTAAGAAACTCGAGGAGGGAGGGATAACGTGGAGGCTCGGCTGGCATGGAGGACCAACAGGAGCAGGGCTAAGCCTGTGCCCAGGCAAGAGGACTGGACCCACACGCTGGAGGCAAGGGCTGACCACCGGGGCCGGTGCGGAGGTGAGAGCGTGCTCTTGGGTGACTGCACAGGAGGCTGCAGAACCGGTTCTAGTTTCCAATTCGGGTCACGGGGCTCAGGAGTCCGACCCGCCTCTATGCCCAAGCACCCAACCCCGACCTTGCGGCCCTGGAGATCATTCCGACGCCTCCCACCGCCACCCCAGGCATCGCGGAGGTGCGGGCAGAAGGAACCTTCTCGGAGGCCGCCCGACATCTGGAGACTACTGCAGCCAGTTGCGAAACCGACTGGCTTTTGGCTTTTGCAGCAAATAATAAAAAACAACCCGGCGTCGCGACAAAGGGTCCAGCTGCCTAGGCGGCCTTCCAGGCCCAGCGGAAGGGCCCGGCCAGGCCCACGCATGCGCGGCACCCTCAGCCACCAACCAGGACTACAGCTCCCGCCGTGCCCCGCGCGCCCACCGCGCCGCCCCGCCCCCTGCCGCGCCGCGTGCCTCCCGGAAGTGGAGCCCCGGGCGGGGGGCGTCTCCGACCTTTGCGCGGCGGCGGCGGCGGCGGGAGCTGGGAGTCAGATGCGGTCGAGCAACGCCGGAGATGGCTTCGGCTGGAGGCGGCGACTGCGAGGGCGCCGGGCCCGAGGCGGACCGCCCTCACCAGCGGCCCTTCTTGATCGGCGTGAGCGGCGGCACCGCGAGCGGCAAGGTAAGGGGCTGGGCGGCGCGGCGGGGCCTGCGAGTCACCCTGGGCGCCCCCGGGACTCCGCGCGGCCTGTCGGGCCTCATTCCAGAGGGAGACCCCCACCTCTAGCTGCCTCGAGGTGCCCCCCACCCACCTCCCGGGCGTGGACAGGGCCGGGGGCGGAGGGGCTGGGGCCGCGGCGGGCCAGGCGGGGAGCGGGTTGCTGGACCCCGGGGCACCCCCGCAAGCTCCCGGCTGGCCTGGCCGCTCGTGGCCTCCAGGTCCGCGTTGCCCCTGCTGGTGCACCCCAGCGCCCTCCCCGCCAGGCGCAGCCGCTGACCTGGCGGCCGCTCGGGAGCTGATGCGCCGGGGTGGGCGTCTCCAGGCGGGGCTCCTGTTTGTGTGTTTCCCAGTCCACTGTATGCGAGAAGATCATGGAGCTGCTGGGACAGAACGAAGTGGATCACCGGCAGCGCAAGCTAGTCATCTTGAGCCAAGACAGGTTCTATAAGGTCCTGACCGCGGAGCAGAAGGCCAAGGCTTTGAAAGGACAGTACAACTTCGACCACCCAGGTAGAGGCTCTGAAGGTGGGGAGAGAGTGGGGGAGAAGGGCGGACCACAGAGACTGGATCCAGAGTTGGCCTTGGATGGGGAAGAGGCCCCAGGTTGTCCCTGGATAAACCTCTATGGAGCAGATTGGGGGTTAAGCCCCAGGGTCTCTCCTGTGTCCTCTGGACCCTGCAGGAGCTCCAGGCTCCATCGGTTGGAGCCGGTCAGGGAGTCTGCAGCTCAGAAGGGCCTTCAGGCCCACTGCTCTGCAACAGTTGTGGTAGTGGAGAAAACTAAAGGCCTTCTTGCTATCAGGGGCCTGCTATGCAGACCGTTTCCACTGGGGCAGAGTCCTCGAGAGGCCAGCAGTGGGTGAACGAGAACCAGAGGCATTGAAGCTCCCTTTCCTGGTCTGGTCAGGGGCCAGGGGAACAGGTGGAGAGGGGATGGGTGAGGGGGATAGCCATGCTGCCCCTCCCTGCTGCTAGTAGACGATTCCGCCCAGTGGCTGGCTCCAGTCTTCATTCCTTTCCAGGGGACACATGGGAAGAAGGTCCGAGGAGCATTAGCCTGTGTTATTTCCCAGAACTAGAAGCAAGACGCCTAACTCACCTACCTCCCAGAACTGGCTGATCAGGAGATCCGTGTGTTCAGACTTGTGGGTGGGACAGCGGCCCAGGTGGTGGCACTGCCCCAGGGCAGCGAGGACAGGTCCAGCCTGTGGTTTGCAGAGGGCCCTGCAGATGGAAGCCGTGGGGGCTCCTCCGAGCCAGACGTTCCTTAGGGTCGCTGGCAGCACTCACACCCAGCAGACCCCAGGACCCAGCAAGTTCTGAGCATAAAGACTTGCCCTGCTTTCTCTTCCACCCCTGCAGATGCTTTTGATAACGATTTGATGCACAGGACTCTGAAAAACATCGTCGAGGGCAAAACGGTCGAGGTCCCCACCTATGATTTTGTGACCCACTCAAGGTAAGCGGGTGGTTCTGGGAGGAGAGGGCTGTGTCCGGGGGGCTGGTGAGGACACCCCTCCCGCCCTGGGTCTGCGCCCCACTGGTTCCCGGGACAGCCCCCCTTATCCGTGCCCAGGGTCTGATGCTGATGGCAGGCTTCTCCCCTGGCCTGCCCCGCAGGCTTGCGGAGACCACGGTGGTCTACCCCGCAGACGTGGTCCTGTTTGAGGGCATCCTGGTCTTCTACAGCCAGGAGATCCGGGACATGTTCCACCTGCGCCTCTTCGTGGACACTGACTCCGACGTCAGGCTATCTCGGAGAGGTAAGGCGGATGCGGGCTCCTCTGCCCCTGGCCAGGCTGGCCCCAGGCTCCCCCGCCGGCGTCTGCAGGCCCCTGCTCTCTCCTGTCACTGCAGTTCTCCGGGATGTGCAGCGGGGCCGGGACCTGGAGCAGATCCTGACGCAGTACACCACCTTCGTCAAGCCAGCCTTTGAGGAGTTCTGCCTGCCGGTACCGCCTTCCACTTGCCCTGGGCCCTCCTTTCCCCCCTTGTCAGAAGGCCCCCTGGTGCCCATTCTGAGAGCCGAGTCATGGACGGACGCGATCTGCTGTATATGTGGAAAAGTTAGCCTCTCGTTCCCGCAGTCCCAGGGAGTGGTCTCAGCTGGGAATGGGTCCTTTGTCCCTCGCACCCCTCCTCCCCGCACCAGGCTTCACCCCGTGCACCAGCGTCACCTCCTCCCGGGCTCTTGTCTGCATCTGTCCAGGGCACTGCTCGTCCACTGCCCACACTGTGCCTCTCCTTCCCCCCAGCCCTTCTGAACGGGAGCAGGGGGCCCTCCGTGGGGGCAGGGGTCTCTGTCTGTTGGCTGCCAAAGTGCTGTCTGGTGCACAGTGGGTGCTTACAAACTTCTTCCACACCGTGTGTCTCTCGGGGGTGGAGGGAGGTCCAGCTGGTATGTCGAGGAGGGATTCACTGTGTGCGACTGTCTTGTCTTCTCCATCTCGCCTCTCTCACCGGATAGGATGGTGAAGAGATTCAAAGGGAAATTTCACAGTATCGTTTCCCAAAGGGTAAAGTGAGGCACAGAGAAATTAGAAGCAGGATTCCTGCTTTAGATAAATGGGACAAAGGACTTCTGTCTTTGCTAGTTCATGAGAACATTTTATTTTACATTCATGGTCTTGGAGTTTCTAGAAAGTGCTTAGGAAATTGACTGTTCCGCAGTCTCTTATCCCCAGAAAGACACTTTTGAAAAGTAGGTGGTTTACCGTGAAGCTCTGGACACCAGGTGTGATCGGATGCCCCTGGATGGAGGCAGAGTGTGCTCGTCCAGTCCCTCCCCGCCTTCACAGGGAGCCTCGGCGAGGTGACCGAGTCTCCCGTGTCTCGGTCGCTAGTACCTTTCTCAGCCCTCTGCTGGTCGCCCTCGCCTGCCCCCACAGCCCAGCAGAGTGGCCCAGCCCCGTGGGAGTTGAGCCCTGGGTCTCCTCTGCCTGCAGACATGGCTGCCCTGGGGCCCAGTCTGTCCCTGTTCGCCCCGCCCCCGCGGCTCATCTCCTGGGACAGGCCTCCTTGGCCCAGGCCCACACACTGGCGGTGCTCAGCCGTCTGCGGGCCCCCTCCCCTGCCAGCAGCACTTGGGGTCCCTCTCGGCGGCACCATAGCGCCCGACAGGAGTGGGCTACTCGGTGTGGGAGCAGAGGAGAGGCGAAGCAGGAAGGGGAGCAGGTCCCGCGACTTCCATGCCTGGGGTGCAGCCCTGCTCTCGCAGGGTTCCACACCCTGTGCACTGGGAGGGTGCCCCACCTCAGCCAGCCCAGAGCACCCGGCGGTCAGCGCAGACCATTGGCCCCAACGGCGGTGCTCTCAGAGATGAGCGTCTCCGAGAAGCTGGCAGATGTGCGCCATCCCTTCCCGCTGCTTTGGCTCAGCTTCCCTCGCTTCTGGGCTTGTGGCCTCTCACCTGAGCCCCTGCCCCCGCCTCCTCACCCTTCAAGGTGGTCTGCGCATGCGCCCTGCATCTAGGCCCAGGCATGCCCAAAGCATCTCACAAGACCCTCCTTTTCTTGCCTTGTAGACAAAGAAGTATGCAGACGTGATCATCCCTCGAGGGGTTGACAACATGGGTAAGGAGCAGGCCTGTGCCACACCGCCCCCACCAGGGCCATGCAGCAGGCCCGGCCCGTCCAGGTTACTGAGATGCCGCTGGGGGGCGAGGCCTGTCCACGTACATGTGTGGCAGAGGTTCACAACACACTTAGAACATGCAACGTGTTTTACACCTTAAGGTGACATAGCATACGATGTCAGTTAAGTTTCAGTAAAGGTGGTGTGGAGCAAAAAATACACGGAGGACTGCTTGACAGGGAGGCCCTTGTTGGCAGGAAGTATTACACCCAGGGTTAGTTAACAGAAACCCGTGCCACCACGCCAGGTCGATTTTACCGTGCCCAGCCCCAGCGGGCACTGGTCTACCTGCTGAGGCTCGGTGGCAGGCGGATGCCTGTGGGGGGAAGCGTGTGCCTCGCGGGTGGCGGCTGGGCGGGCGGGCAGCTGACTCCGCCTGTGTGTCCCCGCAGTGGCCATCAACCTCATCGTGCAGCACATCCAGGACATCCTCAACGGCGACATCTGCAAGTGGCACCGCGCGGGGGCCAACGGGCGCAGCCACAAGAGGACACTTCCGGAGCCGGGGGAGCACCCCGCGGTGCTGGCCTCAGGCAAGCGCTCGCACCTGGAGTCCAGCAGCAGGCCCCACTGAGGAGCGGGCTGCGCGGCACCCGGCGGGCCCAGAGGCCCGCCTGCCCCGAAACATGCGGCCACGGACGGGGCGCTGTCAGGGTCCCGGCTAATTCGGGAGACCTGGACGAGTCATCCAGGCGGTATGACAGGTTCTCTGCCGGCGGCCCTGACCTTCTCTCCCGCTGCCTCACGTCATGGGGGCTGGAAGCGCTCTTCGCTGCTGAGAAAGGCCATAGAATGTGCGGTACGCGAGGCCCATGTTTGGGAGAACAGCCTGGTCGCCGTGATTTTGACGGTGAACCCCCGGCAAGAGAGACTAGTGTGACCTGGTTCACTCACGTGTAACTGGAACACAAGTTTGAAGATAACCCTCTTCCGTTTTACTTGTTATACAACCACATTTTCTGTTTACTCTGGTTTCCTAACACCATGCTCTCTGTGACCTAGTAACCCAACTTCATGACCCACCAGCGGGTCATGGTCCTGGTACACACTGATCTGGTACGCAAGGAGCCACGGAGAGGCGTCCTTCCTTTTGGCCTGTGCTCCAAAGGCAGAGCCAGGAGGGAGCCCTGGGGAGCAAACTTTTCCTTAACCAGCACCAAACACACAGATGGGGTCCCCCTGGCCCAGCCCTGCCTGCTTTCCTGCAAGCAGTGTCCTCGGCACCCCGGAGCCCAGGCTGCCATCTGGACAGGCCTTTCCTGGTGTTGCCCATGGCCAAGGCGTGTGTGGATTGGGAAGCGTGAACAGATGCTGTGGCCCACAGTGGCCCTGTGCTTGCCTAGTGACCTTGCCTCCCAGACACCAGTAGTCTTGGCCTGTCTTGTGCCCCCCCTTCCATGTGGCAGCTGTTACTGTAAAAGTGGTCCCTCCCCTTTGCTGCCAGTTTTCGAGTACTGACTAGATACACAGGGACTTTGGGTGAGCTTGACTGAGCTCGAGGGCTGGTTCCTGATGACTGACGGTTTTGTCAAGTTCACTGTTCTTTTTGGAGAGAGAACCAATAAATAACACCAAATGTGAATGCCAGTTTGCCCCTTTTTAATTACACAAAAAAAGGCAGAATCAGGACCAGGAAATGTGTGGATGACAGGCCACACACGGCAGGCTCTGGGTGGGGGTTGGGTCAGCAAGAGGAGTCACAGCTGGCCTCCCCCAGCCCCCTTGGGCTGGTGTTCAAGGTCTCACAGGCCACTGAACCATGAGAGGGAGTCCCCGGGGCCTCCCTAGGTCAGGAGCAGGGGCCCGGGTTGAGCCCACCACTGGCCTCTGAGCAAGACTGGGCCTTGTCTGGGTCGACTAGAACCAGCCCCTCCCTGCCTTTTCTCGGCTGTCGTGCGTCCCACGCAGCAGCTCCACACTGAGTGAGTGCATGGGGCTCTTATAAGGCGGCTGTGAGAAGGTGCTCTTTATGATCAGGGAAAACAGACTTTGCTGGAAACGAGGTGCCTGTCGGACGGCCATTTCTTTAACAAGACCAGGGCAGGATGCTAGCCAAGCCCATGTCCACCAAGCTCAGAGCCGCTCTGCCTGCCCGCAGGAAACACGCCCGTCTAAGACCTTGTCTCGACCCAGCCCTGCTGCTCGTAGGTGAGTCCGTGTCCCACTAGTATCTCCGGATCAGGATGTCCCAGCTTTCTTTCCAGCGAAGGGCCTTGAGCTCACCGGGTGACAGCGGCCTGTCCCCGTAGGTCAGTGGGCGCAGCATGTTCGACACGTGACAGGCGGAGGTGAACCATGCCACGACCAGGGCCGTGAAGAGGCTCCTTTGGAGCTGGGACCTGCCGGCCCGGAGCAGAATACGGTGCGGGGGGGCTGGCCCTTTCCACCGCAAGGTCCCCTCAGCGCCCCGGGCAGAGTGTCCACCCTCATCAAGCCCTGCCCAACCCACTCAGCCCTCCTCACTCGCTCTGCTTGCTGAACTCCACAGCTCCTGCTCTGTCTCAGCGGCGGGAGCACAGAACCTCCCTCCTGAGCTGCCCCAGGCCCAGCCTCCAGAACCCGCTCTGGTTTACAGGCCCCCTGGTGAATCTGCTGGGCACCATGCACCTCCCTTTCCTTTCTTTGTTCCTCCAGACCAAAGGTCCTTCCGTGTGTATCCCCTGGTTTCACCTCCCACCAGCCTTAGCTTTGTGCTCGGAACCCTAGGAGCTTTGCTAGTGTGCCTCTTCTGGCTAACCCTGTCCACACCACACTGCAATCACCATTCATGACCCCCCCTGGACTCCACCCCCCTGACCTAGGGTGCGTGGCTGCCAAGGCCCAATACCTGCACAGGTGGTCGCTGACGTGCTCCAGGACCATGGGCAGCAGCAGGATCTGGAAGGTGAGTGCCGGCAGGTAGTGGTAGAGGAAGAGCGTCTTCTCCATCAGGAAGAAAGGTAGGTAGTTCACGGCCCAGCCCCCGGCGCACAGAGCCCCGGCCAGCACCCAGCGCAGCCAGCGGTCTGCAGGGAAGGCCATCTTGAGCCGGGAGGCTCCCTGCCGCCAGGCAGGCTCACCTTGTCATCCACATGCGAGCCCGTGAACTCGCGGCCCCTGCTTTCTGTCTCCCATCCCAGCCCCTCCACCATCTCTGGAAGAGCAGACTGTGGCCTAAGAACCTCCCGGACTTCCTGCTGCCCCTGCCGTCCCAGTCCTGAGAGGCGCCAGCCCTGGGCCAGGCCCAGCTCACTCCTGATTCCCCGCGAGTCTCTGGTCTCACTCCTCAGGGGGCAGGGGCAGGCCTGCACTGTGCACCCGCCCCGGAGCCGGGACTAGTGGACAGAATGACCAGCTCAGCTGAGCCCAGAGAGGGCACATCCCCACCCCTGGCGGCCTTCGGGGCCCACCCCAGGCGTTGGCTCCTTTCCTGTATCAGAACGGTTTTAAGGGAAGTTCTGTTCTTCCAAACCACCCGCCCCCAAGTGCCTCCTAGCAGCTCTGTCCTGTCAGCCACTTCCAGGGGTGGTGGGGTCAGGGAGCAATTCAGGCCCGACACCTGCATGGCCCTGGAGAAGCCTTGAAGGTGACATGGGGACTGGAGCGTAGAGTCCTGTCTGTGGGGAAGAGACAGAAGTGCCCTCGGGGCAGAAACACAGAGGTGGCCCAAGGCCACGCTTGCTGATGTAGCCCTAAGCACATGGAGCTCTGGCCCAAACCCAGAGGGACGGGGCGTGAAAGGCACGTGGGCCGCGGCACAGACCCTTGGGGAGGTCGCAGACTCTCCTTCTGCGTCTGAGCAGGTACCAGACAAACAGCAGGGCGTACGCCAGGGTGGCGAGGCTGGCCGAGACCCAGATTACAATGTTCCCGAGCAGGTGGATCTGCGCCTGTGGGAGGGAGAGGCCGGCTGGTGTGGCTCAGGGCAGGCGTGGGCGCTGCCAACCCTTGGCCCTCGCGGCCAGGATGGACGTGTGAAGGTGCTCGGCTGTGTAAGTGGAATCAGAGCCGGGAGTGGATGGGGTTGTTTCTGGACAGCAGAGCGGCTCACAAGGAGGGGGATGGGGGCGCTGATGCAGAAGGTCCTCAGTGCCCGCTTCTCAGCAAGCCACGGCCTCCCACATCTGCAGGGGGAAAGGGGGTGCACCCCCTAGCTTAAGTCATTACCAGGTACCAACCACGTGCTGCGTCTGCCCTGCCAGGTGAAGACACGCTGGACAGGGAAGCAGAGCACTGACTGGCCTGGACACCAGGTGCCAGGAGGGGAATCAAGTGGGATGGTTTTAAAAACCATGTTGGCTGGGCAAGGGGAACCACGCACCGCCATGGCAGCAGCAAAGCCGGGTATCCCTCCCTGCGGACACGTGGGGACCTGACCCCTTGGCACCTCAGGGGAGCTTGGGCCCCGTGCTGCCAGAGCACTCGTAGAACAGCAAGCCCTTGGCTTTTGTCAGGACGGCGCGGGAAGGCCGGGGCTTGGGCGGATGCAATGGCTACTCTTAACATCACAGGCCTCTCGGGCATGGACTGACTGCCTGCAGACGCCGTGCTTACACTGGTCCTGGGGTGCAGCCAGTAAGCGATGTTGGTGTCCAGCATGACCCAGTCCAGTGGCGTGGAGCTGTACTTGTGTTCCGAATCGTCACTTCTCACCGTCAGCATCCGCCACTGCAGACAACAGAGGCCACCAGGAGTCACCGGACAGCCAGACGCCCTTCACAGGGCAGGGATCTGCCAGGGGGTGGAGTAAACCGCTGCCCCTTTCATGGGGCATCTAACCTCAAGTTCACTCAGGTCACCCGCAGAGGCAGCCCAGGAGGCGCCTCTCCTGGGTTCCAGTTTGTGGATTAAGGGATGGGATGGGGCGGTAAGGGTGCCTTGACACTGGGGACGCTGAGTGACCAGTTCCAGCTTCCCTGGGGCTGTGCCGTGTCGACCTGACCTGGGAGCAGTGCCACACTGCTGCATGTCTCCTTGGCTCCTAACGGTTACTGCCAGCAAAGCCACACAGCAGGGAGGCCGGGGGCTGACGGTGCCGGGCACGACATGGAGAGAGGACAGAGGGCAACGGCCCTCCCTGCCGAGGCAGGTCCCAGTTTGAACGCTGACGCTGGACACATCATGTGGCCCTCCCAGCGAGGGGCAAGGTCAGCTGCCCATCCGTCTGCCTGTCACCTGCAGCTCGGAGAATCTGGCCATGAAGCTGAGGTTCCTGCTGACGTCCACCTGGGTCGGGGAGTGAAGCTCCAGCTCCCTCTCCTTCTGCTCCTGGCCTGGTGGGCACACAGGGACCGGAGGATGCGAGCAGAACCCGGTCAGGGAGCCGCCCACAGCAGCCGCCGCTGCTTTCCAAAGAACCCGCAGGACACGGTCCGCGGTCCCCCACCCGCCTGGCCATCTTTCTAGTCAAAAGCTCTCCTTGCCCTGCCTTCCGGTGGCACTGTCCCCTTCGCCCACCCTGGAGGGAGTGGGGGGGTGGGGGAGGGTCCACAGTAGGGCCTGGAGCCCACGGGCTGCCCCGCCCCCAGGAGCCGCGCGCTCACTCCTCCCGTAGCGGTGCTCCTCCACGTTCCACACAGTGCTCTCGTGGTAGCCCCGGAACAGCTTCTCCCCCACCACTTCCAGCTGCCGAAAGCCCCAGTCCGGGAGGGGCACTCCACTCAGCTGGCAAAGCAAGATGGTGGGGGGATCACGATGGAGGGCCCGGGCCCGCCCAGCTTGGGGGAGCCCGCCCCAGGTCACCCACAAGGGCAGTGGCTCTCCAGGGAGCTTCACGCCAGGGTTCAGTTCTGAGCAGTTACAGAGACCCCACAACCCTCCACGGCCCCCCTCCAGTCTGTCCCTCTGGGCAGGACCGGGGAGGCGGTCACTGACCTTGAGGATGGCCGAGGTGTTCACGTGCACAAAGCGGACCTCTGACAAGATGGTCTTCCAGACATCCGTGTCTGACTCCCTGTTCACGATGTCCTGTAAAAGCAGATCTAGGCCATTAGTTCACTCTTTTTCAGATTTCCTTAAATGTAAAGATGAAGACCAGTCACCACGGTGAGACTGGCTTGGTCTGATACAAGGGGACAGTCCCCCAAGGGAAGCTGACATGGCTGATCCCAGACAGTGCCATCAACTTTATTCCAGAGGTCTGTGCGAGGTGCTGGGGGGTGGGGGTGGGGACACCACCCTCCCCCACATGCGGATAGCCTTTCCAGTGGGGATTTAAGGATGGTGCTCCCCCCTGAGCTTCTGTGATGCCTGCTCCGAGACCTCAGGCCAAACATGAAGATAGTGCAGAGGAAGGTCAGAGACTGTCCCCGTGAGACTCTACCCTGAGAGGGGACTCCTGGTGATAGGTAATAAAGAACTGACACTGGAAGAGCTTGGCAGGTGCCTGGCATGACCCTGGGAGGCCCTGTGGCTACTGACAAGCCAACACCAGAGGGGCTGAACAGGAGCAGGACAAGGAGGCCACACCCTCCAGTTGGCCATCCTCTCTGCCCATCATGGAGCTTCAAGTCCTGGAAACGGGCAGGTGGGGCTGAAAGGGGCTGAGGAGCAGAGAAGGGGTCAGCGATGGGCCTCACCAGAGAGGGGAGCAGGCAGGACCTTCAGGACAACCCTGGGGACAAGGAGCTGGGACGACAACCACATCAGAGCAGCCTCAGGGGAAGGACAGAGGCAGACACATGGAGCACCCGTGTGCAGCACCCAGCGCCTGGGCCCCGCTGGGCATGAACAGAGAGGCGGCCTTCACGGCCCCTGGTTTCGCCTCACACCTATTGAGGGGCTGGTGCTACGAGGGAGCGGGTATGGAGGCTGAAGTGAGGTGCGCCTCTCCCAGAAGTAAGCCCAGTGTGATCACGGCCCTGCTACTGCGTTTTGCACTCACAACCCTGACTTCAGATGGCCCAGCAGCCCAGCCATGGAACTTCCCTCCTGCAGCCTGGCCCAGGACACAGTGTGCCACCCCGAAGACACCGCGATAGGGCCCAGGGCCCAGGGGGGCAGTGCCAGAAATTGCCCCCACTCCTCCATGGCCCTGCCTGTCCCCGGGCGAGGGTTGATCAAAGAGGCCCCGGGTGTGTCCAGGCAGCTGGTCTGAGCCGACTGTGGGAGGAGCCTCCTCCCTGCAGCACTTCAATACCCACCCACCATCTCGCAGCTCCTCCCTGGACACAGGAAAATCCCCTGGCTCCCCCTTTCTGTAGAACAGGGGGTCACTTGTTCCAGAGCGCTGTTCGGAAAGGGCCGTGATGCCCACGCTCGAGGTGGCCGGGGACTCACCAGCCGCCAGAGGTTCTGGGGGGGCATGGAGATGTTGTAGTCAACATAGCAGGAGACCTCCTGCGCGTAGGGGCTCAGGGGGGCTGCGACGTCATGCCTGGAAAACCAAACAGCACTGCTGGGGCCACCCCAAGCTCTCATGAAAGGCACTCGCTGATCTTCAAGGAGAAAAAAAGCACTTCTTTTCAGGAAACAAAGCCAGCTCAACCTTCAAGCACCTCGGCTGCCATTCCCCAGGGCGCTAAATCCCTCATGGAGGGCAGAGGCCCTGCAGTGACCACACCTCCGGGAACGCACAGGATGGGGAAGTAGGGGGATGTCCATCTAAACCACGGGCTCACCATCCCCTTTGCAGAGGATAAAGCGAGCTGGGAGCACAGCCTGGCCACTGGGAGCTCCCTAACGCCAGGTCACGGAAATGGCGGGGGCACCAAGAATACTGTTGGAAAACAAGTGCCCAGGGACGTCAGTTCCCCTTGTTTACTTTCAGGGAAACCATGCCTGATCGGACTTTGTGCGGGACCACATCAGGGGAGGACCCGCAGTGAGCAGTAAGGAAGAGGCCCTCACGACCCTGGAAAAGTCAGATATGACTGCAGGCCCTGTGAGTGCCACGAACAACACTGACCCCGGCGGGCACAGTGCGCAAGAAATGCTTTTGGTGCAGGGAGATTTCAGCTGACCCCTGAATAAAGTGACTGCATGGCGGCTTTCCTGGTGGCTCAGTGGTAAAGAATCTGCGTGCCAATGCAGGAGACACGGGCTCTATCCGTGCTCCAGGAAGATCCCACCTACTGCAGGGCAACTGAGCCCGTGCTCTAGAGCCCAGGAACTGCAACTACGGAGCCCGCGCAGCACCACTGCGGGAGCCTGAGCTCTGGAGCCAGTGCTCCGAAACAAGAGCAGTCGCCGAAATAGAAGCCCGAGCACCACAGCTAGAGAGCAGCCTGCAGACAGCAGTGAAGGCCTGGTGCAGCCAAAAGTATAAATGAATAAAATCTTTCTTTAAAAAAGTGAGACTGGGCCATGGTGGGGATGGCAGTGGGGTCTGAGCTGAAAAGCATTCCAGGCAGAGTGAGCAAAGGCCCCAGCAAGGCTGCATGGGATCATTTTGGGGGCAGCGGGGGGCTAGGGTGACTGGCATGAAGTCTACCAGGGAGTCAGCGGGCCAGGTTCTGGGGGAGTCGGCAGCCAGGGGAGAGTGGGGAGTTGTTCTGAGTGTGACAGTCACGCTGGGTATCCCTGGAGGCTCTTGGCAGAGACGTGAGGTTGGTCAAGTGTGAGTTTTCAGAGGGAGCAGTGCCTGCCATGTGCAGAGGGCGGGTGATTCCCAGCAGGACTGGGAGTGAGGGCAGGAAGGACTGAAGCCCCGTGGATTTCCTGACCCAGGGACAGCAGAAGGGGGAGAGGACAAGGCGGACGCGGCATGGAGAGCCCAGATGTCCAAGGGGGGAGGGCGGGGTCCCTGAGGCCATACGGATGACCCGAGAGGCTGGATGGAAGGACAGCAGAGGTGGCCCAGAGGTCAGGCCAGGTAGGGTTCCTGGCTCTGTCCCCTTCTCTGTCCTCTGGCTCCCAGCCTTCTTGAATTCGCTTCTCCTTTCAGCAGGTGCCCCTGTCTGCCAGGGCGCCCCACACTTCACTCTGGGTGGGACTCTCCTTCCCAGCCTGCGTGCCATCACTGATGTCTCCCCTCCCTGCCCTCGACACCTACTGCAGAGCGGGACCCGAGGTGGTAACGCAGGCATGCCCGCTCTGAGCAGCGGCAGGGACTCACGTGTTGAGGAGGCGGGCGGTCATGCCGTGCACCAGCTGCACAACGTCGCCGTGCCGCACGGGCCTCGGGGGGTTGTTCACTACCAGCTGGTGCCTGGAAGAGAGCACAGCCGGATTCGGGGGTCCTTGCTCAGGCTCTGTGGAGCCTCACAGCCGCCCCATCAGCATGTTCCTCATACGAGGTGAACATACGCGTTTTATGTAGCTCTTTTCTGAAACTTCAGGTCACTTTCCACGCTTCCGGGCATGGCCCCCTTTGTCATCACCACACTGACCGCAGTTGTGCTGTACTTCAATTTAAGTCTGAATTTGGCAGTAAGCAGCTCATGATCTGAGCCACAGTCAGCTCCTGGTCTTGTTTTTGCTGACGGTTTAGAGCTTCTCCATCTTTGGCTGCAAAGAATATAATCAATCTGATTTCGGTGTTGGCCATCTGGTGATGTCCATGTGAAGAGTCTTCTCTTGTGTTGCTGGAAGAGGGTGTTTGCCATGACCAGTGCGTTCTCTTGGCAAAACTCTATTAGCCTTTGCCCCGCTTCATTCTGTACTCCAAGGCCAAATCTGCCTGTTACTCTAGGTGTTTCTTGACTTCCTACTTTTGCATTCCAGTCCCCTATAATGAAAAGGACAGCTTTTTGGGTGTTAGTTCTAGAAGGTCTTGTAGGTCTTCATAGAACTGTTTAAATTCAGCTTCTTCAGCATTGGTGGTTGGGGCATAGACTTGAATTACTGTGATATTGAATGGTTTGCTTTGGAAATGAACAGAGATCATTCTTTTTTGAGATTGCATCCAAATACTGCATTTCGGACTCTTATTTGTACCACATTTTGGACTCTTTTGTTGACTATGATGGCTACTCCATTTCCTCTAGGGGATTCTTGCCCACAGTAGTAGATATAATGGTCATCTGAGTTAAATTCACCCATTCCAGTCCATTTTAGATTGGTGATTCCTAAAATGTCAACGTTCACTCTTGCCATCTCCTGTTTGACCACTTCAAATTTGCCTTGATTTGTGGAGCTAACATTCCAGGTTCCAACGCAATATTGCTCTTTACAGCATTGGACCTTGCTTCCATCACCAGTTACAACCACAACTCGGTGTTGTTTTGGCTTTGGCTCTGTCTCTTCATTCTTTCTGGAGTTATTTCTTCACTGATCTCTAGTAGCATATTGGGCACCTACCGACCTGAGGAGTTCATCTTTTAATGTCCTATCTTTTGCCTTTTCATAATGTTCATGGGGTTCTCAAGGCAAAAATACTGAAATGGTTTTCCATTCCCCTCTCCAGTGGACCACATTTTGTCAGAACTCTCCACCATGACCCGTCCATTTTGGGTGGTCCTACACGCCATGGCTCAGATCAAGAACTGGTTATTGCCAAATTCAGACTTAAACTGAAGAAAGTGGAGGAAACCACTAGATCATTCAGGTATGACCTAAATCAAATCCCTTATGATTATACAGTGGAAGTGAAAAATAGATTTAAGGGACTAGATCTGTGATAGATAGAGTGCCTGATGAACTATGGATGGAGGTTCGTGACATTATACAGGAGACAGGGATCAAGACCATCGCCAAGAAAAAGAAATGCAAAAAAGCAAAATGGCTGTCTGAGAAGGCATTACAAATAGCTGTGAAAAGAAGAGAAGCGAACAGCAAAGGAGAAAAGGACAGATATATCCATTTGAATGCAGAGTTCCAAAAAATAGCAAAGAGAGATAGAAAGCCTTCCTCAGTGATCAGCGCAAATAGAGGAAAACAATAGAATGAGAAAGACTAGAGATGTCTTCAAGAAAATTAGAGATACCAAGGGAACGTTTCATGCAAAGATGGGCTCAACAAAGGACAGAAATGGTGTGGACCTAACTGAAGCAGAAGATATTAATAGGTGGCAAGAATACACAGAAGAACTGTACAAAAAAAGATCTTCATGACCCAGATAATCACGATGGTGTGATCACTCACCTAGAGTCAGATATCTTGGAATGTGAAGTCAAGTGGGCCTTAGGAAGCATCACTACAAACAAAGCTAGTGGAGGTGATGGAATTTCAGTTGAGCCATTTCAAATCCTAAAAGATGATGCTGTGAAAGTGCTGCACTCAATATGCCAGCAAATCTGGAAAACTCAGCAGTGGCCACAGGACTGGAAAAGGTCCGTTTTCATTCCAATTCCAAAGAAAGGCAATGCCAAAGAATGCTCAAACTACTGCACAATTGCACTCATCTCACACACTAGTAAAGTAATGCTCAAATTCTCCAAGCCAGGCTTCAACAGTATGTGAACTGTGAAATTCCAGATGTTCAAGCTGGTTTTAGAAAAGGCAGAGGAACCAGAGATCAAATTGCCAACATCCAATGGATCAAAGAAAAAGCAAGAGAGTTCCAGAAAAACATCTACTTATGCTTTATTGACCATGCCTTTGACTGTGTGGACCACAACAAACTGGAAAATTCTGAAAGAGATGTGAATGAATACCAGACCACCTGACCTGCCTCTTGAGAAACCTGTATGCAGGTCAGGAAGCAATAGTTAGAACTGGACATGGAACAACAGACTGGTTCCAAATAGGAAAAGGAGTACGTCAAGGCTGTATATTGTCACCCTGCTTATTTAACTTATATGCAGAGTACA
This sequence comes from Oryx dammah, assembly GCF_014754425.2. Classification (NCBI taxonomy): domain Eukaryota; kingdom Metazoa; phylum Chordata; class Mammalia; order Artiodactyla; family Bovidae; genus Oryx; species Oryx dammah. The sequence goes on along the minus strand of NW_024070209.1, from coordinate 100,415,946 downwards.
TCATGAGAAACGCTGGACTGGAAGAAATACAAGCTGGAATCAAGATTCCCAGGAGAAATATCAATAACCTCAGATATGCAGATGACACCACCCTTATGGCAGAAAGTGAAGAGGAACTAAAAAGCCTCTTGATGAAAGTGAAAGAGGAGAGTGAAAAAGTTGGCTTAAAGCTCAACATTCAGAAAACGAAGATCATGGCATCCGGTCCCATTACTTGATGGCAAATAGATGGGGAAACAGTGGAAACAGTGGCAGATTTTTCTTTTTTGGGCTCCCAAATCACTGCAGATGGTGACTACAGCCATGAAATTAAAAGACGCTTACTCCTTGGAAGAAAAGTTATGACCAATCTAGATAGTATATTAAAAAGCAGAGACATTATTTTGCCAACAAAGTTCCATCTAGTCAAGGCTATTGGTTTTTCCAGTAGTCATGTATGGATGTGAGAGTTGGACCATAAAGAAAGCTAAGCGCCAAAAAGATGCTTTTGAACTATGGTGTTGGAGAAGACTCTTGAGAGTCCCTTGGACTGCAAGGAGATCCAGCCAGTCCATCCTAAAGGAAATCAGTCCTGGGTATTCATTGGAAGGGCTGATGTTGAAGCTGAAACTCCAATACTTTGGCCACCTGATGCAAAGAACTGACTTATTTGAAAAGACCCTGATGCTGGGAAAGATTGAAGGTGTGTGGAGAACAGGACGACAGAGGATGAGATGGTTGGACGGCATCAACAACTCAATGGACATGAATTTGAGTAAACTCCCGGAGTTGGCGATGGACAGGAAGGCTTGGCATGCTGCAGTCCATGGGGTCGCAAAGAGTCGGACACGACTGAGAGACTGAACTGAACTGAACTGTATTGTACCTGCTAGGATTGCTGCTATGTCCCTGACCCCAGGCTTCTTGGCACAGACCTGGTTCTGAAGCTACGAGGCGGCCAGCAACTGAGGCCAGGCTGTCCCCCGACCTGTACTCACCTCCCGGGGTCCTTGACAATCCACCAGTTGTTGACGTCCTTGAAGGGGTAGCAGGTCACCTGCTGCTGGTGGGAGCTGCCACGGCCATTCTCATATCTGCAAGAAGAGGGTGCAACTGTGGGTGGAGTGCCGGGGGCCCACGCCCTCCCTCAAGTCCCTACGGGCGCCACCCAGCGAGGTGTGAGATATGTTTCCATCCCAGAGGGGCTGGTCCCCCCAGCGATGGTATATAATGAGACTCAGTGACACTAGGGTCCAAGAGCTCCATTTCTTTCATCTCACAAGCTCCTTCACATGAAGTGAAATCTGGTAACAGCAAAAATGTGGAAAAAAAAAAAAAAAAGCCCCAAAACATGTTATAATCTCTGGATTGAAAACATGACTTTCCTTACTTACATCATAGGGTAGGTGCTCTGATGAGAGTGAAGCCAGCAGGGCACGGGTTGGCCAAAGACATTTTTCAGGGTGACCTGGGAACCAAAGGCCACCTCCAGGGGCTGACCTTGCGTGACCCTTGCCAGCCCGCCCTGAGACAGGAGCACAGGGGTGGCCAGTGAGGGAGAGAGAGAGCGCACACACGTGATTCCCAAGCCAGCCCCTTTGACAGCCCCTCCCCACATCCGGGCCATAGTCATACCATCAGCTACGGTCAAGTGTGACATAATCCTGGCACCTTACACATTCCCAATGACTGGAGGCAGCCCCTGGGGAGGCGGACCCCTCGTCCCCTCCCACACCACTAGCACATTCAGAATTAGTGTAGAGAGAGTGAAGACATGCCTCACTTCCCCGATTTGGTTTTCCCTCTGATGTTCGCCTGGGGTGGTTTACATTAAGAAAACCCTGAGTCTAGTGTGGCCTTCTTTCTAGGATGGCACTTTTACCTCCAAGCTGGCCTGGAAGGCACTGGACATGATCTGGTCGTGGGGCCCGGAGCGGTAGAGCAGCAGCAGGTGGATGTAGAAGAACAGCAGGTATACAAGGATCGGTAGCACCACCAGGGCCGCCATTCGGGCGAGCAGGTGGCAGAGCACCCGGACCTGCCAGAGGACGGAGGGGACATCACCCCACCCAGGGGAAGGCGGGCCCAGGCCAGTCCTCCTTTCAGGGTTCTCATCCTGTTCCCTGCCCTGACAGTGAGCCCTACCTCACCCCCGACCCCACCATATCTCTGCCCTGCCCTCAGCTCCACCCCCACCCCAGCCCCGCCTCCTGCTCCCCCAGGATCAGCCTCACTCCTACCCCAGACCTACACCCTTGATGCCCACCAGCCCCACCCCGCCCCTGATCCCCCAGCCTTGGCCCCCCAGCCCTGCCCTGCCCCCAGGCCAGCCCGGCCCCACCCCTTGGCATCAGCACCTACGTTTGACAGCGTCTGGTCTCCTATTACGTGCCAGGCATGGACAGCAGCAACCCCGAGCACCAGCAAGTATGTGAACATACCCACGTACTTGATGCTAAAGACACAGGATGAAGAGGAAGTCAAGACGAGACACACGTGGAGGCAGTGGCTGCCGCCCCAGACCCAGTGCACCAGACTCACCCAACTGCACAGGAGCAGGCCACGCCCGTCAGCACCAACCAAAACCACCATCTCAGGGAGAAGGGCCTGGAGCAAAGCACAGAAGCAGAGCTGAGGCCTCGGACGTTTCCCCCGAAGGCCAGAGAAGGCACAGCCTCAGAGATCTCAGCTGGCTACGCCGAGCTCCAGGTACAAGGGAAAGATTTCTCATCTCCCCGAAGAGCAGTCCTCCTGATATAACTTCTCCTTTGGGTCAGAAGATGTTTCCACATAGTTTACATTATAGAGAGATGAGAATTATTTATGAAGTCAGGAGCCAAGAGCCAGTGTAGGTGCCTGGGGCAGCTGTCCCCCGTGGAAGGGTATCGGACCTGCTGAGGTGGACAAGCCCCCGGACTCCTCTGTCTCATTCTCCATACCTGTGTTTCTGGGAGTTGGAGAACTTCAGGTAAGACAGCACGGCCAACAGATTGAAAAATATCAGCACTGATTCCAAAAGCATTAACCTTGACTGAGTGATGAGAGCATTCTCTGTTGGGAAAAGGACACGGGCATCAGGTGTCGGGGAGCAAGGGTGAATGTCCACAAAAAAGGGTCCTTGCCAAACGTCCCAGAGTCTGGAGGTGGGAAGTGGGAGCTTGACCTGGCTGGAAGTTACTGGCCCTCCTGAACCTTCATTTTCCTCATCTGTAGGAGAAATACCAACTCTGCAGGGTGCCTGGACATTCTAACACTCTGTGGGCATGGGCCCCAGTTAGGGTTGTCACTCAACAGACACGAATTCTGGTTTGTTTTCATCTGACTTAACTTCATTTGTTCACAGACTTGGGCTGAGAGAGTGCCCTCTGAGGAATACCCACTCTTATTCCTGAATCTGTCTCCACTGGTCAAGGGGGGTGGGGCACGGGGGAGGTTCTCATTCAAGGACAGACTGGGTTGCCAGGGGCGATGGTCCAGGGGTGGGGGGCGCGTACATAGGAGCATCATTTGGGCAGCCCCGCTACACGTTGGCTGCCCCTCCACAACATCACAGTCTGAACACACAGACCTATGCACAACCCCCGGCCTGGGAGTGGGGTGACTGCCAGAGTCTGATCTGGACACCCGGGACGCGCTTCCTTCTGTCCTGTGAGTAGCAGACATGGGAGGGGGCACACCCACTGAACCCCAAGCCCTCCTGGGCCGCAGAGACGCAGAGGTCAGCGCTGGGGTCGCCCTGGCCCCCCGGAGCAGGAGGACGCCTGGGCCTCACCGATCAGCACCAGCAGAGCAGCCCCCGTGGCGGCACAGTGAGAGAAGCCGAGCTCCTGCACGATCTCATAGGCCATGGGCACCGACAGGGCCCCCGAGAGGGCCGGCAGCAGGCGCAGGGACCACACGGGCACGTTGCTGCTGTATTCTGGAAGAGCGAGCACAGAGGGGCTGAGCACATGGGGCACACACCCCCCTCCCTACACCGCCACATGTCCTCACACGGCGCACGTGCCCACGGACCACAGCGCAGTCTGCAAGGCTGGGTCTCATCAGGGACCGAGTGTGTGGGCCTCGGCTTCATGTGGTCGAGGGCCAGTTCTCAGTAAATACGGGAACCTGAGGACTCTGAAATGAGTTAATGCTTATTTACAGATTTACCCAACCTGTTTCCAAAAACACTGGGGCAACACATGTATATGTACAAAAGGTACCTGCCACATACAGCATGCACAGATGCCACGTACAGCATGCTATGTGTACCAAAGACCAAGGGTAACACGCTGATGACAAGTAAGCACGAAGGAATTTACTGGACTTTTTGAAAGTCTTTCACTTGTACCCAAACTATTTATCATACCCTGGATTCAGATGAATAAGCTGTAGTTGTTAATCTCTAGGATAGCTACTTCCTCTCAATTCTAATATGTGCACATTAATAAGGAAGATGACAATGATATTTTACCTGCTCCAATTCTGTTCCACAGAAAGTTACCATCGAATCCTCCTAAATAACCTAAAACAAAAGAAGAATCAATAACTATCCTGTTCAGTAAATACTTCTGAAGCACCAAACTGTGGCAGGCAACAGGCGAACACTGATAAAGAAAAGAATAAGACCCACGGAGCAGCTAAGCCAGTGTGTCTATGTGTGGCAACCACTGAAGCCTGTGCACCGTAGAGCCTGTGCTCTGCAACAAGAAGCCTCCGCAAGGAGAAGCCTGTGGGCCACAGTGAAGACTAGCCTCCCTCGGCACAATCAGAGAAAGCTGGTGCAAAGCAATGAAGACCCAGGACACCCCCAAATAGATAAATAAATAAAGACACCGCTTCTGCCCTCATGAACTTCCATGTTTAAGTGTTAAAGAGCCACTTCTCTTACTAAGAAATCCTACCTCCCAAGGCCAAAAGCATGTGGCCAAACGGCGGTCCACTGCCATCCAAAAAGAAGATCCGCTTCATGTAGAAAGAGATGTACTGCCCGTAATACACTTCATCAAAACTGCAAAGCAAACCCGCGTTGTGTTCAGCTAGAGATCCTAACTGTGCACAAAAGGTGCGAGGGTCAGTGGACACCTTTGCTTCCAAATGACTTTGGAGAGTGACCAGTCAAGGTTGGAATCTTTGCTCCAACTGCATGGCGTCCCTGAATATGAAGACACGTGGGCAGCACCACATATCCGCAAGGATAGGAGGGAAAACGCCCCCCTGGAAGTTGGGCATTCAGGAGGCTTTCCTGACACAGATTCTACTTCTCTCCCTGTGTGTAGGTTAGGGTGTACCACGAGCCAGTCTACCAAAGGCCTCCTGGACACAAAGCTGATCTGGCTGTCCACCTGCGTGTCTGCAGGTGAGAGTCAGAATAAGAGCTGGTAACCCAACAAAACAGTCACAGGTGTAAAAGGGAGAGGCGCCAACTGCAGCAAACCTCTTTCAGACAATCAGGGACGTTTGCTGACACGGAGGAACTGCTGTCAGTTTCTTAGGCAAAATGATGCTACTGTGACCCTGTGATTTTCAAGAATCCTGATCTAAATCGATACTAAATTGTTTAATGAATGAAATATAGTGTCTGTGATGTGCTTCAAAAAAATCCACTGCAGGGAGGGAGTTGGCTATGAGCTGGTAACTGTTGCAACTGGGTGACTAACATATCATTCTCTACTTTTGTATATGTTTGATGTTTTCCATAATAAAAAGTTAAGTGAAAAGAAACACATATATTAATCACATCATTAACAGCCCTTTAATAATAACAACAATTTCTCATTATGACAACACACTCTACCATCAGCAAGGACTCGCTTCCAAATTCCTGTCTTCTGCCCTCCACTCTCTGGACTGTCAAAGGTCACCCATCATGGATACTGCACCTACTACTGACCTACGGGGCAAGACTGAACAGGTGGACTCTGCAGGGGCTGTTCTGGGGACCAGCTGGTCTCTCCTCTAACAGCCAAGGCATCCATCACCAAGGAAGCCCAGAAGTTGTCTCTCCCATTTTATGGGGCTCAAAAAGGCACTTCCAGCCATCAATGCACTGAAAAAAATTACAGTTCCTTCTGGAGGCCCCCAGAATCAAGTTGCTTGACTTACACCACAGCCCTTGGATAGGCAAGCTGCCATAGTCGGCTCAGCAATCCCATCGCGGTCAGAGCTACCATATTCAAGTTCACCTCAGCGGTCACCATCACAGGGTGCTGCAAGAATCCCAACATCTTGCAGAAAAGCAGGCCGGGGGAGGAGGATGCCCTGGAAAAGCAGAGGAAAAGTTATCACCAAGAACACCTGTGGCTTCCTTGAAGGCTAGGAGGAGGCTGTGACATCAGGACCCTCTTTCACAAGCAGTCACACGCGGTGAGGTGGCCACCTCAGGACTGAAGAGTCCCTCACTCCAGCACCACCCGCGGAGCCCTTCCGGTCAGTGACAGCGTTGGACCCCGGGGCCCCTGCCCACCTGGGCAGTGTGGCCGGCTGACAGCCGCTGACCTCCGTCCGCCCCCCACCCCCGAGACTCAGAGCCTCCCCGTCTGCGCCAAGGGCCGCCCTCCCGTCGCGCCCCCTTTCTCACCTCGAGGGCGCGTCTACACCGGGCACCCTGTTTCTTTCCCGAGGCTCCCCCCGTCCCTCGGGTCCACTTTTCTCTGGAGGCTGCAGGTGCCGTGGGGACCACCCTCCCCCGCGTTCTCACAGCAACGCCGCCTCTGGCCTGCGGCGGCCCCCTTCTGTCCTCAGGGCGACAAGCTTCCCTCCAGCTGCTACGTCGGCCTAGGGCACCCCCTTCCCTCCGGGGACCCTGTCCGCCCTGGGAGCCCCGCTCCTCTGCTCGGCACTCCGCTTCTCTCCCGAGGGTTTCACCTGCCCGGGGGGCCCGACTGGGCTCTGGCCCCCGGCGCCACAAACGTACTGCTGTTTCTTCAGGTCCCCGCAGAGCCGCTCCCTGCGCCTCAGACCTGCCTGGGGCGGGGGTGCGCCGCTAGGCCGACCGTTGTTAAGGGGTGAGGCCGCTCGGCACTCTTTGCGGCCCACTGGTCCGCTCGACGCTCGACTCGCCGCGCCTGCGGGGCCTGCCGGGGCAGGGAGGGTGCAGCTCGCCTGCGCACTGGGCGAGGACAGCGCGCGTGCGCACTGGGCGAGCCGAAATTGCGCTCCAAGAATGTGCGACATTCCGGAGGGCTGTCAGTCTCTTAAGTTTCTGACTCCCGGCTGGGGAGTCTAGGTTCCTTTGCGCCACGAGACACAGGGCTACATCTGTTAAACGACACAGTGCGAAAGTATCGGCATTTCGATCGGTGTGAGGCGGAGGCCCATCCCCGGCGGTGCCCTTCACCCTCCGGCCCATGGGGGCCCTCGAGCCTGCTCTGCAGCGGGACAAGGCGTCTTCCGGTCAAGGGAATAACCCAACGATTAACGGGCAGGAAAGCAGCCCTGCTCTTCAGCCCACCTTCGTTTATCTGGGAATCTGTACTCCTGACGGGCTTTCCTGGTGCCGCTGAGGACCCGGCCTGCCAATGCAGGAGAGGCGATTCGATCCCTTGGGTGGGGGAGATTCCCTGGAGAAAGAAATGGGAACCCACTCCAGTATTCTTGCCTGGGAAATCCCATGGACAAAGGAGCCTGGCGGGCTACATCCATGGGGTCGCAGAGTCGGACACGACCTAGCGACTAAACTGCATGGAAGGGTACTGCAAGTCTAGTAAGGAATTACGATTCTTTCCTGCCCCCGCCCCCCCTCCGGCACCCAGCGTTAGGTGGTAGTGCAGGTCACGCTCACCCCAGCTGTGTAGAGGGAGGGAGCGCAGGCTCACCTGCCTGCAGCCAGAGGGCGTCCTGGGACCCAGAGGAGTGGGGCTGGGCTCTCAAAGTAGGGGCGGTCTGGTCCTGAGGACCCAGGGGCCTCCTGCCTGTTAGCCCCTCGGCTCCCTCACAGCCAGGCTCCTGGACATGTGAATTGCCGGTTCCCAGGAGCAGGGAACCCAGGGGCCACGCCTGCCCAGGGTTTCTTTTTGGAAAAGGTTAAACTTACTGGATGTAAGTTTCCTACATCCTTACCTGAGGCCAGGCATTGTGCTGAATGCTCCCATGGCCTCTGCATCCACAGTACCCTGCCCAGTAGGTACTGTTTACAACCCACATCTTACAATTATGGAAACTGTGGCTCTGGGCAAAGTGTCTCCCAAGGTGACACACCTAGTGGAGGGCAGAACCGAGAACTGCTGCTCGGACCCAGATCCTAGCTTTCCATCCTTCCTGGCCCACACCCAGCCTGCTCTGCTTTCCCAGCCCAAAGTAAGGCAAAACTTTGTACTTTATTACCGCTCCTATTACAGCAAAACAAAAGGGACATTAGAAGTGGCAACAAAACACAAGTCAAGCACTTAACTTCTGTGACCCACCCACTCCTCAAGGGGAGTGGGATGAGGCGGGGCAGGGGGCAGGCAGTGCTAACGTCCACCCACTGCGAAGACCCACCTCAGTAACCCCAGTCTTCAGCCCCTCCTTGCCCTCATGTTGCCCAGTCTCTCTTAATTTCTACACATGGGGAAGACGCTTCCATTTCGTCAAGTGACAAGGTAGAGGAACACACAGCCTAACAAAGCATGTTTGGTTTCAGTGCGTCTTTTTTTAAACTTTTTTATTTAAATAAGGAGAATTCTTTCATATGGAAAGAGCTAGTACAATCACATATTTGAAAGGAGAAACAACAGGTACTGAACCGGAGGGAAGGGTGAAGGAGGAGGGTGCCACCATGGCCTGGTGAATCCAGGGTTCCATTTCCCCATCTAAGGTAAAAGCTCCCCCAAACCACGTAGAAACAAGCTGCACATTACACCTTTTAGCCATCGTCTGCCCTTTCAAATATCTGGTCTACATGAAAAGACAAAGAGAGGAAAGGCCAAAGTAGGATCAAAAAGAAACAAAAACAAAAAACAACCCTCTCAACAAAAAAACCCAAACGCTTTTCACTATGCAAGGCATGAGGTCGAAAGTTTGGTGTGCAGGACCCCCTTTTCACAATGGAAGGAGGTCATCCACAGAGAGCCTCAGCAGAGTTCCACTATGAAGCTTTGTAACATGCTGAAGGCAGGGCCTCGGGGACACTGACGCCTCTTGGAGGTCACCTAACTGGGGTGGAGAAATGGTGAACGGCAGGACGGATGTGCCTGGAAGATCACTGGCCAGATATGCACTGCTGGTCCCGGTGGAGGGCACGGCTGGACGACAGCATCTGACCCCAGCACTGAGCTCCTCCTGTCCTGGTGATGTCTTCCGTCCGGTTCACTTTTCAAACTAGAAGGGCCAGCTTTCTGAAGTCTGCATTTCCCAGTCATCACAGAATTGTACTAAGTTCAAATACCCTAGTGTCCTTGGTGCTCAAAGGCCATTTCCAACAGACCTTCTAACCCAGGCTAGCTCTGCAAGAAGAAAAATGGGACAAATACAGATTTGAGAATTAACGTGCAGCTACTCGATGGAGGGGAACCACACAGGAGGGAGTTTCAGCCGCTGACCCCACGCTGCCTCAGCGAGCCAGTTCTGAGACCATGCCTGTGAGTGCACACTCAGCCTCCACAGCCCTTGGCAAACCTCATCAACCATCCAGAAGGCAGATCTACAAGACAGGAGGGTGAGGGCAGAGCTGGAGAGAACTGATGTCAGTATGTAACAAGACATCCCCGAGTCCCCAGAAGTTGCTGCCCTGACCATGGCTTTGGAACCGGACCGACCGATTTTTCTGGGTAACAGTCATTCCTTAGTTTTCTCCCTGAAGGAACCTGGAGCCCAAAGTGTAGGAATTCCAAGTTTGAAAACAGTAACATTGATTCAAAACAGGAAACAAAAACCAGACCAAATACAGCTGGCAAAGAAAACTTCAGGGGGTGGATGAGGCCGCATGGGTACATGAGCTCACGCTCTCGGGTTTTACCCCATAGAGGAACTGACGCTGGACGACACACAGTACTACAGGGCCACTGGTTGCCAAGGAACAGGATGCATCATCAGCGGCCAGGGTGGAACAGCCAGCATGGGAAAGAAGGGTAATCTGAGTAGCTGAAGGCCAAGTGAGAGGGCTCTGACCCCTGATCCTGCCCAGGAGCAGAAACTTGTTGAGTGCTAGTCTTTACGTGTCCCAGCTGGTCGACCCAAGGCTTTCTGGCAGAGGCCTCTGTGTGGATTTGCACTCTGAGGATGGGGATGTGAAGGCAAAATATGACCCCAAGTCCTATTACCTGGAGATTGGCTCTAAAACCACATGAAAGGAGAGAGACTGCCCCCCAAGACATCTCTGCACTAATTACTGCATTTCATCAGACCAAGGAAGGGATGGGGTGCTGGGCGGGCCCTGGGCCCGCCCTCTGCCTCCAGAGTTCAATGTAAAATCTGTGTCTCATCCAGAAAGAGACTGCAGCTTGGGCACACGAAGGTGGTAAATGCACTGAACTTCACATGCAATTTTCCTGGCCTTTCCTGCACAGAATAATTCAGACATTATATATAAATAGAGCAGTGAAACATTTACTTCTTTTGCCACCTAGACCTACGACATCAATACATATAAATAAATTCTAGTGTTTTGTTTTTACTGGGGGTGGGAGGAATACAGGGGCAGGTAGAGAAAAGGGCTGGAGAACAGGTGACCCCCTTTTTTTTTTCCCCTCAAATAGGAAGTGCTGTCACTCTGAGGGCAGGTTCACCTGAAAGGACACATCTTAAAAAGTTTGTAACAGCACCCAGGCCTGTCCTGCTGAATTTCAAAGCGAGAAAGCCTTTTTTCCTTTTGACAATGTGCACTGGAATCAGGTATGAGGGGTCTGTTTGTGAGTGTGAGGCCCCTGAAGGGGCCACCGGAGGGGAGGGGAGCCCTGTCTCAGTGGGGACAGTAGCCAGGCGCTTGCAGGGGAAGGGAGAAAAGGGCAGGTGAAGGCACAGGGAGCTCCATCCAGGGGCAGCCCTGCAAGAAAGGACTTCAGAGTAAAGATTCCGGGGATGAAGGAGAAGGAAAAACAAAAAAACACGCCAGTGAGAAGTAAGGTCTGAGTGGAGGCAAGGAGGGGAGTGCTGGATACCACTGATTAAACGCTGAAACCCTGCACCTTTTGCCAGAAGCCTGTTGTTCCCACACTTCCTTAAAGCAGCGAAGAGCAACGAGTGACTACAGCGGTTCCTAAGGCCCTTCTTTCCCAGTGTTCCGCACTAGACAGAGCCTTGAGTCTCAGCCCGAATAGCCGTCACCACCTGGGGCGACGCTGCAGGTGGACCCTGCGGCCATGCCGTCTCCCTGCTTCCCATCCTCCGAGCCAAGACTTCCCCAGACCTGCGAGCAACAGCAGGTTGATAAGCGCTTAGTTCTCTCAAGAGCACAGGCAAAACTTCAAATTTCCCCTCACCTTTCCTTGGAATTTAGGATGATTTCCTTCTAGTTCTTATTTTAAAAGCAAACAGAGACTTAGCATAAAATGCCTCCACATTTGGACAGCAATAGCTCTGCACATGTTAAGAGGCTAGGCAGGCTGCTTTGGCAGCATCGCCAGCCCTGCACTCACCCACCTCCCCTTGGGCCCTGCTCTGGCCTCTGGAAAGACTGGAGACCCCACTGCCCTCTTAGGCCTCTCCGGCCCCACAGCCTGGGCCTGCAGCTGGGAGGGGAGAAAAGGAAAGCAGCAAGCCCTCCCGCCTCCTCTCAGAGCTCAGGCCGCAGCTACAGACCCGACCACACCCGTCACCTCTAGTGACAGCGGTCCAGGCGCCTGTCGCCACAGAGGACAGTGGGGTTTCCAGTGCCGAGCTGCAGGAGAGGTGGATGGACAGAGGACCCAGAGAGACAAGGCAGCTCGGAGGAGGGGGGCATGAGAAGACATCAGGCCCTGTGGGTGCAGCAGGCACTGATAGGGGGTGGGGGTGGGGGTGTGGTGCTGTCAGCTCGCACCGCCCTGGTCAAGACAGGAACACACCACTGCCTTCTATTTCCATGATTCACCTCAGGTTCCCAGCGGTCAGTGTCCCCACCAGCTTTAGGAAGAGTCTGAGATAGTTCTGTGTCATTCTTAGGCTAAAAACATCAGTGTCAATGGGCTGACAATATGCTCCCTGTGGTCATCAGCCCAGAGGCTGGAAGCCATCGAAATGCCAGCCCCCCTGCCCGCTCCCCACCCCCCCGCAAGTCACCACTTCCCAAGCTCAGGAGCAGTGTCTGAAACCACTTCTTTCTGCAAGTAACCAGCGGAGAGAGAGCAGGAGAGGCGTGCTCCCAAGCATCACCCCTGCCGGTACTGAAGTGACCTACCACATTGAACAGAGGAGGTGACAGGAGGAGGTCAGGGAGAGGGCGGCAAAGGACAGATAAAAGTCCAGCTATACAAAGCTTGTGTTTCTGTTTTCTTTTCCTTTCTCTTTTGTAAAAACCTGTAGCTGCTTTTTAAAACAAAAAGCCTCAAACTAAAACGGCCCTGCTGCCAGACCACGGTGCCCGGGGACAGGAGGCGGGGAGGGGAAGAAGTGGGAGAGGGCAGGGTTAGTCTGCATGGCATGACGCTCGGTCACTCCACGCTCGGCCACTCTGTGGTCGTGATGGAAAGGAGATGGGAATGGAGTCGTTTGCTTGTTCGTTTCATATTAAAGCAAGCAGGTCAATGCCAGAGATCCATGGGTACAAGCCGGTTGGACAACGGAGCTTTCGGGAGTGGAGGAGAGAAGGGAGATCTCGAAGTCCGGGCCAGGCAGGTGGACAGGGGATCCCTCGGCGAGACTCCCCAGCGTCGGGCGGCGGCGAGGCCAAGGGCAGAGTCCTCCCGGGCAGGCCGGGCCCAGCCCCTCAGGCCTTGCTCTCCTCCACCTTGACTGCCCGGGGCTTGATCGCTCCGGTTCGCTTCAGCGGCGAAGCAGCTGAGGGAGGCTCCTGCAGCCTCACGGCTCCCAGGCCGGGCTTTTCATCCACTCGCTGCTTTGCCTTTGGACAGACAGACAGAGAGACAGAGGAAGTCAGCCTTGTGCGGACATACCTGCCAGGAACCATGGCCCCACCACCTGCTTCCTGCTCCTACGTCAAGAGGAAAGCTACCCATCTTTCAGTCAAGGCCCATCTTTCAGTCAAGGACCAGACTCAGAAATGCCTCTCCTGGGCAGGACCCTGACCTGAGAAGGCTCTGCTCCCTCCCAGGGCGCTGAGTGCAGTGATTCAGAGAGGCAGGAGGCCCGGGTCCCGGGGAAGCATCTGTGCCGCCCAGGGGCCTCTGCAGGAGTGGCCCACCCAAGGCCGCCCCAGGGACCTTCTCAAATCAGCACACCCCAGCCCGTGCTGCAGGGGCGGGGGGCCTCTCAACCAACTCGGCCTCCCAGATCCTCAACTCTCCCGACTCCCATTTTGTGGGAGCCTTTCCCCAAGCCCCTAATGTGACCTCCAGAGTCACAGCCAGGAGCCCCTTACGCTGCAGCTCTGCACAGTGAAGGGTGTCACCGAGTGAGCAGCCTGGTTCTGCCCCTCACACGGTGGTGTGAGTTCTCAAGGAAGCTTTAGAAGCTCAGGCCTAGCAACTCAGAGAGTGACCCTTGGGGAACTGAGTTAGGAGAAGTGAACTGAACAACAGAGCCTCTACCTCCACCGGCCAGGAAGGCTGTCTTGCTAACATCCCACACCTGACTTGTCTGAGCTCTGGAGCCCGGTCACATTTTAGAGGAGTGAAGAGATCGTGCCAAAGGCAAAGATGCTGAGCCAGCCCTCTCGTTATAAACGGGAGAATGTCAGTCCGTCTGGACCCCACCCGGCCAAGAGAAGAACGAGACACAGCACTTACTAGGCCAGCACGCACAGGCACACACGCCAGGCGCATACGCGCCCGCATGCCCCCGGCTTCTAGAGCTGACCCCCGGGCCTAACCGGGTCCCAGTGCCTTCACAGCCCAATTGCTACGGAGGGAGAGTCCCCCTTCCGGCGTGACCTCCTCCGTGGAATCCGCATCCTCCCTTCTCAGCAGGACAAGGAAGGATCCAGACGCCCGGCAAAAGGAGAAGCGCCTTCTCCAGGAGGGACGCGGGCTCCCAGCGCCACTCTCTAAGCGCCAGGGCATGTCTCTTTCTAAGAGGAGCACGCAAACGGGCTGGACAGTCCCTCCTCTTTTGGCACTTGGAGACGGGCCTAAGCGTCCGGGGCTGGAGGGTCTGGAAAGCCATCTTCTACCTGTTGAACGTAGTGTCCCTGCACAGAGCCCATGTTAACTGCTGATCCAGAGGGCTTCCCACTGGGGCTAGCAGAGCTAGGCCTGAAAAAACCAAAGGAGGGGGTGAGAACACACGCGTCACCACGGAAACGGAGTCAAGCCTCCATCGGAGGACACAGACCCAGACAGCCAGAGCACAGGGGGCAAGGGTGTCGCCACGAGGCCCTGGCACCTCCAACCCAGTTCACAGGGACACACCTGAGGGGCGGTGGCCAGGTCCCACCATGGGCAGACACCGACCAAAGGACAGTCACCAACCGTCTCTCAGGTTTGGAGGGTCTGGACCAACTTGTTGCTCCAGACAAAAGGGCTATAAGACCTGACACATGAAGGGACTCCCTGGTGGTCCAGTGGTCAGGACTCCGCTTTTTACTGCCGTGGATCTGAGTTCAATCCTTGGTCAGGGAATTAAGATCCCACAAGCCGAGTGCCACGGCAGGTACATGTGTGTATATATAATTGATGAAATAAATAAAAAATAAAAACGAGCTTAAACTCCAATAGGAGTTTAGACTTTAAAAAGAAGGGAACTCCCTGGTGATCCAGAGGTTAGGACTCAGTGCTCACACTGTTGGGGCCCAAGTTCAACCCCCGGCTGGGGAACTAAGACCCTGCAAGCTACACAGCGTGCCCCACCACCAAAAAAAGCCTGATACATGAGCTATGCCAAGTATCCTTCCAGTCTTCATTTGGGAAGTAGAGGGTAGTGGGTAGCAAAGAATAATACCAAAAGTAATAAAAATGTAAATCATCTTTCTACATGTGTACCATTGATAGACAACTAGCTCCAAGGATGTTAATTAACCAGGTGCTATGTGGCAAAAAGGGCCTCCCTGGTGGCTCGGTGGTAAAGAATCCGCCTGCCAACGCAGGAGATGCGGCCTCTATCCCTATGTAGGGATGATCCCTTGGAGAAGGAAATAGCAACCCACTCCAGTATTCTTCCCTAGGAAATCCCATGGACAGATGAACCTGGTGGTCTATAGGCCATGGGGCCACAGAGTCGGACACCACTTAGCGACTAAATAACATGTGGAAAAGGATTCTGTGGTCAAAGGTCATGAGAAGAGCTCAACAAGACCCCCTGAGGGCCAGGGGAATGTAAGCCCTCTGCTGAGGTGCACCCTGACTCCCTAGCAAGCCCTCCTGGGCTCACACCCCCCTTGCCAAGTATCTGGTCAAGGAACCCTTCTTTGACAGAGCATGCATCTGAAGCCCTGTCTCCAGAAAACTTGGGCAACACTGCACTGTAAATCACTCCCATTCTCCCAACCCCACTAAGACACCAACAAAGGCTACCAGCTACGCTTGTCTTTTCTAAGCATTCTCCCAAGAACAAAGCCGCTGCTGCCATGCCGACAGTGAATGGACACAGGTGACTCTTGTTACTTGAGCGTGCCTTTTCCGGGTTTGCCTCCAAGGAAGGCTCTCCAATCAGACGGGATAAAACCTGCCTGTGGCAGCAGGGGGAATCCCTTTGTGTCTGAGCTTCCTTTTTCCTACCCAAGCTCACTGTTTGCTGCTGCTGCCCATAGATACTTTTTACAGGTCTACAGTTTTGGCCTGTATGAAAAATATGCTTGAAAACAAGAAAAAAAGTCAACCCAAGAGAGTGAAAATAAGAACAGGAAAGGTAATAGAAACAGGGGGCGACTGACAAAAACCCCTTTCTCAGGAACTGCAGCTGGAGAAGGACTGACGTGAAGGAGGGCGACTCGGCCTCCACGCTCCGGGTCGAGGGGGCAGGCGGGCTGGCTGTGGCGGGGGTGAGCTCAGCCATAGCTACGCGGTCACCTCGCATAGGCACTGCAGGTCACGCACACCTGTGTTCCTCACGGGCAAACAGGAGGGAATTCCAGGAACCCTCCACAGTTAACAAGAGTCGACTGTACCAACCCTTGGGCCAGACCCCAGAGTGTGGGGCCTTCCCAGCCAGTGCAAAAGCTGTCAGAACTGGACGCTCCCTAACTTCCTAACATACTAAGAACTGCTGACCCTTGAACAACTGCACGGGGTCCACTTACACGCAGATTTTTTTCAACACACACGTACTACACAAGCCACAGTGGGCGGAGTCCTCAAGTACGGAGCCGTGGGTATGGACAGCTGTGGAGTTACACTTGACTTCTCAACCGCGTGGAAGGTCAGCACCCCTACCCCGTCTAAGTTCAAGGGTCAGCCATAACTCAGCCCATGGCTTACATACACCAAGCCCCCTCTGAATCCAGCAAGCGACCTGGGACACTTACTAGAGGTGGAGGCGGATCCAGAGGAGGTCCACTCATGCCCGCGAGCCCAGAGCAGCAAGCCCTGGTGGGTCAGAAGCCCACGGGGGACACGTGGCCCCGGGAGAGGAGTCCCCGCTCCAGAGTGCACTCCCCCATGCCAGGGAGTCTTTTATGAGGAACCTGGTGAGAAGGCTGCCAGTAGCCAGGGTCGGCCCTGAAGTTACTGTGACATCAGCCTTTCCTTTCCCTCTCTCCACAAAGTTCTCTAGCATCAGAACAGTTTATGATAAAAAAAAGCAGAACCATCCCCGAGTCTCCTGCATCCCGGCACTGCAGCTTCCTGGTGACAGGTGGGCTGACAAAGGCGACCCCACCTCAGCGCCCTGCTCTCCCAGGGCCCATGACTGCGCCTTGAGGGCTCGCTGTGAGCACCCAACCCCAGGGTGGCGCTTTACCTGTAGGTCTGTGGTGACGGCACGGAGCCTCCTGCAGGAACATTCTGTTTACTGTCGGCAAAGTGGAAGCCCTTCATCTCCATCTGAGAGGACTAGAGACGCCGGGAAGGGGAGCGACAGAGTCACAGCAGGGCCCTGGGGATGGCTGCCCCCACACCACCACCCTGGGCAGAGCTGGGGCTGCGGGGTGGGGGGTGGAGGTGCCATGAGATGAGAAAGATGGACACGCACCACCAAGGCCGCCCTGTGTGGAACCTGGAGCTGGCAAGGGCTCTGGCCCCCGGACCTCAGCAGCAGCCCCTAAGGTACCCCTGACCCATGCACCCAGGCCTGTCCGTGCCGTAGTGACAGGTGAGCAGGAGCTCCTGCCTTGGGACCAAGAGGACTTGGCAGAGAGCAGGAAGCCAGCCATCTGGTGAGGCCTAGAGCCTCCATGCTGCACGACAGCCATGGCTCCTGACTTACAAGGAGGGTCCCCCAAGGCCAGGACTCCCCCGCCCTGCATCCCAGGATCACAGCAAGACAGAGTGAGCCTCACCTCTCTGCTGGTGTTGAGGACCGAAGGCTGGGATCCAGGGGCGAGGATCCTGCGGGGGGCCCCGACCGAGAGGCTCTGCGCCTGGGGCAGCTGGATGGACTGTGGCAGGAGCAGGGGCTGCTGCCCGGAGCCATACCGGGGCAGAGGCAGCTGGGAGCCAGGCAGGGGCATCGTCAGCTGCTGGACAAGGGGCACAGTCAGGAGGATGGCAAGCATGTCCAAGAGCAAGCCCATGTCACACTTCAGGATCTCTCATTCCAGAGGAGGAAGCCAGCCCCCCCACCCCCCACCAGCAGAAGAGATTCTCGACAGACTGCAGCAGCAATCACCCTAATTTTACACTCTTGGGAGAGCAGGAGAAAAGAACCACAGGCTGGCAGCGGGGCTTGAGGGGAGGGAGAGAAAGGTCAGCAAGGGCCAGAGACCTCCTCCTAAGCAGTGGCCCAGCGAGTCCCCCAAAGAGGAGAGCTGGAGAGCAAGGGTGTCTGTGGCCCCTTTCGTGGCGCGAGAAGGCAGGAGTCCCTCATGCTTAGCCTCCAAAGGCGACAGAAAGCAGCCAGGGCCCAGGGCTTAGGGCTCCCAGTGTCTCTGGGTCCTTCTGAAGCCTGTTATGACAGGACAAGGCGGGGACCACCAGGCCCAAGGGAATGCTCCTGAAGGCTGGAGCAAGGTGTGAAAGAGCAAGGAGGTGGGCCCGGAGACCCAGGGCGGGGGCCAGGGGCCACCACGAGTCGTCTCTCAGTCACGTTCCTCTTCATCTCCCTGCTATTGAGTCCACAGTGGAGGGTCAGAAGGATCTATTGGAGTTGCATCACTGAGACGAGCGGCAGTCACATGTACCCTGGGCAGAGCCCTGATGGGGGTGAGGGTGGGAGCGGGGTAGACAGGATGAGAAAGGCCCAGACTCTGAATACTTTTCAGAGGTACAGCTGATGGAATGGGCTTAAGCATCAATAGGGGCTTGGGGGGAACAGGAACCCAAAGATGATCCTGCTGGACATGAAGTTTGCTTCCCTTAAGTTTGAGATACTGTGAGTTGTGAGCAGAAATGGCGGGCAGCTCACTGGGTCTGAGTTCAAGTCAAGAGACAGGTCTGGGCTGAAGACAGAACCAGGGAGAGCTGTGCTGGGATGAGGCTCAGAAGCACAGGTCTAGACAGAGCCCAGGAGGCACAGTGACTTACTGCCACGGGAGGCGAGGAGGAAACGGCAGAGGAGACGGAGGAGGAGGGCCTCAGGGAGGGCGGAGAACCAGGGGCAGCGTCCCCGTGGCCCAGCGAGAGCCTGACCCCTGGGTCAGATGCTGCTGACCGGGCAGGAGGAGGAGGAGGAAGGGCAGGCTCAGTAATGAGGAGTGGGCTGATGCCCTTAAAGGGTTTCCTTTGTTAGAAGAAAGAGGAAGACAGGGTTGCCTGGGGATGCGGTTGAGGGTGGTAGGTGCTAACGCGTGCTAGGGCAGCACCCGGGTGGGTGAGGACGGCTGCCGCCCTTGCCCCTTCCTGGCCTTCAGAGATCCTGGTTACGACTCACATTTCTTTGTGGACACAGGAGGCACCATCAAGGTGGGGGAGAAGGCAATGAAGAGGTGAGGTGCCAAGACCGGGAACTGTGCGTCCAGGGAGGCTGTGCGTTGGGTGGGGAGGGCCCTGTGTGAGTGCAGGGGGCTGTCTGGAGAGAGCTGTATTCAGTCTGAATCCAGCCACCGGGAACTGTGCATGCAGGGGCTGTGCACTGGAAGGGGAGGGCCCTGTGTCTGTGGAGGGCCATCTGGAGGGTCTGTATTTAGCCTGAATCCATTCACAGGCAAAGGCAGAGACAGGCCAGGGTTTAACCTGGGTGAGCACGGAGGTGAGGGTGGGAAGCTGAGTACAAACGACAAGGAGTGGGGAATTCCCTGGTGGTCCAGTGATTAGGACCCCATGCTTCCACTGCAGACTACACAAGGTTCAATCCCTGTCAGAGAACTAAGATCCTACAAGCCATGGTGCACCCCATCCCACAACGAGTAGGGTAATAGGAGGGAGTGTTAAAAAGTGGTTGGAGGTAGCTGGTCACTAGAGGGAGGGGGTGAAAAAATTCAAGGTGGTGACCGGGTAGGACCCTTAAGCCCAAGACGATGGGAGAGGTGCAGCTGCGAGCAGGGACCAGTCCAGACCGTGGACTGGTGAGCGGAGCCCTGGGGGTGAGGAGGCTGCGGGAGGGACATCCAGAGACGTCCGCCCTGCCAAGAACCACACAGGAGTGGAGCTGAAGACTGATCCAGGGGCCAAAGGAAGAGAGTGACCCTCAGAACAGTCTAATGTGCCCACGGGCCAGGGGCCAGGAGGACGTGGAACCAGAGATCCTGTCACCTGGCACTTGCAGCACATGGTGGGTGGGAATGGGGCCAGGGTTAGAGGGTCTAGAAGCACGAGTGAGCACGAGAGAGGACACTCAGCACCCCTGAGCCCGGGTAGGGGGAGAGGCTGCAGGAGAAGCTAGGTCTCAGGGCTGTTCATGGGGGGTGCCTGCCCAGGCCTGAGCCCAGGCACCAGTCCCAGCGGCCATGAGCCACACAGAAGCCAGGGCACGTCAAGAGGAAGATACGAGGGAAAAGGGTCATGAAGAAAAGAGACCTGGGGCTTGGAAGCGGGCATGACTGATTTCCTGACCTGCGGGAGCTGGGAGTCCAACATCTGGGAGGCGCCGAGCCCGGCCGCCTGGCTGAGCGGGCCCTCGTAGACCAGGGCTTGGCTCCCACTCATGGGCTGGTAGGGCGAGCCGGACTGGGGCTTCACCATCTCCAGGGGCTGCAGGCCGGGGAACGCCGAGTAGGGGGCCTTCAAGGCTGTGCCTCCGGAGAGGATCATGGTGCTGGGCGGCGACAGGCTGGGGTGCATGTACACCTGAGACCTGCGAGAGCCAGACGGAAGGGCAGGTCAGGCACGCGGCTGCGCCAGCTGTGCTCACCTCAGACCCCGGGCGCTTGCTCCCACGCGGGCTCTTGGCTCAGCCCCAGGGGTTCTGACTCAGAAGCCTGGGATGGGGCCTGAGAACCTGCATTTACAACAAGCTCCTAGACACTGCTGCTGCTGGTCTAGGGACCCTAGTTTGAACATCACCGCATTACGCAGACATACAGGCTATACGAGACACAGGGAAACCTGTGTGATGCCCAAAGCACAGGACGGACACACTGAGTGCGCGGGCCGGGGCAGCGAGGAGAACGAGCAGGGAGGGGGCGGGAGGACGCGGGCACAGCACGGCTCACCCCCGACTCCCAGCCCCCTCGGACATGCGCGCAGCAACTGGTGGCTGAGGGACCCGCCCCACAGACTGGGAAGGCCGGAAGCCCTGGGGGCAAGCCACCAAGCCCCCCAAACCCGGGCATCTCACCTGAAGGGCTGCAAGGAGCTGAAGATCTCCTGAGACTGGGAGACGGGCAGGCCACCCCTCAGTCCCAGCTGGGCTTGAGCTTGCAGAGACGTGTGAAGGGAAATCGGGATCTGCTGGGCAGCGGCAGCCTGCAGACGGGAGGCGGGCGGTCACTGCGCTGCCCTGAAAGCTGCTTCTCACAGCCCGCCACCGGCACCCCCTCACCCCCACCCTGGCCCTTCTCCCCGGGGCAGCCGACACCGCCCTCAACGCGAACTCAACAGTCTGCCTGTGCTTCCTTCCTTCTCGGGAGCGAGCAGAGAACTGGCAGCAACCCCAAACCAGCACAGTCGTCCCTACACTGGACCCTGCACAGTGGGACAAACAAGCCCGAGTTCCAGGGCCAACAGAGGTGGGCTCAGAAACCAAACGGTAGATGCAAAATGCCACAGACAGAGGAATATGTGCGGTATGACCCAGTTACGAGACCTTCAGAACCAAACAACGTAATGTTTAAGAATATGCTCTGAAAAGACCAGGATGGGCCGTGTCCTCTGCCCCTGGGGCAGCGCTTCACCCTGGTTTCTGCAGGCACAGGACCCCCCGTGGAAGGACCAGCACCAGCTTCAGGAGGAGGCTCCCACACGCGGCCCCTGGCAGCACAGCAGCGTGCCCACTGTGCGTGAACACAGACACCTGCTCACTTCTACAACTACCTCTTTCTAACGCATCCATGCCTGGGAGTCTAGGCCTTTCTTCTCTTCATCAGAAGGATACCTGATCACCAAAGAGAATTCCATTTCAGTGAATTCCCCGGCTAGGGTGCAGGAGGGAGAGCATCAAGAAAGGAAAGCTAAGTGGTCCAGAGCACTCAGCTCTGTCCCTCCTCCTCGGCTCTCACGTGCTCACTCAGTAAACAATACCTGGCTGCTGTAACGTGCCAGGCACAGGGCAGTAACGTGAGGGGTGCGAAACACAAGACAGGCCGTGAATGGGCACGTGAAGCAGCCAATCACGCCCCGTGCTGCGCCCTCCCCTGTGTCCCTGGGTCGCCGGTCTCGCTGGCATCACCTGTTGGAAACTCTGCTGCTGAGGTATGGTCTGAGGAACCAGCCGGGGCTGACTTGCAAACACATGGCCATCCAGGTAGAGAGGTGGCAGGTGGCTGCCTGGAAACAGAATTCGAGGCAGGGGAACAGGATCAAGTCTCACTGTCCCAGAAGGTCCAGCAAAGCGGTGGGGGAGGGACCGTAGCAAAGCTGGCCCCGGGCTCCTGTGCAGCCTGGGGCGGGGCGCCGCTGCAGCCGGCCTCCTGCCTTGCCCACAGCCCCGCACACCCAGGAAGGGCTCGGTCATAAAGGAGGCTGCCATGGTCTCTCAGTCACGTTCCACTTCATCTCCCTGCTATTGAGTCCACAGTGGAGGGTCAGAAGGATCTATTGGAATCGCATCACTGAGACGCTGGCAGCTGGGCCCCCTGAATCCCCACGGGCTCCTTCGGGCACTGACACTGTGACCAGGACAGTGACAACTGGGGTAAAACTGGCTCCCGCTTATGGAGGCTCAGTTGATAGAAAACCCTTCCCAGGTGTGAGCTCATCTCATCAGCATGGTGACCCCACACCTGGCCCTCACGACCCTGTGCTATTTCACAGAGGAGGGGAAAGGCTCAGACAGCTGCTCATGTGACAGTCTCTGCTGGGGCCTCTCTCCAGGAGGTGAGAGAGCCCTGCCAAGGTCCCAGAGTCCTGTCGCCGCCCCCCACCCAGGGTTGGAGGCCAAAAGCAGCAAGTACCAGCGCACACAGGAGCCCGCGGCCCCCGGCTGGGAACGCAGGCCTTAGGCCAAGGCAGGGAGCGCTCAGGGCTACGGACCCTGCGTTTCCCTCAGAGGACTGGAGAAGCATCCCTGAGCTGGACCAGGGGAGAGGTACCTGGAAGGGATGCAGAAGGTGCAACCGAGGCCACGGGCACAGGGGGCATGGAGACGCCGCCAAAGGAGCTGTAGCTGACCCCGCTGGAGGCCCCCCCGGAGGATGGGGGCTGCAGGCCCGAGCCGGCACCTCCCGGCGAGCTCTGCTCCGGCAAGCTGGGCGAGTTTTCCCAAGCCTTGCGCGCAGACTCCATCTTCGGAAACAAGGAGGTGGGGGAGATGGAAGTTACCACCCAGAAGGCAGCGGGCGGTACAAGCTAAGCCCCGGGCTGCGGGGAGCGGGTGTGCTGGGGTGGGCTCTGCTTGCTCTTGCCCCCTCACAAGCTGGGCCCCGAGTTACCTTCAGAGTGAGGTCGGCGGTGGGGAAGGACATGTGGGAGAGGCCGATGGCCCTCTGGATGTGGTGGTCCCGCCGCAGAATGGGGATGCTGGGGGCCAGCCCGGCCTGGAGGGAAGGACACGGTGGGACCCCTGCAGGCGGGGGAGCCACACCCCTCCTGCCTGGACCCAGCCTTCCAGCAGGGCTGCCATGTTTCGGCAACAGAAGCACAGCTGGCAGCCAGCAGGCAGGCCCCACTGCACAGCACGGAAGTCCCAGTTTCTGTCTCAGCCCCTTCCCCCAAACCGTGAAAAAACGCCCTGGAAATAGGGTCCGAAACCTAGTGCTAGACCCCCTTCCTGCCGTGCCCAGCGCCCACCTGCAGGTCACAGGATTTCTGAGAAACTGCAGAGTAAAGAAACTTTGTTTATTTAGCACAGCATTCTCAAACGTGTGTGACCGTGGAACCGGGAAAGTTTTGAATCACAAAGTGCCAAATACACCAGACCTTAGGAGTTACACCACTCCACTTTAAGTGCACAAAACAGGGCGTGGAACAACTTGCCACACGCGTGGAACTAGAAACGGCACCAAGACACAAACCGAGCTGGGTGGTAGAAGCACAGACGTACATTACTGGCCAATGCGTCCTGAAGCTTGACAACTGGATTCCCCGTGGGACCAGAGGCAGAGCCGGGCTGCAAGCTGAAATCAGAGTCCTAGGGATAAAAAAAAAGGGGGAACAAAGCACACAGAAATCACCTTGGCTCACCTTCTGGCAGAGACACACATGAAGTAGACCCATAGCCTCAGCAACTCAAAAAACCCAGTATGGGACTTCCCCAGTGGTCCAGGGGCTAAGACTGGGATCCCAACGCAGGGGGCCTGGATTCAATCCCTGGTCAGGGAATTAGACCCCATATGCCGCAACTAAGATCAAAGACTCCACGTGATGCAACTAAGACCTAGCACAGCCACATAAATAAATAAGCAGTATTCACCACGTGAACAAAACAGCCAGCTGTTCCCTGACAGCCCCCAAGCAAGGCAGCCATCCCCTTCTCTGTCTGGCTTCCTGCTCGGTCTGAGAACCTGCCTGGCATTGGCAGGGAGACAGGGCCAGCCCACAGCAGCTCTTAACCCACGATGCCACCCCACAACACCCCCTGGAGTGCTGCCAGCACCTACCACCCTGCTCTTCCAGGAAAGGCCCCTCCTCCCTCTCCAAGCACCAGAAGCAGGGCTTGGGGGGTGGTAGGTAGAAGAAGCACTTCAAGCCTCACCTTTGGATTGACTCCAAATTCAATGGGTGGCACCGGCAGCACAGAGTCCACGTGAATCTCCACCCCGTTAACAGGGGGAACCACAGCCCCCTGCAGCCGTTCGGCCCCCTCAGAGCCCTTTCTGTTTTTCAGAGAGCGCTCATTGCCGATGGGTCCTGGTCTGTGCTCCTTGCTCTGTCCCGAGCCTTGTTCTGAATCCTTGACAGAAAAGCAAAGAGGCTAAGACACACAGCCTGGAGTGACCCTGACCTCTAGCTTCCAAGGAACTGAGAGCCGGAAAAGAAGACAAAAGACACCAGCCCTTCTGCCTAGCCTGGCCCCTGAGAGCCGGGCTCCAGATTACCTTTGGCTCTGACTGCTTTTGAGTCTGCTCCTTGTGACCGTCGGCCTTGGGCTCCAGGCCAGGCCCGCCTGCCTCCTCGGGCTTCAGGGTGCCATATGGGGAGCTGCGCTGCGAGGAGGTCGCTGAGGACTCTCGGGACTCGGCGCTCAGGTCAACACCGCTGTCTCCCTGGCTGCTCTTAAAGCCCTGCTGTGCAGGACACACAGCCAATCAGCACCTGAGTCCCGCAGAGCGAGACCTGGGGCATGACATGTCTCCCGGCCAGAGCCCGTGATCCCCAGTACACATGGGCCCCTGCACTGTGAGCACGGCCAGACGCCAAGGACCCGGGGTGGGTACTCCCTGCCATCCCCTCTTTCTCCTTCCCACACTCCTGAAAGCAAGCCTGGAGACCAGCGATGAGCCAGGCTTACCATCTGGCCCGGGAGAGCCTGGGTGGCGGCCACAACGGCCCTGGGCTGTGAGCACACGCTTGGTGCCTGGGGGCCACTCACCTCAGCAGAGCCAGGCTCGGTGCTGGTGAAGGCAGTGGCAGCTTTGGTCCAGGAGTCACTGGTCGAGGCCTGAAGCGGGAGGGCTGCCGAGGAGGAAGACAGAGTCAGGACATCAAAGAGGAGCCACCAAGCCAGAAACACGACCACGGGCAGCTCACAGAAACTCCAGTCTCCAAACCACCTCCCTCCCCAGTCTGACACCTTCACTTGACGTCCCAACGTCCCCAGAAACGTCTCCATAAACGCGCTTCCCAAGATTTCATGGATGATGAGCTCCAGGTAAACACACCAGCAACTTCTCACTCATAGGGACTAGAACTCCGTATCACTACCTCTGCTGTGGTAAAGCTTTTTTCACATAAGCCAACTATTTATTTCTACAAATTGGTATCTCTCTACAAGTCTGATGGAGAAGGCAATGGCAACCCACTCTAGTACTCTTGCCTGGAAAATCCCATGGACGGAGGAGCCTGGTAAGCTGCTAAGAGTCGGATACGACTGAGCGACTTCACTTTCCCTTTTCACTTTCATGCACTGGAGAAGGAAATGGCAACCCACTCCAGTGTTCTTGCCTGGGGAGAATCCCAGGGACGGGGGAGCCTGGCGGGCTGCCATCTATGGGGTTGCACAGTGTTGGACACGACTGAAGTGACTTAGCAGCTTAGCAGCAGCTACAAGTCTCTAAACAAGTCAAGCTGATTATTACCCAACTGTTGTTAGCTCAACCATTCTTAAGAATCCAACAAAAGTCACGGACCCTGTCTGTGTGCACAAAACCTCCCAAGCTCTTTTCCAAGATCCAGGGGCCTTCTGAAGCCATCCACACACCCCTGGTCTGAGCAACCACAAGACATTGCACAATCCAGGAGGGAAAGCCCTGATGGCCAAGGGCGACTCCTGAGTTGGTCCACCCTGCTTGACCAAGCTGGAAGGTATGTATTTTTGGACATTTACGCTGGGACACCCACCGCTCTCACAAAACCAAACTGACTGATACCAAAATTTACTAAAAGACTATTTTACTTTCAATCAGAGTTGACAATTTTCCAATATTACATTGAAATGTGTCAGAATCAAGGTTTTAATCAGAAACATGAAGACAGGCCGTGTGGTAAAATTAAGAGAATCAGGCTCAGAACCCAGGCTCTTGGGTGTCTGTCACGTGGCTCCAGAGTTGTCACTTCACTCTGGAAGCCTCAGCTGCTCTGAATGAAAGAGCTAGCAATGGATGATTTCACCAAGTTCCTGCTGCCCGCCCTGCAGGGCCTTGCCCAAAGCAGGAACTCAAGAACAATCTGCTCAAATGGTTTTGTATTTTAAAATGAAAGATTATCAGAAAAATACCACTGGATAAGAAATTCTCTTAACTTCAGGGAAACAGATTTTCTATAAATTAAGGGACACCCTAGTCTGGTTTCAAGTCTAAGACAACATTTGGAGAGGAGTTGACAGAACCCTCCTTCTGGCAAGGAAAGGGCACACAGCACAGACGGGAAAGCTCCGGACTCCTGCTCTCCCAACAGGCATCTGCTGCTCGCCCGCAAGGCAAGAAAGAAGGGTAACTGACGTGGGCAACAGTCAAACCAACCCCTGAGCGACCTCGGCCAGGCGGGGTGGGGACCACTCTTTCCCGTCACTGGCTGCGGAATGCTCTGCTCGCCACCACGCTTCAGGCAGGGAAACTCTTACATCTGCTCAGAGGCTGCAGCAGCACGTGGTGCTCAGATGGTATTAACCCCAGACAGAGGAAGCCAGGAGACAGGCACTGCTGTGCCTATGCTCATGGCCCCAAGGCAGAATCCTCCCTGAGAAGGGCCCCAAGCCTGGAGGCGGCCCGAGGTCCGAACACAAGCTCTTACCCTGGCTGCTGCTCTCCCAGATCTCGGTGCCCAGGCTGCTGCCGGGCACAGGTCCATCGCCCTGCTCCAGGCACAGGTTGTTCTGCTTCTTTGCAAACCGAGGAGGAATTCGAGAGGAGAGACTTCGGCCTTTGACAGGAACCTACGGAGAAGAGGGTGATACGGTCCAGCCTCGATGGCAGACATGAAAAATGAGTTCCCCCCAGGAAGACGACTGTGGGCTCCAAAATCACACCCGGAAACTGCTCCAGAGAATTCACCAACTGTCAGTTAAGACCTCAACCATGCGGGAACTGCAGTGCCGACCAAATCACCCCTGCAAGTGCCCAGTGGGCTGAGATCTGAGACCACAGTAGGAGTAGGCTGGACTTCAGGAGTTAACAGAGGTCTGTGTCCTGCTCAGCCTGTTTCAGCTGGTGTCACCTAGGATCAGTTACCCTCTGAGAGCAGGGAAATCACACCATCTATCCCATGGAGCACAGTGACAGTGGGCCCTGGGAGGAAGCGCCTGCTTACAAGCATGCCTTTCTTCCTCTCCCAGCCCGAATTCAGAACACTCTGACGCCACAGGTTACAGGTGTCCCTGCGTCCCAGCCCTGTGCCCCCTCACAGCGCGCCCCGTACCTGCACGGCTTGCTCCTTCTTTCTCCTCTCCTCCTCCAGCAGGCGGCGCTGCTTCTTGGTCAGGACTTCAATGAAGCCTTCACCTACCAGAGAGCCCACCTCACTCTCCTCCCCAGGGCTGGATCCGCAATTTTCAATGATGGCATCTGAACCAAGATTCACAAGGAAGGGCAATGGTTCCATTTACTGAAAGCTAAGGATTACCTAACCCTACAGACACCTGATATCTAAGCACTGAGTCAGCTCAAAAGGCCAGGCGCTTAGCTGGCTTGGGCCTCAGCATATTCACCATCACCAGGCTCTAGGAAACCCAGCGAGGATTTCTACACCCTTCTCACAACCCTGCAGTGCACTGTTATCTCAAACCAAACAGGTCATAGTTAAGAAAACAGGCCTCAGAGACACACACGCCTAAGTCCCAGCTCCACTCCTAACCAGCTGTGTGACCCTGGATAAACCACTCAGCTTCTCTGGGGCTCAGCTTCCCATCTTTAAAACTGAGACACATCAGGGGTGTTACGGGAGTGCAGCAGAGCTGTGAGCAACACAAGGGCAGGAATCCTTCCGGTTTTGCTCTTAACCCAGTACGTATGTGCCCAGAACCTAAGATATTCAGCAAAGGGCAAACCCAGCAGCCCACGGCGGTGGCCATGCCCACCTCCCCCATTTCGCCTGGACCCTCCTTCCCCTGGAGATGTGAGCTGACACTCACGTCCGTAGCTCAGGTCGAACGGTTTCACGGTCTCTCCCTGCTCGCCTGACCTCTGGGTGGCCAGCTTGGCCTCCTTCTCTGCCTTCTCACAGGAGGCTTCGGGGACGTCAGTGGCAGCATGGGTTGCCCGCTCCAGGGTGTAATGGCCGCTCCCACTGCTGCAGCCAAGACCTCCAGGCAAGGCCTCGTCTGGGGACCTAGAGAGAAAGGAAGATCTCGTCAGCTCGGAAGTGGCCCAAGAAGGTGAAGCTGCAATACACGCCCAGCACACACCCAAGCTCAGCCCTGGTCTCCGTCATTCCCTCCAGCTGTCCCCTCCACCCAGCAGAAGGGGTGGCTGGTTACACACTGTTGCGAGCCTGTGGGGAGGCTGCCCCAGACCACTGCTCCAGCAAAGCCCCTGGGAAAGCTGCTCTGTCCTCACCCTCTCCCCTGGCTAGTACTCCTGTCCTTTCGCTTTGCCTACCACACCCAGTAGGGCTACAGAAGAGAGATAAGGGGCAAGGCTTAGAACTGGGCAGCAGAGGGAGCCCAGGCCTCGCTCCACTGCCAGTCCCCTGGGGCAGAAACCAGAAGGAAAGCCAGGTCTTGGCATCTGGGGCCTAGAAAGCTCCTCCAGATCCACACTGACAAGAACCCATATTCTCCTGTGGCGCCTTGTTCAGAGATACGAGTGAACTACAGGCCAGGCCTCTGTGCCCTCAACTCTTGAGGAGGCTGGGAAGCGGGATAATTGTCTTCCTCGGCACCTAGGCGGGGCCAGAGCCACATCAGGGATGTGGGCTGCACCGGCTCTGCCCCTACCCTGATCCTGGGCCAGCTGTGGGCAGCAAGCAGACACCGAGCACAGGACATCCAGACATCCACCCCAACACCTCTGAGTGTGGAGAGGCACCCTTTGGGCCTCAGGAATCACTCACAGCCCCTGTTTACTGCCTGGCTATCACCAAGTGTCGGGGGTTATCCCCGGGGTGGGGTTGCTTATCTTTTGTGGAAAAGCAAAGGCACTCAGGGAAGATCTCTCTGCATGGCCAGGAGGCCAGCAATGCCCCAGTGAAAAAACTGCCTGGCACAGTCAGGGGCCGAGGAGTCTGGGGAACAGACCAGTGCTCACCAGGCGCCACGCACAGGGAGTGACCCCAACCCTGTGGTGGTGGCCCTTTGGCTGGACTCTGAGGAGACATATGGAGACTGAACCCTGGAGTGGTACTGGGACAGCCACTCCAGGAGACTACCGGACGGGGCCTCTGGTCTCGGTTCTGAAGCAACAACAGCAACACACCCCAGAGAAGCAGACAGCAGGGTGAGAGCCAATGATGGAGGTGCCCACACAAGATGGCCTTGGCGGGCGGTCGCCCTGGAGCACAACGAGAGGGGAGGAGTCGGGGCCCTGACACACGGCGGGACAGCATGCGTGAGGTGCTGCCGGAAACACCGGCTGACAGAACCACAGCAACAAGAACGAACCCGGGACTCTGCTTCTGGTTTACCTTTTGGCTTTCAGAGGCGTCCCGTTCTGATGACTCTCATAGCGGGGAGAAGTGTCACCGCCACCTGGCCTAACAGACTTCTCCCCAAACCCTCCCGGCTCCAGCTTCCGGCTCTGCCTGTCCACCAGGGGTCTCTGGCCTGAGAAGCTCCGCTTGGCCAGCTCCTTCTTCTCGCCTGCGCTCACCCCGGGGGGGCCGCCATCAGCCTGGGGATCCAGCTCGGGGCCGGCCCGCCGCTCCCGCCTCTCGCTGAAGTCGCTGCTCTCGGAGGCCGTCTCCCACTCCTCGTTGGCATGGTCGGAGGAGTTCTGATAGGCTAGCTCAGGGGACCTGCGGCCTGAGGCGCTGCTCCTGTCCCCGGGGCAGGGTCTGGGACGGCCCGGCCACTGGCCGGCCACCAGAGGTGGCTCGTCCTCCGGCCCCCACAGGCCCAGGGCCTCCCGTTCTTGCCGGAGGCGCCGGAAGCGGGGCGGCTTGTCCTGGCGCGGGGGCCGCCTTCGCCGGAAGGGCCGGTTCTCTGTGTTTTCGGACTCTGCAGCGTGGTCATCTTGGAAGAAGGCCCTCCGGTCCTCCAGGCGGCCATCCTCAAAGCCCCGGGAGCCCAAGGCGTCGGGGCGTCTGTAGGCGTCTGGGATATAGTCTCTGTCTAAGGGCCGCCGGGCCCCACACGCGTCAGGGGGGCCAGGCTCCTGCCAGGAGGCGCCAGGACCCCGGCTGGGCCAAGGGGCCACCTCCTTGGCCGTGAAGGTTCTCCGGCCGTATGCACAGTTGCTCAGGCGCGGGGGCAGGGCACGCCCGAAGGCCCGGGGGCCTCGGTTCTTGGCCTCAGGCCCACCGTGGTCCTCGGGGTGCATCCTACCGGACCGCCAGGACTCCCTGAAGTCGCCCTTCCTTCCCGTGGCCTCCTCCCGCTCCGGGAGCGTGCCCTCATCCCCAGGCTCGGCGCCTCGCTGCCGCCGCCGCTTGGGAAGCTCCTCATACTCAGAGCCCTCGCTGTGGGTCTCGCTGGCAATCCTCCGCCGGGGCTTGGCCCGGGGGAAGTCATCCGGCGGCCCAAACTCCCGCGGCCCCCGGCCCCGGCCACTCCTCTGGCTGCCGCTGTAGAGGCCCCGTGCCCCAAGGACGCCCCCGCCACACAGGCCACTACCAGTGGGCCGCCCGCGGAAGGTGAACTCTCGGAACCCGCGGCCTCGGCCCCGGGCTGGCCCCCGGGCCCCAAAGGCTTGCTCCTCATCAATAAAGATCCAGTTATTCCTCTTGGTCAGGGGGGTGTGGCTGGCCTCCCTGGAGGGTCTGGCCTCCGGGGCCCCATCAGGCTTGTTGTCCTCCTCGGGACAGCTGGCCTCATGGCCCAAGCTGCCACGGGCTGAGCCCTGGTCCTCTGAGGTGGCCGGGGCCACATTGGCCAGTGCGGGGTCGTTCTCTTGGTCCTCATCCTCAGCCACTTCATGGACAGGCCCTGTCTCCCGGGCCAGGTGGGTGTTCCCTTCTGCCAGCTCTGGCTTTACTTTCTCGAGCTCCTTTTCCTTGTCCTCCACCTTGAGGGCCTTCAAGACAGGTTTCTTGATGGGGCCGGACCTACGGGTCCTGCTGGTCTGCTCTGGGTGCTGGCTGCTGGTGCCCCGGGCTTCTGGCGTCCACTCAGGCTCCAGAGCTGGCGGCTTGCTTGGGCTCCCTTCCTTCTCCCAGGAGGAGACGCTGAAGGATGGCTCCTCCCGCGGTACCTCCTTCTCAACCACAGTGTCTGGGTCGGCAACCTTTGACTGGTGGTTCACATCCCAGTCGCCATACTCGGGCTTCTTCTCCGTTGGGGCAAAGTCAGGCTCCAGTGGGGAGCACCTGAGGTTTGGGGTGTGACTCACAGGAGTGCCTGCTTCCTGACCATTTTCTTGGGGTGGAAACAAAAGCTCCTGGCCTACTCTCTGAGAGGAGACACGGGAGTCACAGTCTGCTGGGGCCTTCTTGTCAGAAGCGCTCAAGTACTCCTGCCCTCTCTCCTCAAGGAGCTCGCGCTGGGCACTCACGCCCCCTGACCTTCCGGGGGAGGCAGAGTAAGAGCTTTCACTCCTGAAAAGGAACCAGAAAAATCAGTCAATGTGATTGGAGCCTGGTTCCTGGTTTCCACGCTGAACACAGTTTAAAAAAAAAAAATTTTTTTTTTAAATGAAAAAGAAAAAAACATAGGCACGAACATTCGCTCTATCTTTAAACAGGCCTCAGAGATGCTGGGCCATGGGCTGGTGGCGGCCCCTGGAGTCCAGAGTGATGATCAGTGGCTGGCGGACTCCACGAACAGCTGGGCATCCTCTGGTTCAAACACGCTGGAGCCGGGAAGTCCGAG
Organism: Oryx dammah; assembly: GCF_014754425.2. Classification (NCBI taxonomy): domain Eukaryota; kingdom Metazoa; phylum Chordata; class Mammalia; order Artiodactyla; family Bovidae; genus Oryx; species Oryx dammah. The sequence goes on along the minus strand of NW_024070209.1, from coordinate 100,383,789 downwards.
AAGAGTCTGGGGTGCTGGGCCGGCAGAGCCAGCTCACCTTACTTTCACAGGAAGGAGCCATAACGCACGTGCCCAACCCCACCCCACGGCCCTGGCCCAAGGTTCTGTGGGATTTGCCTCTGACCCCAGGATTCCTCCTGGGCCTTCAGTCACCATCGGAGCCTCTCACATGAAAGCACCCAGCCATCCTCATCTCACTCTCCTTTCCCAGAGCACACTGGTCTCTCCCAAGGCGCCCCTTTCCTGAGGGTGGTGTCTCCCGGGACGGCCTCCTCCCAGAGCCCATCTCACTGAGGACCGAGATTCCTCCTTCAGCTGCAGGGCAGCAGGACCAAGCGTCGCCTCACCTGACATGCATGTCCATGGCCAAATTGTCGCTGGATTTCGGGTGAGGCAGCGAGTAGCCCTTGCTCTGCAACGCCATGTAACCCTCAGGGCTCCACACGGGGGCGGGGTCAATGGCGGTCACCTTCCTTTCTGGCAGCGGGGGCACACAGCTCTGGTCCTCAGAGCGACAGCCAGTCCCACTAAGGGAATCCGGGGGCATTATGGGTTTCATCAATCCTGAAGAAGGCAAACAGCCAATCGGTCACCTCGTTCAACCAGCCACGGGTCGCCCACAGGCCCAGAGGAGACGAGCTGCCCCGACCATCCCGCGGATGCGGCAGCCCACCTGCTTCGCGTCATCTGATCACAGAGCCTCCGAAAGCACACAGGCCCGCCATCTGGAAGGCCTGTTCGAAGGCCCTGGAGGTCCAATCTTAGTTCCCAATGAAGAGCCCCTATGTTGAAGGATGTTAAACAACTGGCAGATGGAAACAGGACACAACCAACTAGAGAGCCCATGGCTGGCAGCAGAAAGCTAAGGGGCCAGGCAGCCAGCCGTGGGAGATGCCCAAGGGTCTCTTGCACAGACATCGGGAAGATGAGCTACGCCCCAGGAAGCCTACACGCACCAAGGAGCCAGCGTCTGCCTGCTTCCAAACCCTACAAGAAGATTCAGAAAGGGGTCTGGACTTCAGCTCTGCTTGTTTCTGCCCCTGAGCTTATAGTGGTAATCCACATTCTCTCCAGGGAAGGGGAGAAGGGGACACACAGATGACACTCAATTCTTAACTGGCGCGAGGAAACAGGGATAAGCTGACATCTCGGTCCAACCAGATACAAACCAGCCTGGGAGATGGCACCCCCTCACTAAGGCCCCTCTGTCCATTTCTACTAGATGGGATGCTGTAGATGACATTAAAGGCCTCCCATTGGGCCAGAGTCTGTGTAGAAAAGAGGGTCTGATTTTTCAGATATTTCACAAAGCTAATTACTGGCCACCAATGTTTTTTCGTGTCCATTTTTAAAGCTGAGATAATCTGATCAGGAAAATGATTCTGCATCAGGCTAGTGGTTTTATACTTTCTTTCAGCTGTGGATGCTCTGTCCAAAGGTTACCAATATACGACTCTGGCACAAAGGTAGTCTGAGTCATGTGGTGGCGAGGACCCTCTCTGGAATCCTAAAATTACACCCCGTTTACTAAGTATTGATCACGAGGTAGGCAGCACTGCTCAGCATTACACAGAGCTATTTTTGGCAATATGGCAGCTCATCACCTGAAAAAAACCTCCTATCACAAAAACACTGCACAAACCATATTACACATCTCACTTGCAGAGCTCTGCTCCCCAAACCAGGAAACCCCCAGGGAGCAGAAACCACAGCCATGGGCAAGAGCCATGTGCCAGAGGCACGAGCCAGGGCTCCTGAGAGGGGACGCAGGGACACATCTGTCAGATGTAGTAACCTACAGCTGTGCTCCTAAATACGACCCCTCACCCTCTCCCACGACAAGAGATGAGGCTTCTCTGCATAAGGCAGAGAGTTACAGCTGAGGTGCTACTTACACAAAGACCCTCAAAGGGCTATGCATTCAATTACAAGGTAGACCAGAAAAACCTCACACTCTTTAGGACAGGGAGATGATTGAGCTAGTGTCCCGGCCAGGGTCAGGTCAGGGAACACAGTCCCCAGTGAGGAATTCATGGCCACATGCCAGCTTTCACACAGGCTTGGGGATAGTAGAGTGGAGTTCAGATTTACACCCCTAGAATTCTCCAAAAACTTCCTGAGTTACAATAAAAGGTAGTTCTAGGATGGTAGATGAAAACACAGAGCCACCCTGGAGGGATACACTCTCAAACGAAGCTACACCGAGTCCCCAAGGTAAGAACAGCTCTGCCGGAAACGAACTTATGAGTCAAAACTCCCAGAACATCGCCGGGAAAGCAATCCACCACAAGTCCACAGCAAGTCCACGGGATCATGCACCATCCCCAAGAACTTCAGAAAACAGATCAAAATGTTAAACACCAGAGAATTACGGTTTACTTGATTAAAAGCAAATAAGAAGGAATTGAAAACTCACAAAAAATATAAGACACGAGAAAAAAAGATTTGAGAGAAAAAGTCTAGTAATAATACCGTCACTGAAATTAAAAACCCACTGGACAGTAAAAAATAAAAACAGCAGATGAGGCACAGATTGAGAGAACCAAGGAATTAAGAGAATAATTCTAAGCATTTTCCCAGAAGGCACCACAGAAGTCAGCTCTCATGTATTCAAGAGACTTAGAGGCAAAGTGAGAAGCAGCATGATGATGCAGGTATTTGTACAGCACAGTCAGTACAAATAATCTAAGTGGGTGACATAGGAAGAAAGGACACAAAGAATGAAAAAAGGCCAACAGTTAACACGGTAATTAGAAGAGAAACTCCCAGAAGTGATGAAAGCAATACAACTTTAGATGTGAGCACTGTGAGTTTTAAGCAGAATAAAGTAAGGATGGATATAGATATATACCTAGACACAGCATTTTGAGAAAGAACTACAGGAGGCCAAAGACAAAAGCGGTCTTAAAGCAACACAGACCAGACACAAGAGCCAGAAGAAAAGGAATACTATCTTCACAGCCCTGAAAGAAAGTGACGCAAGCCTAGAGTTCCATACCCAGCTGCACTATATTGTTCAAGAGAAAGGCTGCCATAGGTGAAAAACAGTGCTCAGTTGCATAGAACTCTGCAGCCCCACGGACTGTAGCCCGTCAGGTTCCTCTGTCTATGAGATTCCGCAGGCAAGAATACTGAGGTGGGGTGCCATTTTCTCCTCCAGGGGATCTTCTAGACCCAGGTTTGGAACCCATGTCTCCTGCACTGGCAGGCAAATTCTTTACCACTAGTGCCACCTGGGAAGCCCCATGTGAAGAATACGTATTGCCAAAAAACTTTCATAGAGGCCTTGACAGAACGTATGTTCTGAAAAAAATAAATGGAACCCAGATGGAAGGATAAGCAGCTAAGACACTAGTAAACACGTAAGCAGATCTGAACAAGCATGGATTGAATAAAACAGCAAAGAGAATAATTTGGTAAGCATCGAAACAAGGGAAGAATTAAAATTCCAGGCAAAGATGAAAAGACTCCTGAATCAGAGCTCAGGTTCAGGGTAATATTATTAGCCTTTGTTAAGTCAAGGGTGCATGTTAGAATTTAACCTAACCACTCACAGTGGAAACAGAATGTAGAAGGAAAACAAAAAGAAGACTTGACACCCACGCCCCCAGTCTAAAGGGAACACCTCTGGTGACTAAAGTCACAGTTGACACATCTTAAACGTACAAAGACATTCTCCTCCACGAAGGGCTCAGGCTGACAATAAAAAGTTGGGGTAAAAAGATACCACCCGAATACTAATCAAAAGAAAACTGGACTGAAATTATCATCAGATAAAGTAGACATTAAAGGCAGAAAACCCAAGAAACAAAGGTGCTATATGAAGATACAAGAAACAAGATGCAGTCATCTCAAGCCTATATGCTTCCAGGTAGGTCAAACAAAAACTGACACGTTTACAAGATTTGACAAATCCACAATCATGGTGGAAAATGTTCACACACCTCTTAGAAACTGATCAAGGGGATAAAAAAAACTGTGATGATAGATATTTATATAGCACAGTTAGCAGGCACACTTTAATGGACCATGTCCAATAGGAGAATATATTCTTTTCAAGCCCCTGAGTGAAGTTTGATCTGCCGCTTGTTAAAAATAAAGTTTTATTGAAAAGCAACCACATCCATTCACTTACTATTGTCTATAGCTGTTTTTGTTCTACAACAGCAAAACTGGAGTAGCAGTTCAAAGACTAAAATATTTATTATCTGGTATTAATGGAAAAAAATTGTGACTGCTGGTCTATATCATACAGACCATGATATATGACCAAAAGGCAGCCACAGTAGAAATTAACAACACATGGATGATATTAAAACTCTGTATTTGGAAATTTTACAATATACCATTTAAAAAATCACTCAAAATCAGACTAATATTTAAAACTGTACAGTAATAAAAATGTTATTTTAAAACTCAGTGGCTCATAAACTCGGGTGAGATGTAAATACATCAGAAAACTCAGAAACTAGTGATCTAATTAATCATCCAACATAATCGGAAAAAGAACAAAATAATTTCAGTGGAAATAATGGGGGGGGCAGAAATTAATGAAATAAAAGCCAAATAAAAGACAGGAATTAAGAACCTCAAAAGATACTTTTTTAAAAATGGCATTTAAAAAATGGCATTTGACAAGCCTTGGGAAAGACTAATCAAGGAAAAGAGAGAACACAAAGAACACTAGAGAAGGGAAAGAGGGACAAAACTATGTGGCAGAGATATGAAAACTAACAAAGACAATTTATGATTCAGAATCTTAAAGTCTCTTCCTAACAATTCTTTGTGGGAGGTACTACTACACACTCGTTTTGCAAACAAGGAAGTTATAACTCAGACTGGATATGTGAGTAGCAAAGAGGTCAGACTGGAATCCAGGTGGGGTCTGTCTACCTCCCAAGGCCATGCCCTTGACCACAACACATACCCTGGCCTTCACTGTACCTTGGTGCTTACCTGAGGGATGCAGAGCTGAGGGGTAGAAATCCACTGGGGTCCGAGTGGGCGGGATCCGGGGGTCCATGTAGGAGGGCATCATCATCCACCTGGGGTCGAAGCCCAGCATCTGGGGGTGGTGCGGGTAGAAGGCGCGCTGCGGGTGGGATGGCGGAGGGTACACCGGCTGCCAGTGCTGCGTCTTGTACAGCTGCTCCTGGCAGAGAGAGACCGGGCTGCACAGGTGCCGTGGTGCCTGCACACACATGCCTCCAGGGAAAACCCACCAGACAGAAGACCAGAGAGGGCAGGCTCCAGTGTACGCATGACCACGTTCAGGCCCGGGCCCTCTCCCAGGATGGATGCACAGTCATCCCATCGTCACACGGGGCCCTCAGGCTCCTCACTACACACGGCAGCTTGGGTGCTCACGCAGATCAAAGGCTCTCCTGGAGCTGACACATGACCAGCACACCTCCCAGAGCACCTCTCCCCAGTGCTCCTCCCCATCCCCAGCCCCCACTGTCCCTTCAATTTGCTCTCCACACTCCAATGCCCTGACCACGGCCAGAGTCTTCCTGGGTTCTCCACAGCTCTCCATCCAACAGCCGGAATCCCACAGGGCTGCATGTCATCTGCAGGGTCCTGCGGGTCCTGACCCATCTGCCTCTCCAGCATCACCTCCCACCACTGCCCCAGCCTCCAGTCCACACACCTGCCTGCCCGCCTGCTTCAGGCCTTGGAAACATGCTGGGCCATCTGTTCCCTGGGCCCCAAACCTGCTCACCCACACCCCTCCTTCAGGTCTCAGCTTAAAGAGAACTTCCTCTGGGAAGCCTGCCACGAGTTCCAAGGGAGACCAGGCCCCCTGCTCCCGGCTCTCACAGCACTGCTGTCTCTCCTGCGGCTGCCTCCCTCCCTCCCTGCACCAGGGGATCGCCTGTCAAGTTCACACAGCCCGCTCACCTCTACCGCCAGACACGGTGTGGACAAAGGTCACTGCATGAATGGATGAACGAACGCATCAACAGAGGATTAAAAATCAAGGACCTAGACCCAGCGAGGGTTCATTTCAGACCGGCTCCACAGCACCGATGACCCCTGGGGCTTCCCTCACAAGCGCATCCCGAACCAGCGTCCTGGGCGGACACAGGTATAGTCAAGCAAGCGGGACAGCTGGCCCAGCACCCCTATCCCAGCCGGCTGGCTCAACTCCAGCCTGGGCTGGGTTCCCCGGATGGCTCGCCGGGGCCCCCAGCACCTCTTAGGAGCGCTCAGCACTCAGTAAGCGGAGCTCTCCAGGGCTCTGCCCACAGCTCCTCCTCCTGTCTAGACCCTAGGTCCCCAGGGAAGCTGACCAGACATTCCATTTGCCAGACTCCCTCAGGCTATTCTGGCATATTCAGCCTTCCTCCTACTCTTCAGGAAGGATCTACCTGTCACTGCCCATCCCCACCCTCCCCAGAAGACTTCCCTAGAGCAGCTGTTACGACTGTGTCTGGCTGGAGTGACTCCAGAGATCTCTCCAGTTGGCAATAAATCTTCACCAAGCCCAGGAGTGACTGCATGGCGCCTGCTCACGGTATAAAACTACAACAGTACAATGAATGTACCTAACTATCTAGAACATAGGCCATGGTGGGCTTCTGGAATGCTTCCTAGGAGCCCAAGGAAAATAGGGTCTGGGTGAAGGTTGTAAAGGCAACTTTAAAAAAATTCTGGGTAAAGGTGTAAAATTGATCTGTTTCCCCAGGGCACCCACATTTTGGAACATTTTCGATTACTAACAATAATTTACCAGACTTCCCTGGGTGTCCAGTGGTTAAGAATCCACCTTTCAATGCAGGGGATACAGATTGATCCCTGGTCAGGGAAGTAAGATCCCACATGCCATAGGGCACCTAAGCCCATGCTCTGCAACCAGAGAAGCTGACATGCCACCACGAAGACCCAGCACAGCCAAAACAAACAGAGAGACTCAATATTTTAAGAACATTGATGGAACACCAATAAAGACACTACTGGACTACCGATAAACTAGTCTACAGGCATTACAGAACCCCTCACCGCCACGCAGAGTCAGGGCTTCATTCCTTCCGCTTCACACTGACCTGTCCAAGGCCCCACATGGCTAGATAAGCAGAACCCAAAGCTGTTTGATGTGAAACCTAAAAGCCTCCGCCCTTAACTCAAAGCCGACATTCCTCTGCAGTGCTGTCCACAGAGCCCCCAGGCCTCTTCCTCCCGGGTAGGCTCCAGAGTGGGGCCACCATCAGTGTGAAGAGTGGCCACACTGTACACCTCGAAGTGAAAAAACCACTCAGACGCCACCAGCCATTCCTTTCAACGCTAGACAACAGGGTCCACAAACTACCAACAAGGGTTTTCATCCAGAGGATGAATTACCTGGAGAAATGAAAGGCCAGGGCTGATCTCCAAGGCCCCCACTCTCCACATCCCTGCTGGCGACTGGGTTACAGTCTGCTTTAATTGAAGGGGCCTGGGAGATGGAGGGGCGGATCTGTTTACAATATGGGCTAGGCGTCTCCTGTTTACCTGCTGCTGCTGCTGCTGCTGCTGCTGCTGGCGCTGGAACCTGGGAGGGAGCGACTTTTGGTACTTGTTGAATTCCTGCGCAGGGGACCCAGCCTCCCTGGGTCCCTCCTCACTGCCGCCGCTCTGAGCCACTGCTGGAGGAGCTGTGGGAGCTTCTTCTGAAAACGTGCTGGCGGTCTCCTGGGCAGAGAACTCAGGGGAGCCTACAGAACAAGTAAGTGGAGAAGCGGCCAGGTCAGTTCATAAAAGCTTGGCTGAGTGAATATTTAACGGCAAATGCTTTTTCTTGTTGGCACATACTTTCCACTGCTGAACTATCTGCATCCCCAAACCCCGGCACTGGGCTAACACCTCCCATGCCCGAGCTCACAGCCTCCCCCCCGCCCCCAATCACAGATGAGAAAACGAAGGGTGGAGAGATCAGATGAACTGCCTGAAGTCGCATGGTCGGCAGTAGAGCTGGGATACAATTCCAGGTGAGAGAGGGTCTATTAAAATGGATCCAGCGCAACGGAGTGGATGAGGCCTCAAATAGAGCCCACGTGCCCCCACCTCCACCCTGAGTTATGTGAGTCAGGCTGGCCAGGCAGCCCCTCTGAGGATGACAGCTGCAACTAGCCCACGGGGCTTCTGGGAGCATTAACTGGGCCAGTCCATGGAGTGCGCTTCAAATGGGATGCTCCCCATGGTCTCCAAGACAGTGCCCCTTGGAATCCCCTGCTGTCTTCCCCATCCCAGCTTTGCATTCTTTCTTCCAGCTTCATTATAACTGACGTTTGCATTCTTAAGAAATCTACTGCAGAGAGCAAACACCAGTGCAAAGCCTGGAGGTGGGGCAGCGTCCCAGAAGAATGCTGACAGGCAGGGCGGGTATGGACGAGCCGGGGACAGACACACCCCACACCCAGGCCCACTCTGCACCCTGCCGTCCACTCCCTGACTCTCTCCTGCCCCCTCAGTAGGTCCCTGACGCTGGGCCCAAGCTTCACCCAGATTTCAGTGACACGGCATTTACAGAAGGACCAGGGTCTGAGTTCCTTGGCCTCAAGGGCGCTGATCACCACCAGGTCACCAGAACGCCCTCCATCTGAGAAGCTTTCAGCAACTGAAACTAACATCAGGCCCTTCTCTACTTTAGAGACTTTGTTTGAGTTCATTTAAGAAAGTCACAAAGAACGTAACTGACCATATTATTAAAACCTAGAGCAAGACACCCCTCCATCACTCAACACTGTTTAGTGTGTCCAGCGCAGCCACGTGATCCAGTCCTTTTAGGGTTAACGTCAGGGAAAATGTATTCTGGAAAGCGGGCAGGCTTCCTTCAGCATCACAGAGAGCGCTATGCTCCTACTGAGGTCCTCCGGCACCCACATCTCCACTGCCAAGCAGTAGTGGTAATGAAGACGGTGCTTCTGCATCTAGAAATGTGCCACGCGCTTCGTGACATCATCTCCCAGGACTCTGAGCCCAGGGGATGGGTACAAACTCTCCCCAACCCACGTCATGGGCAAGGAAAGTGGGAAGTCAGAGGGGAGGTGTCAGAGGGGAAGCAAGTGGCCAGCTGGCTTCAGTGGTGAAAACAGGACGTGAACCCAGGCCCCTAATCCAGGCCTGAAGTCTTAACAACTGGATCCCTGTGTGTCCAGCCATTGGCCACAGTTCGTGCTAAGAAGCCAGGGAGATGCCCAGTGACACAGCCCTTGTTTTCAGGTCAGGGGCCAGGCTCACTGCTCACCTTTGTGGACGGCAGGGCCATTTTCCTGGGGAGTCACCTTCTCAGCCCCCGGAGAGCGGGGAACTTCCTTCTCCGCCTGCTTCTGGGCCTCGCTGGCCCGCTGAGCCTGCTTGCACTTCTGGTCAAGCTGCTTGAGTTTGGCAGCACAGGCAGCCAGCCTTTCCTCGCGCGCGCGGCGCTCCTCCTCCTCCCGGCGCTTCCGGGCTCGCTCCACAGCCTCTGACATCTCCGACTGGACGAACTTCTGCCGCGGGGGGGGCTTGTCCTCTTTGTCCTCGGCAGACTGCTGCCGAAATACAGTGCCCATGGAGGACTTCTGTTGAGAGAAGACGGTCAGAGGATGTCACAACTCAGAGACAGGCCACCCCCTGGAGGGGGTCAGCTCCCTTCTCAAGACCCTTAGGCACCTTTAAGAGGCCTATGGCAAAAGGACCTGAGCTTCGATCCTGCTCTGCCCTACTCTATATTTGGAAAGAGGGCTGGGCAAGCACCAACAGTCTAAACCCTAATTTCCCTTTTGGAAACTGTTGATAATCAAGGAAGCCCTCCGGGTTGTAAAGGTGCACAGAATTGTTTGCAAACCTCTTAACACCATGACTGAAATGTAGGAAACACTCAAGAGAATGGGCACTCCTGCAGCCACCTCTGGACATGCAAGGTCAGGGTGTCCACAGCTAAAGAACAGGAGCAGAAAACCACATGCTCGTTACTCCTCAGCCACAGAACTGTCCCACTGCTCCTCCCACAACAGCAGATGAACCTCTGGGGACAAAGAACCCCAAGACACCAGAACCCACACTCACACGTGAGGTTTCAAACTGATTAAATGTAAAAACAAAGCAGCATCTCTAAAAACATCTCTTCAAGGTATTTTATCTACTTTTAAGTCTCAAGTTGATTGTTAAGTTACTAGGCAACAACAGGGCCCAAACGATGCAGTGTGCAAACCTCTCAATTCTGGGAAGATTTCTTCCTGATTTGCAGGAAGAGAGGCTGCAGGCAGAACATGCAGCAGAACAGAAGATGGGCTGAGCCCCTGGACCCAGCCACTCTAAGTCGGATGACACACAACTGGCAGGAAACAGACCGCTTCTTGTTTTGAGGGATAGTTACCCAGATGAAGGTAACTGTTGAAAAGTCATCAGACATATGAAACCAAGGTCTGTTGTTTCTTTTCTTGTATTTTAATTGTCATCGTTCAGTTGCTAAGTCTTGTATGACTCTCCTGCAAACCCATGGACTATAAGGTTCAAGAGAAAGGCTGCCTCAGGTTTAGAATAGTGCTCAGTTGCTCAGTTATGTCTGACTCCTTGTGACCCCATGGACTGTAACCCACCAGGCTCCTCTGTCCACAGGACTTTCCAAGCAAGAATACTGGCGTGAGTTGCTATTTCCTTCTCCACAGGACAGTCCCGACCCAGGAATCAAACCCATGTCTCCTGCACTGGCAGGCAGGTTCTTTGCCACTGAGAAGCCAGGGAAGCCCTTTATGTAAATTACACCTCCATAAAAGCAGTAAGTAGCAGTGACAGTAGAGAGTGATTTTTCTCCTAAAAACTAACTTCCTATAATCCAGAGGCAATTACTACAAGATTATAAATGTCTAATTTAGAACCACAAAGGTACTTTTTACATAATATAACTGGGGCCAAGTGTGCACTCTCCTTTTACTTTGCCCCATCACTGCCATCTGTCCAGGCACCTTAACAGCCATGTACTGTCTCACCTCGAATCTCCACCAAGACACATCTCACCCCCTGATGCTCAGGACACCTGGATGATCCCTAAGGCACACCCCTGATTATTCCCTTCACAATTTCCCGGAAAGTAAATACCAGGATCAAAGGGTATGTGCATATCATCAAAACTACAGACATGCCTTTCAAAACTGCGTGAAGTGAGCTATCATTTTATAAACTAAATATTCTGTAAAACATTTAAGCTGTGACAATCTTTTCAGAAATTTTTATTCATGAAATGGTAAGAGATTTTATCTTTGTTGACTCTAGATAATAATAAAAACACTCAAGATAATTCAGGGTTGTTATGAGCAGATCAAAGTGAAAAAAAATCTTCTTTTGAATACTGAGCAACCCCAATATTGGGATGAAATCTGGGTTGATCGCAAGATAATTTATAAGCGCTGTACTGTGTCTATTTTCATTCTTGTGTCCCCTGTACCGAGCACAACGCCTAGCAAGATATGATATGTGCTCAGCACAAAAAACTCAAGATAAAAGGTATTTTCACTTTACAGGAAGATGTGGAAGTCCTTTAAACAGCACAGTGCACTGGAAATGGCAAGTCTGCCAAGTTTCTTTAAATGAATGCCTTCCCCTCCGCAGCTTGCCCTTTCAGCTCAGTTCCATCCCAAAGCCAGGCAATGCGGCAGGGCCAGGCTGGCACCCAGGGGGTCAGACAGCTCAGGGCAGGCGGTTGGAGCCCAGGCAGGTGAGCAGGGTTGTCCACATGGAGGTGTGGCTGATGAGGAAGGTGGAGCCCAATCAAATGGGAGGAGGAAGGAACTTCTAGAAGAGATGGCTCAGCAGGGAAATTCAGGGTCTCTGGGAGGGGGGGCTGACATGTGAGGAGCTGAGGAGGGCACCTGTGCAAGGGAGAGGGTGAGGGTAGAAAAGGAGATAACGGGAAACAGCCAGAATGAAGTGTGTGTGTGCGTGCGTGCGTGTGTCTCTCACTCTCTCACATACATACATTCCCTAACTGTGTGCGTGTGTGTCTCTCTGTCTCTCTCACATGTGTGTCTCTCTCTCACATATATACAATCCCTAACTCCATGTGTATGTGTCTGGGTCTCTTTCTCACGTACATACATTCCCCAACTATCCATGGAAAAGACCAGAAGCAGCGGCACTCCTGGTGCCCACGTACTGGTTTATAAGTGTCATTAAAGGCTGACTCCAGGGCCAAGGCTAGATAAGGACAAAATGAGCTTGGAAAAGCTTATTCTACCAGAAAGCAAGGAATCTCTCAAAATAGAATGGAGACAGTGAAAAGCACACGGCTGCAAGCCTGAAGCTCCCAAATCAAAGACAACCTGAACCTCCAAAGAAACAATATTAATTAAAAATTTGATGAGAAACTAGATATTCATAGCCTTAAAGTAACTAGCCACAAAACTGCTATCAATTACCAATCTGTGGTACATGTGAAAGCTCGATGTTGTGAAACCCAGTAGCCAGCACCTCAATCCTGAGATTAAAGTAAGGCTGTCACAGCGGGCAGAGAGGGACCAGGGTCATCCAGGCGGAAGCAATGAGAAGAGTCAGTGCCAACTCTGAGAGACTCTAGCCAAAAAAGGGAAGCCTTGAACCCCACCATGAGGAAGCTCCAGACAAACGGCACACTGCACAAAGCAGTTGGCTTCTGCTCTTCCAGAGCGTCAACCTCAGGAAAGCGAGCAGAGGCTGAGGGTCCACTTCACACTGAAGGACACCTGACCCTGACCCAGATTCCTGTCCATCCGGACCATCAGCTGGACAGCGGGGGCAATGGGATGGGGTCTGCTGACAAGGTGGCAGTGGTAAGTCACCGCGAGCTTCCTGGATTTGACTGTGCTTACCTGAGAAGCGTTCTGTGGTGACAGAGCCTGATTGGACTAGCAACTTATTCTTCAAATGGCTCAGGAAAAATATTCTTTGCGTTACACCAACTTTTCTATAAGTTTGTGACTGTTCTCAAAATCTTAAAAGAATTTATAACTTTAAAAAAAAATAAAGAGGGACTTCCCTGGAGGTCCAGTTGTTAAGACTCCGCCCCAATGCAGGGGCTCAAGTTCAGTCTCTGGGCAGGGAACTAGATCTCACATGCTGGCACAGTGCGGTCAAAAAAAAACCAAAAGGGAGGGAGGTTCAAGAGGCAGGGGACATATGTATACCTATGGCTGATTCATGTTAATGTAGGGCAGAAACCAAGACAATACTGTAAAGCAAATATCCTCCAATTTAAAATAGCTTAGAAAAAGAGAGAGAAAAATGTCTGCTTAGACTTTTTCAGAAAACCGACCAGACCACTGAACTCAGTGAAACCTAATTGACTGTCCATCTGAAAGAGTGAGACTCTGGCTGTAGTGACCAGGGACACACCACATTGAGTCCCCAAGCGGGCCACCACTCAGCGTTCTCTGAGCTGGCTGAGACTCCTCCTGCAGGCCCCACCCACGATGGGCTCCTGAAACCTCCCTGGCTCCACCCCTTCCTGTTCATTGTAAATGCACAGAACAGCCTTTCAGATGACCTGCTGGAGTCTCTGCCTTGGATCTCTGGTCAACTGACCTTGGAAAGGGCTTGTGTGTGCGCACAGGCACATGCATGTCCCCCAGCCAAACAGGCACAGAACCACCCCCCCCCCCCGCAGTGCCCACGGTACCTGGTAGTCAGGGCCTGATGCCCAGCTGTGCAGCTTCCTGGAAGGCGGCTGAGGTTCCGGCACCTTCCGGACGACACGGGTCACGCCTCCTGTTTCACTCCAGTCTTTTCCTTCCTCTTGGGTGCGCTTGGCATCAGCACTGTCTGCAGAGCTCAAGGACAACTGCCGCTGCCTCCTGGGGTCCCAACTGTTCCTAGGACAAACCGTGAAGACTTGGTTTCCCTGGTCGGCCCAGGCATGGTCTCATCAGACCATTAGCAATTCGAAAGTTAGCTTCTACAAACTGATTTCCTTCATAAAAGACCCATGGCGCACCCGCTTTATGGCTGAGAGGACACGCCCAGAGCACCTACACCAGCACCCATTTTACCAAGTCAGTCTTAAAGACACAGCTCCAGGCAGGATGCCTCACACCCATTACTTCATCTACTACAAAAAAAACAAACAAAACGCCTCTACTTCCTCCATTTTAAAGAGCTGGTCAGTGAGTCTCTGGGAGGCTGGGGAGCTGTTCACAAGAAAGAGCTAACAGAGTTGAACCCAGGCCTCCCACTGCAGGCCCTTCTGTCTCTGCCAAAGCCCCATCCCAGGACTGAACAAATGTTCCTCATGACAGCAGAAGAAGGCTTGCTGAGTGCTACATTACAAAGAGCAAGAGGAGCAATGCACACACTGAATGGAGGAGGAGGAGACAGACCCCCAGCAGAGGCTCCGGGAAAGCTCGCTGAGTGGTGCTCACCTTTACATGCTGTGGTGCAAACAAAAGCTCTGTGACAAAACACGTGTGCATCTACTCACACTTCTGCTAGTGCAGAAGTGGTGCCCAAAAACCCAGCGGGAGCACAGAGAAAGCCATGGAGTCAGGCCTGGCTAACACCCGTGCTCCTGCACGCACACGCACACACATGCACAAAGGCTCTGGAGGTGGAGGGAGCTGAGGCGGGTGAGGAGAGCCAGGAGGCCAGACAGAGCAATGCCTGCCAGTGCCTCCTGGCGGCGAGCCGAGGTGTGGTGCCCATGGAAGGCTCCCAACCTGCCAGGAAAGACCCAAGTCTATCAAGGCGGTGACTAAGCCACAGGGCGAGGGGGACAGGGAAGGAGGGACCGGCCGGCCAGCCTCTGGATGGTGCATGAAGGAAAGGATGCAGGTCCCTGTGGTCCCAGAGACAGTGAACAGCGAGGGGTGGAGCCAGGGAGGTTTCAGGAGCCCATCGTGGGTGGGGCCTGCAGGAGGAGTCTCAGCCAGCTCAGAGAACGCTGAGTGGTGGCCCGCTTGGGGACTCAATGTGGTGTGTCCCTGGTCACTACAGCCAGAGTCTCACTCTTTCAGATGGACAGTCAAGTCACATCAATTCAGAGAGAGGAACGGAGTGGCCTGCTGCTGCAATGAACCTACAAAGCTTCACGTTTCCACTGATTTAAATTCTGGATCATATCTCCTTCTGAGCTTAGTTCCAAAAACTGACCAATAGATATTTATTTCCCAAGGGCATCTAAAGCTTCAGTTGAAATCAAGCAGCATTAAAATAAATTTCAGAAGCCTCAATTAGCTAACTGTCTGTGTGCCAGCTGAGGAAGAGTGACAGAAGATCGTTACCAGCTCCCTGCAGAAGAGGAGCTGTGAAGCCAAAGATGACACAACAGAAACTTGCAGACCCAACTACATAAACATTCAAATACTGACAGTAAAACAGACAAAGGGAAAAAATACCAAAGCACTACTATCTAAGCAATATAAAACAGTAATCACATTTAACATAAAGCACAGCAAGTCTAACAGATATATATATACAAAGGAAACAGGCAATTCCATACAAAGAGAAGCATCCATATTTCCCAATACTGGGGTGGTGGTGGGGTGGGCACGCAAATTAAAGTGACCATAGGTACTATTTTAAAAGTACAAGCCAATGCTACTGGTATTCTGCTAAAAACTAGACTGGCTAGACTACAATTTAAGTATTTTCCAAATGGTGTTGGGAGCAAGCATCAGTCCAACGAAATGATCCAAAAAAAGAGAGAGAAAAGATTCAAGTGGTCAAATATGCTTAGGCAACGTGGCATACCCCGCTCTCGGCTCTCCCCCACTCCCAGATTCCCAGCAGGCTGTAGCACGCACATCCTAGGCTCCGGGCACCCTTGGAGTAGAGCTGAACCCAAGCAGTTTCCCAAATCTGCTTGGCCAGAGAAGCCTTTAGGGGCAGCACACTCTCATGGCAGTCTGCAAACAATCAGTCTACAAGGCACACTTGGGAAAAATGCAGGCTCAGTGGCTAAATGGCTAGGACTCAGCCAGCCACACCTGGTGCCCACCCTGGCTCCCCACCCCCCAAACAGCTGTCCTTCCATCTGCAAAATGGAAACAGTATCTGCCCACATGAGGTTGCCGGCATGACCAGGACACAGACAGCGCACGGCGCACGGCAGCACGGAGAACACCAGTGCACGCACATCTGTAAAGTGTCACACGCGCCCCCTCAACCCCCCACACTGGCAGCGGCGCTGTGAGCAGGGATGGCGCCCTTACCACTTTGGCCTGCCGTCCTTCACCACTTCCTCCTCCTCCTCATCATCACTGAACTTCAGCTTCTCGGAGTAGTCCACTTCTTCATGGAGGCCTGCAACAGGAGGAGGGCCAGCGAGAAGGATACAAGATGCACATCCCAGCAGTGGTAAGAGCACCGCTGGGGGAGGGGGGAGTGCTGCCTCCAGGCAGGAAGGGCACCAGCCCACCTGGCTAAGGGGCACCCCCGGCTGCCACCACCAGAACACACGCTGCAGAGAGAAGTGGAGGGCAGGGACTAAGACTCCACGCTCCCGATGCGGGGGGCCCAGGCCCGATCCCTGCTCAGGCATCTGGATCCCACAGCTGACACATGATGCAGCCAAGGAAATAAATAAAAACCATATCAAAGCAAACACAAGTGCCCGTGTGTAAAACAGACAGCCTCAGGAAACTCAAACAGGGACTCTGTATCAACCTAGAAGGGTGGGATGGGGAGAAATGAGGGAGGTTCAAAAGGGAGGGGATATATGTACACCTATGGCTGACTCATGTTGAGGATTGACAGAAAACAACAAAATTCTATAAAGCAATTATCCTTCAATTAAAAAACAAATTAATTAAACAAATAAAAACAAAAATACAAGCGAAAGACAGTACTGGCTTTGGTCACAGCACAGTAGCCTCCCTGGTTAGATTAACTCTGTTAAGAGAACAGTCCTTAAATCTGTGCAGACCAAGTTTTCTGCAAGTGTGTTACAAGGTGAGGAGTGAGCAGAAGCAGGCAGAAACCAGCCAGGAGGCCTCCCTGCCAATACACACTCCTGAGAGGTGAGATCTGTGACCAAATGGCTCGGGTGGCAGAAAGTGCCCATCAATGGATGAGCGAGCACACGAAACGTGGTAGATGCACACAATGGAACAGGATTTGGCCACATTAAAAAAAAAAAAGAGTTCACGCACACGCTACGGCATGCCGACCCCTGCAGACCTCCTGCTGAGAGATGGAGCCAGGTGCGAAAGGCCTCAGACCCTACTGTGCAACTCCATTTGTACAAAACATCCAAAACACGCAAATCCACAGACAGAAAGTAGATGGTGCTTGCCAGAGGTTGTGTGTGGAGGGAGGGGTCACCGGGAGTGAGGGCTCATGGGTACGGGGCTTCTTCTGTGGGTGATGGAAATGTCTGGGAATTCAACAGTGGGGATAATTGCACAAACTTGTTAATATACTAATAATCTCTGAATGGTAGACTTTAAGGGGGCAAATTTTATATAATACCAAAATCTGTCACATGAATTATATCACTGAAAAAAGGGACGTGGCAAAAAGCCCAATCCAGTTAAAGAGTTAGATCTGACGACAAAGCAAGTGTGATCACATACTATCTCCCAGAGCCTCGCAGTGCATACAGACACCAGTGGGCTGAAGGGTGTGGATGCAAAAACACAGCACGACAACAATGAATACAGCCAGAACATGACCTGACACAGGGCGAGACAGAGTCCAGGCAAGAGGCGGAGGAGAGATGAAGAGTATGTGGAAACCACAGAAACGGCCAGCACACCAGTCATAAAAACAAAAAATGTGCGTAACAGCTTCAAAATAAATGAAGCAAAAATTGACAGAATTAAAAGGGAGAAACAGATAAATCTGCAATTGTAGTAGAGAGTCTAATACCTTACTTTCAGTAACTGACAGAACTAGACAAAAATGTTATGAACAACATTACCAACCACCTTGACTAAACTGATAGATACAGAATGTGATATCCAATTATAGAATACACTCTGCTCAAAAGCACTTGAACTATTCAGCAAAACAGACCATGTATCTTAGTGATAAAACCAGTCTTAATAAACTGGAAAGAACGGAAGTCACACAGAATACGCCCTTGTGACTACAATGGAATTAAATGAGAAATCTAGAAAGTTCCAATTAAAATGATCAGTGAACTAGAAAACAATCAAAACAATGGAGAAAATTAAAGCCAAAAGTTCTTTGTAAAGATGAGTAAAACTAATGAGCCCTTGGCAGAAGTGAACAAGAGAAAAAATACAAATTACCTAATTATCAGGGATGAAAAAGTGATATCTATATCATTACAAATCTTACATACATCATTTTTTTTAAAAAGATTCTAAAATTATATGAAAATGGACTTAGAAGAGTAAAATAATCTTAAAAATGAACAAAGCTGGGAAATTTACACTAACTTACTACAAAGCTACAGTGTGGTATTGGCATAAGGATGAATAAATAGAACAAACAGGGTCCAAAATTAGACCCACACTTATGTGATCGATCAATTGTTGGCAAAGGCGTCAAAGCAATGCCACAGGGAAAGAGAAGTCTTGTCACAAATGGTGTAGAACAACTGGGTATCCTGTTGGATTAAAATGAACCCTGACTCCCATCTCACACCATATACAAATTAATACATGGACCACACATCTAAAAATCAGTGTTAAAATTATAAAACATAAGGGAGTTATCTTTGCCACCAGGAGGGACAAAGATTTTTATAAAAGACACAGTAAACCATAAAAAACACAAATTTATAAGTTAAACTTCATCAAAATTTAAAACTTCTGCTAATTAAAAGTGCAGTGCTGAGAAAATGGATCAGGCAGGCAGTGGGAAAAAACTTTTGTGAAATATTAAGTCTCCAACGATGTGTATCTGAACACTCAAAAAAGATACCAGTAGCCAAATCGGCATGAAAACAAGTGTATGATTATTCATCAGCAAGATGCAAATTAAAAGCACAATGAGCTAACGCTACACACCCACTGGAATGGCTAAAATTAAAGAGATGAACACCAGAGCACTGTAAGGATGCAGAGCCAAGTTTCAGGACTGCGGCTAGAGCGCACACCAGCCACCATGGAGGTCTGCGTGCTTCTGGCAAACCTCATCACACACCTCCCCTTTAACCAGTGACTCCACTGCTGGATATTAACTCAAGAGAAATGAGAACAGCATCCATAATAAACTTTCGAGCAAACTACAGGATTTGATACAATGACACATACCTCAGTGATTAAAAGCAACCCTGACACATGTAATAACAGGGATGGTCTCACAAACCTTACAGCAGAAGGAAAGCCGCACCACTCCGTCCGTCTGCAGTTAGGACTCATCAGAAGGGGGAGGCCTCGGGCAGAGTCAGGAGGAAGACTCGCTGGGAAGGGATGGAGTGAGTACTGTGTCTTGACGCGGCTGTGCTGCTCAAGCACGTGGGTATTATCAAAACCCTACAACTAAATATGCGCCTTTTACTTGGAAACAAACCTCCAGAAGAATTTTAAAAGAAAATAATCAGATCGGGAGTGTGGGTGATTATGAGAATGCAGAATGTTGGAACTTGCTGAAATGCAGTGAAAGGGCGCTATGTGGGGCTCATCACCCTCCTGTTTCAACTCTTTCGTTACAAACACTCTTTCTCCCTCTAAGAGTAAGACCAAAGACCAAGACAGACAATGTGGCTGCGTGAGGAAGCAACTGCTGGTAAGGATCAGCAAGGATCTCTCAGGCCCAAGGCTGTCTGCTGCCCTCTGCCCCCAGGAGTCCCCGTAGACTCTGTCGCAGGAACTGCCAACCTTGGCAAGAAACAGAAACAAGAATGCAGTCCCCACCTGCTGAACCGTCAGTCGAGAGCCCGCCGGCAAACACCACCACCCACCTGCCCAGCCATCATCGGCGTCGGTGTCCAGGTCATCGAGGCCCTTCAGGTTTTCTGCGTTGACGATGGTGGGTCGTGGCACCCGCTCCACCAGCGGCCTCAGTGGACGGATTGGGCGGCTCACTCCCAGTCTATTTTCTTTTCTGATGACAGAGAGAAGGGTAAAGACACTGGGCTGGTGTCAAGTACACAGATGGAAGCAAACCCAAATACTTCTCCAGAACTATGTCCCCCACTGCAAAGGTTCACGTGTGCCCTTGATATTATAATCCTCCCCTTTTTAAAGAACATATAATCAACAAATATATTGCCAAGAGAAGTTCTGCCTCATTTTAGCTGCTCGGTATTAAATCCACGGTGACAGCAGTGCACAACTAGCAGGGAGCTGAACTCACAGCCCCTCCTCGCCCTGCCCGGGAGGCCGCCCTCCCACACACCCTGGGGCATCAGGGTGATTTCCACCTTCTGAGACCTCCAGAAGCCGAAGCACTGTCCTATGTAAACCCACTGTACTGCCCCAATATTACCAACCAGGGTGGCTTCTACATGCGTGACTACACCGCTTTGGCCTTACCCGTCTTGGTCACTCATCTGGAACTGTCTAAAAGGAACACGGGGTTCAAGACGGAGCTGAGGAAGGGGGAAAGATCCTCGTTCCACTGCACCCTGGTTCTCTGATGACTGTGGCGAACACATCTGAAACATAACATCAATGAACAGGGTTTTCCAGTAATGGCCCAGAGTCTAAGTTCCACTGGCATCAGAATTTGTTCTGGCAAACGGGAAACAGAAACAGGAAAGTCTTGGGGTTTCCCAATTAATCCTATCACCATCTCCCCCATTTTTCCTGCTATCAGTACACAAATCTGGGGACTTGTGTCTTGGGGAATACCTGCCTCTCCTTCTTCTAAAAGAACCAAGGTTAAGATAACATCCACATCGCCAGGGAAAGAAGCCAGAGGCCCTTAAAATTTGAAACGGGGGAAGTGAAAATGCAAAAGTAATGGAAACCTCCAGGGTAAGGCACCAGGGCAAAGAGACTAGGTGGGGATGGGGGACGCCCATGGTGGACATTCAACCACGTGAAGTAGGTTCTGCTGGACATGAACAATCTGACTCTGCGGGGACAGAATGCACACTCTGAAGACTTACAAAAGCAGGAAGCATGTCATGGTATGTAGGTGGGTGGTATACACTCCCCAAGAACTGTGAAGCCCCTCTGCGGGCAGGCTGAGCCGGGCGGAGAGAGGGGTCCTTAGAACCGCTGGCGCATGCCGAGGAGGGGGCTCCGTCTCCTGCACTCGAGTTCCTGCTGCCCAGCTCAGTTGGGGAGGCGCTCAGAGACGTGGCAGAAATTATGTTTCGCCCACCGCCCTCCCTCCAGCTTGTCACATCTGGAAATTGAAAGGGGGCAAAAGGGGAGAGGAAAGAGGAAGGGGGAGGAGGGATTGTATGAGGTTCTGAAGGTCAAGGGACCCCCCTCACTCACCAAAAATTAAAAAAAAAAAAAAAAAAAGTGAAGAATTGAGTTCACTGGTCAAGTCTGTCAGGGAAGGTGGGGGGCAGACATCTGGCCAATGAGTATGAAACTGCTGAGGGTGTCTGACTGTCAGAGAAACACAAAACACAGTCTGCTCAGAGGGAAGGCAAGTGTAAACAAGGGGTGGTCTTCCTTCATCAACTCAGAGACCACACAACCTGAGACCTAACACCCCGAAGAGACCCAGAAGCCCCATAAGAGCAGTCTTGGGTCACTGTTTCCACTAATACTGACCCAGTCCCATCGGGACTGGTACCAGGCTTGGTACTGGACTTGTTGGAACCAGAGTTCCTGACGCGAGTTCAAACCCTGCTCAGCAGTGCCAACTCTAGTCAGGGACTCCCTAGCTATGATGTAGAAAACAGCTACTGGCTCCCTCAAGTAGGCACTGGAAGGGGCTGGGCCCCCTGCTCAGGCCTCATCCCACCTGCTCCCACAGTGGCCGGGGGCACCTCCTGCAGGTCACAGACTGAAATCTGCCAATCCTCTCTGACCATCGTTTTAAGATGACGCTTTCTCCTGCTCAACGTAGCAAAGCCTGGTGGGATTATAGGCCAACAAGGAATCAGATGAGACAAAAAGACTCCTCTTTTTGGTCAACTTATAGTTAGAGAAGTTGAAACATGAAAGGTCCTTGAGTACTTGACCCCTAAGAGAATGGAACCCAGGATCGGAGCCACAAAGTCACACTGCTCCCAACTCTTCAGCCACCTTGTACATGACCTGAGCCAAGCTCTGGTCACCCGAGGTCATCTGCTTCTTCATCTTCTCAAACAAGGGGACAGAATTGATTCCAGGAGCTTCTTCTAGTTCTAAATTGTTACAGTCCTACAACAGCTCATCTTAATTAATCCCAGAAAGATAATGTTTCTGGCCTAAGGCATCTGATTATATATTTGGAACAAACAAAATAACCCAGCATAGACTACTGAGAAGACAGTATGTTTTATTAAAGAGCTTCACGGTTATCATTTCATTTATAGGATATCCGTTCTGACTCTGGGATACCTTGGGGATTAATCAAAACAAGCAGATAAAAAAGTCTATCATATTTCAAGACCTGATCAACTCCCTACCCAAGGGCTATTTCAGAATCTGTGATTAGAACTGATGGGAAATCCCATTCCCAAACAATACCTTAAATTCTAACCACCCAAGGCCATGAAGAAAAAAAGTATTACCAATAAGAATTGCTACACAACCCTGCTTACCCCTTGGCCAGACCCCAGATGAGGGGCCATGGAGATGAGTGGTGGGCTGGCTACTCAACCAGGGAAACATGTTAAAAAACAGATTCTAATTCGGTCGCGGGGTAGGAGAGGGCTGGAAATCAGACTTAACGAAAGCCCAAGTGATTCTGACAAGACTCAGCTAGCTCTGGAAACCACTGCTTAGAAAATAAGCTCTTGAACTGGGAGTCAAGTTAACTTGCCCTTGGTTCAGCTGTCCCTGCCATGACCACCCAGGCACATCACAGCCTCCGATGACTGCTGGGAAGACGGACAGGCCTGGACTGACCCAAAGGATAAGGAAGGGAGGCGCGACCTCCAGCCCAGCCCAGGAAGTGAGTCCACAGACACAAAAACCCAGTACAGGATCGCCAGCCGTGCTCTCCAGGCAGGGAGCCTGGCTGCTTGAGAGATGGCTAGTGTCTAAGAGGCAGAAGCTGAAGGGGAACTTTGCTGTTCCAGACGGAGGCTGCAGCTCACTTACTCTGAGGGCGGAGGCTTGGTCCTGGCCCATACGACAGATCTAAGACGCCCTTTTCTTTGCCAGCCTTGTCCTGCCCTCCAGCTGCTTTCAGCGTCGGAAATTCCTCGGGAGAGAAGGATAACAGTCGGCTTGAGGCCCTTAAACCTGTCAAGAGAATCAGAAAGACTCAGGGGGCAGGTGAGACTGGTGTCCATGGTTCTCTGCTTCAGCCTTGGAGCACACTGGCGGCCCCACCACCCTGAAGGGCAGTGCCTCCCACGGTGCCGTCTGTGCTGGCCTTCTGTGCCCACAGAGTGGCACCAGGGTTTCCTGAGGGTGATGAGGGGAGGCTGCCCGCAGACCACAGCAGGCCCCCTGCCGGAGCTGGTCACAAACAGCAGAGGTTGAGTATGGCAGATATTACAGTCTGAGCCTCCCTTCCCACTCCTGGAGGAAGGCAGTACCGTCCTTTCGGCGGTGGTCCTGAGGAGAGGGGAGACAAGCACAGTCTTTGGGGAAACCTGTCCAGTGAGGTCAGCGGCTTTTGGGTGGAGGTAATGCCCCTCCCCAACACCTCACAGCTCACAATGCCTCCTCATTGTCTGTCCACTCCAGTAAACCATTTCCTACAAAGCTCCTCAAGCCCTGCAAGGCCAGACACTTTAACTCTTATAATCCCGGGAACAACTTCTTGTTCTTTCATTCAGTCTCCAATACTATCAACCCCTGCAGAGAAAGCCTTTCCTGAGCATTGCTCCTGTCACTCAGGGCAAGGGGCACTGGAACCCTGCAATCATCTTCGATGAACGGGCACTGACAAGTGATGCATTTTAGGGCTTGGAGTGGGGTCTGGTCCCTTCAGTGAACACAAAGCGCGTGCGCAGCACCACACAGGAAAACATCCAACTGTGACTCACCCTGAGCCCCGGGCAACACACCCACATCTGTCCCAGGAATTACTGATCAGAGCACCTGCTGACCACAACAGGCTTTCTCAGAAAGAGGCGGCAGGGTCAGTGCAGAAGCTCAAGGTGGCCATCCGTCCACCATCCCCCTTAGTAAAAAGGTCCAGGGGGGTCAGGTGAACCCACCACGGGGGTAGACAGACACATTACTAACCAATGCTTCACTTGAGAGACAATCGCCAGGTGTCACGAAGGAGGACCAATACTCTCATAGTTGCCTCATTGTATCAAAAGGTCACTGGCAGGAGTGAAATATGAAAGTCAATACTTTTAAAAGTCGGAATAGACGGACTTCCCTGGTGGTCCAGGGGTTACGACTCCGAGCTCCCACTGCAGGGGAGCACGGGTTCCATCCCTGGTCAAGGAATGATCTCACATGTCATGTGGCCACACACACAAAAAAAGGTAGACAGTTTGAAGTTAAAGTAATAACCAAAAAAACAAAAAAAGCCTAGTACTTTTTTCCTGTCTTGATAATCATAAAGGTGATATTCTAATTATGAATAAAACTTGCCCTCCAGAGATAAAAAGGACAAAGTGAAGAACTCCAACATTCACAGCAAAATCATATCCCTAAGCTTTCGATGCCCTGTAATGCTCACCCAGCATTCCCTCCTGCCCTCTGTTCTCTGCCAGGAGGAATAGAGGCAGCACAATCAGGGGCTTCTTGCAAGGCCCCAGAGGGAGCTGCTGGTGGTTTAGGCAGCAGAGCCTGCGGGCCACGCACCTCTGGCCTCTGCCTGAACCACAGAGGCAGGCCTAGGCCTGGGCCTGGTCCAGGTGAAACAGGCCTGGGACCACCCTCCACATGCAGAGTCCGTCAACTCAGGAAGGACATCGACAGTTCCAAAGTCGTGACAATGTCTGTGCACAGCCCTGGAAGCCTCACAGGCTGTAACCCCCGTGTAGGAGGGGTCATAGTCAGCACACGTCTGTTCTTTCCTCTTGGGCTACTGGGTTCTGCCGCCTCCCAGATGAGCTACCACATGTTAACAGGATATTTTACTATGTTTTAAAATTATTTTCTAAACCAAGTTTTATTTCCATAAGTAAATCAAAAGGTTCAAAGGTAAAAAGCCTTAAAGAAGAATCAACAGAAGCCCTCCTCCCACCCAGGTACCCCATCTTTCCACATCAAAGAAAAGTGGAAGTGTCAGTTGCTCGGTCGTGTGGGACTCTCTGCGACCCCGTGGATAACAGCCCGCCAAGCTCCTCCATCCATGGCAAGAGTACTGGAATGGGCTGCCATTTCCTTCTCCAGGGGATCTTTCCAAGCCAGGGATGGAACCTGGGGCCTCCAGCTTCCCAGGCAGATTCTTACTGTCTGAGCCACCAGGGAAGCCCTGATCTACATCAAATGTCCTCACAAAATATGCACTTTTCTGTTCTGTTCCCTCTCTTCCTTCCTCTTATGTTTCCCTCCAGAGATCATTTTTTTTTTTAATGCACATACGTTTTCTAGAAACGTATTTTCTCTCATCCTGATTTTTTTGCACAAATGGTAAAATACTCTACATACTATTCTATGCTTTTTTCACTTAATAATATGTCCTGGAAAGCTTGCCAGATCAGTAGAAAACTGCATTTTTCCTTCTAGCCAAACAGCACTTCATTAAAGTACCATCATTTGATGGACATTTCAAGTGGCTGCTTCTAATCCTTTGCGGTTATAACGTGGCAGTGAGATCTTGTGTCACACAGGTATCACTTGCAGGGTGATCGCCCCGCAGAGGAACTGCCAGGTCAGAGGGTATCAGGCTGGTACTGATAGGCAGTGTCAGGCTGCCCTCCATAAAAGCTGTGCCAACTTTAATTCAAATAACCTCTATCATTCCTGTTAATTAAAAACAAGTACATTGAATTTACTTAAGAATATTTCAACCTCACAGAAATAGAGGCTACAGAGAGCAAAGACCCACTGTGAACAGCCCAGTGAACGGTCTCCACAAAGCCTATGGAAGGACCTTGTCTAGGTCTGAAAGGCCCTGTCACAGCCCCCACCCACCCCTCTCTGCTTGTCTGACTCCCTCCACCTCGCCCTCCCGGCTGGAGCTGCGTGTCCTGCCACACCGACTGATTGACATCCCCACTGGAGACAGAGGAAGGGGCGAGTCTTCACCTGCACGGCAACCTGACCCAGAAGGGCCCATGCTCAGAGCGGCAGAGCAGCCAGGTGTGCAGGGCAGCTGGCGCGTGGAGCTGGTGTCCACTCTCAACCATGACACGTGAGGCCTGGCAAGGCCTCGGCCGGCAGGGACGCACAGAAGACAGAGGCAACGCCAGGACAGGGCTGAGGGTAAAGATGGTGGCCTGTGCTGGTCACGGAGGAAAGGGCAGCTGTGGTCAAGCCGCTCACACCTCCACCCCTCCCCTTCCAGCTCGAGGCGTTGCCTGGTGCTGTCTACACATCGTGCTAGAAACATGCCCCCAACGCTGGAAAACCAGGAGAGTCCAGAGAGAAATCCGGATGTTTGGCTCCTTGCAAAAACATCTGCTGACCCTGGGCCCACAGCCCGGACCCCCGCCCCACCACGCAGCCACTGTACCCTGGCCTGCCCTGGGGCCGTCTCAGCGCGCTGCTCAGCACTGACCTAAGGCTCTGGACACTTCCTCCTCCCAGGCGCCCTCCGCCGTCCCTGGGCTGAACAGCCGTCTGAGTGTGTCTCCCTGTGTCAGGCGGGACACCATGGCAACAAACCCCACATAACCTCTGCCTGCTCTGGTGGACCGTCCGAAAGCAAGCAGCTCAGCTCCCAGGGCTGCGGATTTACAAACCCGGGCCGCAAGCCAGCGCCCCACACATGACACCTCGCCCCACCAGGGAGCAGGCGGGTGCTCGCTGAGTGAGGACTTGTTCCTTTAGCAGCTCAGCCAACCAGGGTGTGCAGGGCCAGCGCTGGGGTCTCCTCCGCACACCTGGGGGACTGTCTTCAGTGATAATGTTCAGTGAGACCAGAGAGCTGACACGGTCCGTAGAATCAGCACCTCCACGCCAGGCAAAGGCAGTACCTCGCTCAGCGAGGAGAGTCCACAGAGCTTCAGGCTGCCTGAACTGAACTAGGACAGTCCAGAAAAGGTACTCGTCCCTCCCACGCCCCAGTGAGACACCACACGCTCACTTACCACCTTCGTGTCCTGCTGGCTTTCCATTCAGCTGTGCCCATGACTTTGGTCCACCTGGAGCTGAATTTGTATTCTGAAAGAAGGAAGAGAATGAGAACAGGGCCAGCCCAGCAGGCTGCTGTCTATGCCCCGACCATGTCACAGCAAGGTGCCCCAAGGCTACATCGCTGTACCCACTACCATCAGCTGGGCAGGACCCAAGCACACGTGCTTGCCACATAGCCTTCCACTCAGGAAGCAGCCCGGGCTCAGGAAGCACTGGCCACACGACAGATGCAGAGCAGGCTGGAGGGCAAGCGGCCAGCCCAGGGTAACAGAGCAGAGCCAGAGCCACAGCCTGGAACACGCGCCCACACAGAGCTCCTCTGTCTTGCTCCAGGGACAAGACCAAACCCAACTCCAGCACGTGCCTTAAAAACTGTGCCGCTGCTAAGAGAATACACGTATGGGAAAGCTGACGTGCCTACTGTGTCTCTGGCCAGCCTGGCACCACTTCCCACGGCTACTGTCATCCTCCAAGGCCTGACTCCCCAAGCCCAGCCTTCTGCTCCCACCTCATCTGGGCGCGCCTTTGCTGAAAGCTCCCTACATGCAGGCCAGGTGCCAGGCACACCAGGGTCACCTGGGTTAGACACCCAACTAGGGAAGGAGGACCAGGACCTGTTTCCACCCTACCAGGGTCCAAAGCCCCTTCAGGTCCCCAACCACTGAGCTCAGCTGCCTCTCCCAGCAACATGCCTAAACAACTGAAGGTAAAGATACACAAAACCAAGCTGACGCAGCATGACGTCTCTTCACCCACTGGACTGGATCCCAGATCAAATAATTCCCTCCTTCTGTCCTCCCCTGCTGCCTCCTCCACACACGCTCAGGGCAGACGGTGGTCTCTCCAGCCTCCAAGGCAGAAATGACCAGGTGCAACAACCCATTTATCACAGACTTGCCCCCAGTGACCTGGAATGCCCATAGGCCCCCGGGAGTCTGAACAGCTGGGGGCCGGAGGTGGGCCTCCAGACCAGGAGGCATAGGCCCCAGGTCACTGCTATCCCACAGCCACCCCCTTGGGGTCTGCAGTCACAGGGCCCCTGGCCCTCGCCCACCAAGGGCACCAAACTGGAAGAGAAGGCCTATGGGGCCGGCCGAGGAAGGGTTACTAACACTGCAGCAGATCGCGTGCCCAGAGTCAAACTGCCTCTGAGACGAGGTTTCAAAGCCGGAAAACACTGGGGGCCTCTTCCTCTCACCATCTCTGCAGGAGAGGAAAGCCAGGAAGTGCCAGAGGGGCCGCGGGCTGGCTCCAGGGCAGGGGCTGATCCGGCCCCGACGGGCCCACAGCACCCATTCTCCACGGGAGCCCAGGCCCTGCGTGGCAGGGACACGGCGAGCGCATCTCCAATAGGCTCACAGAGCCAGCTCTGACACAGAGCCAGGGCTGCAGAACAACCAAGGCCCCCTACCGCACTCGGTCTCAAATCTGGGAAAGAGACACGAACTCCACGCTACCCACTGTTCAACAGGCCTCAGTGGACTTAGGCTGGTGAACATGGAGTCACATGAATATAGATTTTTTTCTTCTTCTTTTCCTCTGATTTAAAAGCACAGTTCAGTATTGGCTGGAGGAGGGTGTCCCTTTGGCAAAGCCGTGAATGTTCCCCACAGAGTGGTTCTTTTCAAGAGAGCCAGCGAGTGCCAGGTATCTGTCCAGATTTCCAGCTACCAGCTGCTAGCCTCTGTAACCCACAGACGCTGATGGACCAAGTACAATACGAGCTCTTGATTAATCATGATTTTCTGTTTAGAGAGGTGTCTGAAATGCATTGACAAATGAAGGATTATAGCTCATTATTCCACAAAGCATGTTCTGAGAAACACTAGTCCCCAGAGACAGTCTGCTAAAAGACATTTCCAAGGACAAGTAAATTCGGGAACTGCTGTCCACAATGTCCTTCACCTGGAGACCCAGGATACATCAGCATACTGAAGACACAGAGAGAAAGTCTGACGCTAAGAAAACCCATGAAGGCGCCTGCTTTGTTTTGCTTTCCAAACTCACCAGACTGTTGAACCTCCTGTGGCCTAACGCTTGCTGTCTCCTTATGGCTCTTGCTTCCGAGGAGACGCTGCAGGGCCCCGATCTAGCATGCAGCTGCCCAGGTGACTCACCTTGAGCTAAGCCAACAGGAATCCAACTAGGCATCTACATTCTATCCTGAATCGGGGGTCTTTCTTGAAAGCCACTCTTCAGGTTGGCCCCTGGAACAGGCAGGTCACACGGAGCCACCCTTCTCGGTGACGGGGTCCCCAGCACCTACCTCCTGACTGATCGACTGTGTCGGCTTCTGCAAATTGGAGACAGATTTCTGCAAACCCGGCTGCGGCAGCAACTCCGGCGGCTGAGAGGCCGTCACACTGGAACTGGACGAAGGCAGGACACACATGAGGATCAGATAGGCCATGACCTCAGGGTCCCTCCACATTCCGACCTCCTCTGGCGGATACTAATACCTCCCCCCGGCAGACTCCTAGGCTGGCCAAGAGAACAAGAAACTGGACCACATGTCAGGTCTGCTCACTGACCCCTAACAGGACGGCCAGCACAGCTGTCTGCCTTCCTGAACAGCTTCTGCCTGCAGAGACTGAAAGCCCACTGTGAACAAAGGGGCGAACAACAAAGAGACGGAGAATCTGCCATGAAGGCGGCTACAGTGGTGGGTGGAGGGGCCCCAGCCTCTCACTCCTGACCAAAGGTTCACAGCTCCTCAGGGGCTGACCGCTCTGAAACAGATTTTTTTTTTAACCTATCAGTTTGTGAAAAAATATATATGCTCAAGGTAAAAATAAATACATACAATACAGAATGTGTCACCATCTCATCCTCCAGAGAGAAACTCTAGCAGATTTTTCTACGCACGTTAGCATAGTACTTTTTAACACAAGTAGGCTAACCCCACACACACATCTCAGTATGACAACACACGTGAACCCACCGCTTTCTTCTAATGACACAGCTGGGAGGCCTAGGATGTGCCGATCTCCAGATTCTCTTCCATGACAGATAAAACCACAATGAACTTTTCTGTGTACTCCAAACACCGAGTCCCAGCAGGTGTGGTCCTCCCCACTCGGCCACCTCCCTGACCACCAGGGAGGGGGCAGCAGAGATGCAGTGCCAGCATCTGCCGCCACTACCAACGCTCTCCACCTCTCGCTGGCAAACATGCTTCAGCACACCGGCCCTGTTCAAGCTGCCCGATGCTATGCCTACGGTGTGTTAAGACTGGATAAAGGGAGGGAGCGAGGTTTTGTCCTAGCTCTCTAGAACTAGCAGTAGCAGAGGCATTTCACTGCTTACACTGAAACATGTAGCATCAGTTTCATTAGAGGCTGCAGTGTCTATGATTGACAGGAAGAGTAACATTGACATCTGCCACCCACCAGGCCCTGTGCCAAGCATGTCACCCCTGTCCTCTCGCCCCTCTCTTGTAGCCGCCCCTGGAGCCAGAGGTTATTTGTACTTCACAGGAGGACACTGATGGTCAGAAGTCAAATGGTTCCCCAGCTTCCACAAAGCTAATAAATGGCCTGGCTAGAAATCACACAGTAGTGCCTGTTCTACAAGTCACACTACACCATGAATTGGGACGATCCCTATTCAGATTGTTAGGAAATGTTTACAGTATTTGCTTATTACTGATCAATCACCTGGCCTAATAATCTGTTTACTCTCTACATCTTGTCTGAATTAACTACAGGAAGCTTTGGGCCATTTTCAATTAGAGAAAGGGACCCTGGTTGGCAGGCCGTGATCTGGGCCACCTTTACTTTCTGGGTCTGGAGTATCAGCAGCTGGACCTCAGGGAAACAGGGCACAAAGGTGGACGAGGCCAAACCGCTCCATTTCCACTGCCTGAAAAGCAAACCCCAGCAGCCGGGCTCCGCCTGCTGGCCTTTGTGAGGCCCTGTCCCTGCCTGATGCCTTCCTACCCGTCCCCAATGCAGGGCAGCTGCGCACTGACCTGGAGTGCCTGGGCCTGGCGTGGCTCTCCTCAGTGACCGGGTCGTGGGGAGGAGAGCAGCCGCCTATGTGGGGCACTGTGATCCCTCAATGCGGAAGGTTCCTCCTTCTCCACTTGGGGCCCCGCACCCAGGGACCCCAACCAAAATCAAGCACTCGGCTCTGTCCACAGTGGGTTGTTCAGGAACTGGCTCGAGTCATTGCATAAGCTCCTCTGGGAGTGATGAGGGCTTTCTTAATAAGCCACGAGGGACACTGATCACTGGGGACTAGGTGGCTCACAGAAACCCTGCCGCTTTGGCTCCAGGAGCCAGGAAGCGAGAAACAACTCAGCAGCAGGAGTAGAGGTGGAAGAGGCGTCCTCCAACTCCCGCCTACTGCCCAACCCTCGCTCTCACCTCTTTGGGTCTTGCTGGTCCTGCTTGTTTGCCCATCCTGTTCCGTCCTTGGGTACTATCACGATGTTGGGGTCGTTTCCTTTGTTTTCAGACTTCAGACTTGGCAGGTTTGCAGGCGGTGGCATGCGCCGGGCCGTGGCAACTTTCCCGAGACTTTGTAAGCCATGTCGAGGAATAACTGCAGGGGGAGGGATGGAAAGAGATGTTGCACAGGAAGTCGAGGAAGCAGAGATTCTGGGTTTACTCGGCTGCTCTTCTAAACTCTAAGTGATGATGACAATGGCAACCAAATGAAAAACAAGGGACAGATCTGCCATGAGAAGGAACTTCCCTGGTGGTCCAGTGACTTAAGACTCTGCAGTGCCAAGGCAGGGGGCTGGGTTCAATCTTTGGTCAGGGAACTAGATCCCACATGCTACAACTAAGAACCCGCACGCTGCAACTCAAGATCCTGCGTGCAGCAACTAACACCCAGTGCAGCCAAATAAATAAATCAAAATATTTTAAACAAAAACAAAAACACACAAAAGTGCTTGGTCATAACTTATAGTCACTTTACAAGCTTCAACTGTGGTGTTGGAGAAGACTCTTGAGAGTCCCTTGGACTGCAAGGAGATCCAACCAGTCCATTTTGAAGGAGATCAGCCCTGGGATTTCTTTGGAAGGAACGATGCTAAGGCTGAAACTCCAGTAGTTTGGCCACCTGATGCGAAGAGCTGACTCACTGGAAAAGACCCTGATGCTGGGAGGGATTGGGGGCAGGAGGAGAAGGGGATGACAGAGGATGAGATGGCTGGATGGCATCACTGACTCGATGGATGTGAGTCTGAGTGAACTCTGGGAGTTGGTGATGGACAGGGAGGCCTAGCATGCTGCGATTCATGGGGTCGCAAAGAGTCGGACACGACTGAGCGACTGAACTGAACTGAACTGACAAGCTCTTCATCCAGGACTTCAAAGACACAGGCTGCTGAAGCCACTGTGGAGGCTTCCGGTTATTTGTGGGCAGTAGGCTCAGGGAGTTTAAGTTTAGGACACAGTGAAGAGCCAGGCTCCAAAACCTCCGTCCCACACAATCACCAGCCCTGTGCAAGGGGAGAATGCTCTGTCCTCATGACAGCAGGACTGCGGGGACTCAGCCAAGCCTGAGCAGGGACCCCGACATTCAAAAGATTCTCAGGGGGTGTGGACAGAATCAACAGGAAATTTTCCCACCAAGTTCCGGAATAGCAGAACCACAAAAGCTAAAAAGGGTAATTCTAGTGCAAATTAAATTCCATTCTACCCATCGGGCTCAAAATAGCCAGAGCTTCAATAAGACAAGACAGATGAGGAAATAATCCTGCTACAGCAGACAGGAATAGTCCAGGGTCTGAAATAGGACATCACATAGAAGTAGAGGGTAATGGGCTCCCCAAGAACTATGGGGGTGACCCCATAGGCCCAGAAGACTGGCTTGTGTGGACCACATCTGTCTAACCAGACAGGGGACCCT
Organism: Oryx dammah; assembly: GCF_014754425.2. Taxonomy (NCBI): domain Eukaryota; kingdom Metazoa; phylum Chordata; class Mammalia; order Artiodactyla; family Bovidae; genus Oryx; species Oryx dammah. The sequence goes on along the minus strand of NW_024070209.1, from coordinate 100,350,760 downwards.
ACGTTTTCCTGGTCCTAGACCCAAAAGTCTCCCTAAGGGAAAGCATAGGGTACTGGGCCCCTACCCGCTCTTACCTGAGGATCTGATTGAATCTACTGATTTTCCTTTATACTTGTCAAACAGGCTGAGAGTCGAATACTTGCTTTTCCCATCCTTGCCCTTGGTTATTTGCCCCAAACGATCGGACATTGCGATGAAATGTCATCTAGTAAGGAAATTTTTCTCGGCACCGCTCCCGATCTGCCTTTGAAATGGGGGGGAAAAAAGTGTTAATCCACCAGAACCTCTCTATCCAGTGAACTGAATCCTTAGGGATCATGGATCTCCTTGAAGATGTGAGGAAAGCTTTGGACTCTGTCCCTAGAAACACGCCCTTCCCACGCAGGCAGCCTTTCTCACACTTAAAGAGCATCTTGTAGACACCGCCCCACCTCCAACGACAGGAACTCTCCCTGCCTGAAAATCAGCTGCACTCCCGCACTCAGCAGCCACAATGAGAGGTAAACTTCACACATCAGGCCCCCTGAATCAAGGACAGCTCCTCAAGGTAGAAGAACAAAGGCTCATTCCCTTGTAGCACAACAATGTAACATCACAAAAAGCTTTCCTCATGGAAAGCTGTCCATTCCCAGGATGAGCACATCCACGCCAGAGGGAAGTACACAGCCAGGAAATCACATGAAGCAGCTGGTATGGGCGCTTTTCAAACCAAAGAACCAGCACCCAGAGGGAAACACCTGTTCAGGCGCCAAGAACAGGGCATGGACGGGAGAGACAGCAGGCCCCCTTGGGGAGAGAAGCCCACGTGGGCAGTACTGCCTGCCCCCACTGGGAGAAAATCTTGCGAGGCCAACCAAGGAAGCAGCGTCTCCCTTTCCACCGGCTCCTCCAGAAGCACCTTCCTCATTCACTTTGGCATTCATCGATTTGAACACCCAGTGAGGCCACATGCCAGGCACTGAGGACCAGCAGCTCCAATGCTTTCATTCTACGCTCACCCTGGCTTTAGGTTTTAAATTTGATCGTGGGAGAACAAAAACTTGTACAAGTGACTGTAACTTCCCACTTGAATCAACGTATGGGGGAAAAAGCTAAAGCATCAACTTAGGCCTACTGATAAAATGTTTTCAATGACAAAAGGGAAGTGAAAATATCCATGACTCACAACAGGCACCTGGCAGAGCCGCTGCAGCAAGGTCATCATTTCACCCTCTTCTGAAGCCACCTCGGCCAGAGGAGCACAGCCAGTAAGCTGGGTGCGTCCGTCCTTTCATTCATGTCACGTGAAATGCGATACTCAAGCCCTGCCAGTCACTGTCTCGGGTGCAGGAACAGATAGGCACCCATTCTGTATCTGGAAACACTCCAGCACCTCGATGGACACCCAGGGCTGAGCGTCCTGAGTTGCATACGACGTGCAGGGGTCACCTACCCAGGGGTCACCCTCCTTCACGGAAGTGCCACTCTCCTCCCCACAGGACTTCAGCCACCCATGTGCAATGTGGTATGGTTTAGTTACTAAGTCATGTCTGACTCTCAGGACCCCATGAACTGTAGCCCGCCAGGCTCTTCTGTCCACGGGATCTCCAGGCAAGAATACTGGCGTTTCCTCCTCCAGAGGATCTTCCCAACCCAGGGATGGAACCCGCATCCCCTGCATTAGCAGATGGGTGGGTTCTTTACCACTGGGCCACCAGGACAGAGCCACCCAGGACAGGTACTTAACTCCCTTCCTCACTCAGATCCCGGTTTAGGCAGCCACAGCCGGCCAGGGAGAGGCCCCCACGCAGCCCAGTGCTCAGGCCCTAGGAGGCCAACTGCATGGCAGTGGCCAGGAGAGGAGAGCAGGCCCCGTGAAGGAACAAATGAGGACTGATAATCGCAAGCGCTCACCAAGACGGCCCATCAGAGCGCTCCATGCCAGCTCCCTCTCTGGTGCCTGCTCATGTGCCAGGGGCTACACACCCTCTATCTTTAAATCCCTGCCCCTAAAGCTGCACACACGGAGCTTCTGCCACAATCAGAACAGGTAATAACTAACCTCCCCAGGCTGCTTCTCAACCCTGGGCTGCAAGGCCCTGCAGGGAAGAGACTGGATCTTGTCCCATGTTAGAATGACCAGTAATTAATAATAAGCTTTCAAATGGAAAACCACCTGAAATTCTCCATTAAGACTAGATGAGATCTAATTTTCAGATGTTTCTGTCAGATAGAAGAAACAATAGAAAAGTTCCCTAGGGTAGGAACATGACCCCTCCCAATACACTCACATGCGTGCACACATCACACTATTAAACAAGAGCTCTTGAAAACTGTCCCCAAGGTGATAGCCATAGGCAGCCCCAGTCTGCAGGGTTCAGTCCAAAACATGGGTTGGCAAAATACTAGTCAGGCACCAGTCAATGGCTCATTTTCTAAGGCCCTCAAGGTAAAGATGACTCCTCCCCCCCCAACATTTTCACACTTGTTTTTAAAAAACAAAGAATATGCAACAGGACATGTGGTTGGCAAAATCTGCTGACTCTGGGTCTAAAAGGAAAAGCCCTGAACATGGGAAATCGACAGGCACCCCTGAGGAGGCCCTACACCTCCAGAAAGGGTCCAAGCAGGGGCCCCCCCGCAGAGTGGGAGCGGCCCAGGCAGAGGGGCGGGGTCTCTTATTCATCAGCAGGGGACTACTCCACTGAGGACTCTGAGCTCTCCACAAACTCCCGTGGCCTGCTGAGTAACGTAAGTGTGGATGCCCTAATTCCCAGAACCCATGAGTATGTTACCTTCCCAGCCAACAGGGACTTTGCAGGTATGATTAAATTGAGGATCCTGAAATGGACAGATCATCCTGGATTATCCAGGTGGGCTTAATGTAATCACAAGGGTCTTAGAGAGGGAGGCAGGAGGGTCAGAGTCTGAGTGGTTAACAGGAGCACAGGTTGGAGTAAGGCTCTTTAAAGCTGGAAGAGGACTAAGAGCAGAGGGGTGCAGGCCACCCGGAAAAGCTCAACAGGCCAGGAAAGCCCCCAGGAGAAACGCAGCCCTGCCGCTGCTTTGATTTCAGCCCAGCAGCATCACTGCAGACTTTCAACATCCAGAACCAGGAGAGAATGTGTCTGTTTTGTTTTCAGCCACTAGAGTTTTATGGTCATCAGTCACAGCAACAACAGAAAACTAATATATTCATTCATTCAACACATCTTTACTAGGCAGGCACTGCCATGTGTCCAAGCCCTGAGCTGGGCCTGGGACACAACCTCCGCCCCACGTCCAGCCTACACGTCTGCAGTCACAGAGCTGATTAATAAGAAGCATGTTCCAGAATGTCTCACTTTAGCACTGTCGTGGGAAATGCTAAGTCTCAGCCACATCTCTGCTGCCCCTGAACCTACAAACACTTCTAAACAAAGCCAGCGGCGCCTCCCTCCCAGCCACACGACTTGCAGGAGTACAGGTGCAGCATCACCCATTTAAATCCAGATACACTACTCCTCACTGAACTAAAAACCAAACCAACAAAGACAAGTGAAGTAAAAATTATTCATCAGACATTCTGGGCAATCAAAAAAATCAAGACTTGAACTATCACAGAATCCTGACAGTCCCACTTCTGGGAATTTATGCAAAGAGTACGAAAATACTAATTTGAAAAGACGTATGTACCCCAATGTTCAGCACAGCATTATTTACAATAGCCAAAAGGATGAATGAATAAAGAAGCTGTGATACATATACACAATGAAATACTACCCAGCCATTTAAAAAGACAAAACTTTGCCATTTGTGACAACAAGGATGAACCTTTAGGGTATAATGCTAAGTGAAATACGTCAGATGTAGAAAGACAAACATTGTATGATTTCAACTCACAGGTGGAATATAAAAATTAAACCAACAAGCAAAAAATAAATGAAACCAAAGCAAACACACAGATACAGAGACCAGTGGTGAGCAGAAAGGGAGGGACAAGGAGAGGAAGAAAGGGCAGAGGGTCATCTGTATGGTGATGGATGGAAACTCAATTTTTGTGGTCAGCATGCTCTGGGACACAAAAACGGAAACACAAAGTTGTACAGATAAAACATAAATGTTATAAACCAGTGTTACCTCGATAAAAAGTAAATCTTAAGAAGTATTCCTTAGTCCAAATTTCCACCAGTTCACTGATACAAACAGCTCTCCCTAATTCTGCATTGCCTGGGCCCGGGGGCAGAGGTCAGAGTGCACACAGGTCAGAGTGGACACAGAGCGCTCAGTGGGTCTCCTGGTGACACCACACCACTCAGAACTAACCAGTCCCCACACTCACCCCCAAAAAGCACTAGGGAACCAGAGCCTGACCGCACCCCCACCCTTGGCATCCTGGAAAAAAATAAGGAAAATATCTGAGCCAATGGGAGCTAAGAAGTGTTAATCGGTCAACAATTGTTGCTTGAATTACGTCCTCTAAATAAACTCAATCCCTCAGCAAATGCTAACCGAGCACCTACTACGTTTAGGGAATATGCTTTCTACTCCTTTTGACAAAAGCCCCTCAGCGAAGCCAAGACAGGAACGCGCTGGACTAACACCTGCTCTGAACCCACAGGCGTACTTTTTGGAAGGCCCCTTTCCCACTTTTTAACCAAGTTATGCACTTGAGTTTTCCCACACAGACTGAGGGACCACAGCCAGATTTCACAAATGCCAACAGGTTCTAAAATCAAACATACCCAATGTTAATAACCCACGGCCATGAAATTATGCAGTTTATTGTCAAAGCAGCGTCTCACCACACATCGGAATTGGATTCTGCATTGCTACAGAAATCTGGGGTGCTAACAGGCAATGCAACTGAGTCCCCATTGCTATGGAAACAGCCCCTGTGGGGGAGGGGGCCTGATACTCGTTCACCATAAGGCTCCACAGAGTGCACAGATGGACGTCCTTCAGGCCCAATTCCCCCTCCAGCAGGGCGGGCCAGTTACACACAGCCAGCCTGAGGAAACTCCAAGAGGCCGCCTGGGGCCCACGGAGCAACAACTACTGGTATTTACCTGGCCCTTCACAAAGCAAGGTCACAGACACCAGCCTCATGCAAGGGTTCTTTGCATGAAGACTTCACTGAACAAACACCAAATACAAATAAAATCATTCTGGTTTCCCCACCAGCACACCCAGGTATCCATCTCCTCCAAGAATCGGGGTCATGTCGAGGGCCCAGCTCTGCTCCACCTGCGTCTCTGGCTGCTCTGCCTACCCCTGGGTTTTCACAAACATCAGGCCCAGAATACTGTTAGTGTGGCTTTATCCAGCTTATGAATATCTGCTGAGTTTCTGGTCTGTCAACACACAGGCAAAGATTACACAAGGGCTCGACTAGCCTGTCAGATGGCAGAGACAAACACATGGGTGTGGCTCGTGAGGCTGGGAGGCCAGAGAACATGCTTCTGGTGGGTCAGGGGCATGTCCGTTCAGCCTGGCTCGTTGGGGACGAACCAGTGGAGACTCCAGGTTCTGTGGGTGGCACAGAGCAAGCCGGGAGCCCAGCCAACACCCCAGGCCCTGCCTGGGTCCCCGGGCATTCTCACCCAGAAAGAAAGAAGGAAAAAAAGCACCCCAAATCCATGTGAAGACAACTTTAGGGGAATGAAGAAACGGACATCTTAAATCCGGGTCTGCCTATTCTGGCAACTTTCCTAAAAGTGCCGAGAGGAAAGGCTCTATAAGAACAAAGGAACCAGAAAGATTCGCCAACAAAGGCAACTTAGTCCAGGCCCCGCCCCTCCAGACAGTAGTCCCAGCCGTCAGGTCACCAGAAGACGCTTGCTCTCATACACCAGAGGGAGGACCTCCCAGCTTCCAGCTTATAAAAAGCCGTTTCCAAGTAATAGGATTCATTTCACTTCCACTTGGGTACTAGCCAGCGGCAGACGCCCGCCCAGCCGGGGACTCCCCGGGCTAGCGCTCAGGGCGAGCTGGGCACCCGCTGACACTCACTGTCCTCCATGCTCAGAAGACACCACGGTCATCAGCCCGCTTTACAGAGAAAGACACTACATTATGGTCAGGACAGAGCAGTAAACCGCCCAGGGGCACAGGCCATTGAGTGCTGGGGCAGGCCTGGAGTTGGGCGGGGACACCTGGCTGCAGACTCTGTGTCCGGGGACCCTGACTCCAGGCTGCTGGGGCTCGGCCGGGGGGACAGCAAGCGCCCCAGCCCAGCCATGTGGCAACCCTGCCTCAAAGGGTGCCTCCCAGGCGACTGCACAGATGACGAGGCTAGACAAGGAACATTTTCTACACGCCAACGCTGCTGGCCAACAACAGCCAGCTTTACATCGGGGCAAACCCAGGCTTTCACAGGTGTCCCTGAGTCTGGCAACATTTGGGTAAACCTCTGCTTTCCTGAGCAGTCCTCAATCCTGAGGACACCTGGAGCCAGCACCACATGGCTCTTTCCTCTAGTCACCGACAAGGAAGGGCCCACTGCGTGCTCAGAGAGGAGGGGGTCCCCGGGGAAGACCCACAAGCCACAAGAACAGTGTACTCAGCCTAGGTGCCACAGCACCAGGCACAAGCAGAAGCCCCCAGCCTGGGCTGAGGAGAAAGGGAAGAAAGATCCCACTGCCACACAGAACACACCAAAAAGCATGAACCGTTCCGGAATGGAAGCAGAGAGCGGGGCTGGATAAACAGGTCAGGAAATAAGCAGGTCTGGAAAGGACATGGTCACCAGACAGTATGCTTGTCCAGTCTCAGTCAGAACATAAAGAACCATCACCACACAATCCAGGATGAGATGAATAAATAATCCCATCCTTCTCCAACATGTCAGCGTCTGTGGAAAAAGAACGTTAACACAGGGGTAGGTGCCAACCACCGAGTTCAAGTTCTCAGATGTGTGCTGCCCACTCTGTGGCTGCCAAGGGGTTACTCAGTGCTGGGCATGTAGAGGCGACAGAGACCCCAGCCCGCCCTCCAGAGCAGGCTCCACAGTGCCTTCTGCGGAGGGCCAGACTGAGCGTCTCCGGCACACGCCAACCACTCTGCCCTGCGCTGCTGCGACCAGACAACAGGAAGCAGCAGAGCTGGGTTCCAGCTAAACTCCATTCACCGAAACAAGAAGGGGGCCAGAGTTGGCGGCTACAGCCAGCAGACCCCTAGTCTAAAGGGAGTAGTAGATATGGAAATGGACTCAACAAAAAGGGGTTCATGTATGCCCCAGGATGTGCTGGGGGGTGGAGAGTGGGGGGCCCCACCTGGGTTTGCAGGAGAGCTTCTGCTGTCTCGCCCAGCGACAGCACCACCAACTCCATACCTCCAGCTTTCAGTGGCTCCCTTCGGGGCCCCAGTCAGAAAATCAGGTTGGCCTGCCAGAAGCAGGGGACCCCCCCCCAACATTTCTCCAGGCCCCAACAGGCAGGAGCTGGCCCACCTGCAAAGCTGGAGCTCAGGCCCAATCATCCCACCTGCGGGAGCCCCAGGCAGGTGAGGTTTCTGCAGGACAGGCGTGAGGTATGTCTGCAGAACACAGCACACACCTCCACAGGCAGGAGAACAGGCAGAAGGAAAGCAAAGGCCCGAGGGACACAAAGGGGAGGACGATGCGGGAGAGAAACACCCCCCCAGGAAAGAGCACGCTCAGGAAGCCAACGCAGTGAAACAGGAAGGCAGTAAGGGCGACGGCCGAGCTGCAGGGCCTAGAGCCCTTCCCCACCCCCACTTCTCCGGCACACTTTGGGGTCTGCAAGCCCCGCCCCTGCTTCCCTGAACCCCGTCCAGCCCTAACCACCCCCTACCAGAACCAAACCAGGTCACAGGCACCTGCTCAGACACCTTCAACCTCATCCTGATGCTCGCTGGAGGGTCAAATCCAGGACAAACAGGCGACCCCACACCCCTACCACTCTCGTCCCCACCCCACCCCTGCTGCTCTCCTCTCTCCAAACTCAGGTCGCATGTCACCTCCACACTGGCCGGTTTCCCTGTGGATTTACTGAGATGAACACCCTGCTATGCACCTCAAAGGTCTGGCATCAGGAAAAAACGAATGAAGAACACAACACATGCGACCCAGGGCTCTCCCGCAGGTTGGACCCCAGGCTCAGCACCACCACTGGCCCTGCAACACTACTCAATCTTCCGACTCCTCTGCGGCCAGTGACGCCTCCAGCTTCCTGCCTACCTCCAGGCTTCAGGGACCTGACCCCTCTCTGCGGTCTCACAGCCTAAGGACCCTGACGGCAGAGAGCAGACCTTCAAACCAAGACCGAAAATTCACGGGGGCTCAGGATCTGCCTGTGGACACCTTTAATTAATTCTTGGGAGACAGAGATGTGCTTTAATGCTCAGAAACCCTGGAGATCAACACTCCACTGCGACCGCATTTTGAACAGCACTGAGCTGCCCCGGTTTCAAGGCATCCCACGTGAGGGAAGTAAGCAGGGGCATCCAAGGCAGCCACACGCTGGGGTGAGGACAGACTTGCAGTGGACAGCCCTGGTCCTGCTCATTCATTTATCCCCAACATGTCTGAGTAACAAGGAATAGATGCTGGATACAAAAAAAACGTGAAGCTTAAAAAACAAAATGAAAAATGATCACCGCCACCCAGTTCCCAGCCAGACTGCTGGGCCTCTCGACCAGCACAAGTCACCGGGACGCAGGGGCCACCGGGCTGCGATGCCGATTGTCTGCCTCCTGCTACTCTTCCATTGTGGTTTTGTTTCCTACTTCAAGAGTTCAGCAACAGAAGTCAAAAACTACTATCTAAATTCTAAACAGATCTTCGTTTAAAAAAATTATGAAAGTGATTTTAAGGAAAGCTTAGAGAATATTGCAGACAAGCTGAGCACAAGCACTGGAGGCCGCTGTCCCAGCCAGCCGCGCCTGTCACTCTCCCCGCCCCATGCGGCCACCAGCAACTGTGTTTACACCCAAAGCCCTTCCTGTAGGAATGACGTCACCCGCAGCAGCTGGAGTCTGGGCACTGGAAGCAAGCGAGAGGACTAACTGGCAGGAAGTGCTTTTCTTTAGCCCAGGAGACAGCATGCCTTCCAACCTTGCCAAACCTCAGGACCTCACAGATCCACTGCTGAAAATAGAGGATGGGAGAGAGAGAGAGGGAGAGAGAGAGAGAGAGAGATTGGCTCTATCACCAGAGAGCAGTGACTGCTGCCGCACGGGCTCTGGGGGCAAGCCCTCCCCACGAGGACCAATTCCCTCCAGCAGGCAGCAGCTCTCTCCACACAGACTGAGAGGATGGAAGGAGCCTGTGAGCCCAAACCCCGCTGTGGGGACAGAAGATCTACTTGGAAGGCTGTTGCAGAGACTAGAGATAGTGGTCCCAAGGTGCAATGGAGACCTCTGTGGCAGAGCAGAAATCCACCAACAGGTCTGGTCACTCCCTTACCCCCACCCACCCTGCACCTTCAGGGTCCCTCCCTTCTCAAGAGAACAGAGAGCTCTCTAAGGACATGGTGCCAAATGACCAGACGTCCCAACCCACCCTTTCTTCAGGGACTTGCAAACCTCTGCAGCCACAACTGCAAAGGCTAGATGTCCTAACGCTATGAGACAACCACCACTGATCACGTGGAAAAAAGCAGCTGAGTGGTGTCATCGACAAACACACACAATTACACATACGTACATAAACGTGACTGTATACCTATCTACATGTGCACACACATCCCAGAAATGACCCTTCATTCAATTTCACTTGATTCACAGAAACTCTTTAAAAAGTAGGGGTGTTCTGGCTAAACACAGCATAAAGACCACAGGCATTTATGGCTCATCTTTCCAAAACCCTCTAAAAAACGACAACAAAGAGAACCCAAAAGACAGGGACAACTTTAGTAAAGAACAGACATGAGTCGTAACAAACAGGAGATTAAAGGATCCTAGAAACTGAGGACTCCAGAGAGCTCAGGAAGTGCGAGGAGCTCTGGGCGCCCTGTAAGACTGCAGGGCTGGGGCGGGGTGGGAGGAGGGGAGAAGATGTTAGAGCTGGGAGCACTTGCAGAAAGGCTGTATGTACAACAGCCAGCCTCCCACGTCAGCTCCCTCTTCCCCTCCTCTCTGGATAAATTAAGAGAAGTCTAGACTGGAGAACACCAGGTCAAAGAGGGTGGTGGGAGTGAGGAAAGGAGCCAAAAACAGAAGCTAAGTGAAAACCTGAGGCCCAGGCCCTGAGGGCCTGAAACTCCCTCTGCAGTTAGCCTCACAGGAGAGAGGGAGACAAACAAGACTGCCTCCCTCGAGGTCTCCACACTCCTGGCAAAGAAGGGGTCTTCTCAAAAAAGGCAGGCTCTTGGGGACTCAAGAATAAAAGGATGGCTTCTCACTCACCCACCCCACCCCCAAGAGCTCCTTCTGACCCACCCACCAGGTTTTCCAATCAGCTGTGCTCATCTGAGACCGCAACTGAAAGACAAACCAAACAAAGGAGCCTGGAGGAAACACAGTCCCGGGAACCAAAGGTATTTTTTTTTTTTTTAATTAATGTCCTGAGGAAATTAAGAGAAGATGCTGCGTGCACACATCAGGACTTTTTTTCTCTTAAGGGGCAATCAGAAAACAGGAAAAAGCCCGAGGACGAATTTAAGACAGGACAGCCAAAACCCCACCCATAATGTCAGGTTAATCATGAGAAAAGTACCAGACAAATGACAACTAGGAGCATTCTACAAAATATCTCTTCGAAACTCTCAAGGCCACTGGAGACAAGGGAAACCTGGTAACTGTCACAACCTAAGAGAACCCAAAGGTGACAACTAAACGTTGTATCCTAGAACAGAAACACTGTATCCCAGAACATTAGGCAAAAATCAAGGAAATGTGAATAAAACAGACTTCAATGTATAAATACTGGTTAAGTAGCCAGGACAAATGGACCATAATAATGGAAGATCTTTTTAAGAGAAACTGAGAGCAGAATACACAGAACCTCCAACTTTTCTATAAATCCAAACTATTCTTACAGATTTTAACTTTCACATCAGTGGCAGAAATGCAAGACAAAGGATCTCTCAGAAAAATTAACAAGGGGGATAAATGAATACTAGTCTCTACTCCTACCCCAAATTAGATTAATCCAAGGGTCCAAATTTAACTAAGATTTCCAGAACCACAAGAGGAGGGAAATTATCAAATAAAAGTTACACAACAAATTCCCAGAGCTGAAGTATACAAGACTGCAAGGACCTGCCAAGTGCTCAGAGAAATGGGTGTAAAAAGAACACAAGGTACAACGGGCAATTTCAGTACATTAGGGATAAAGACAAGAACCCCAAAGCTGCCAAAAGCCAACCATCACCCGCAAAAAAGGTCCCAGGGAGGAACAAAGGGAATGGCAGTGAGTCCTCATGAGCCAGTGACTTGACTCTCCTGAGCATCATTAACCCTCTATCCAGCTGACCGAGCCAAGTGTGGGGATGGAAGGACGTTTTCAACTCGTGACACAAGGCCACGAAGCATTCCCGTTCTTAGAAAGCTGCAGGGAAAGATGCTCCAGGAGCAAGTGGCAAATAAATGCAGTAGCCGTTCCCGCCTGGATGCCAGCTCTCCCTTCTTCCTGTCTAGAGGAGGGACCTAGTCCTCCCCCAGGCAGACAAGAGGCCTGAGAGGCTGGCCCATACCCAGCTGGGCGAGGGGCACGCCTGGTCTAAGGGAAAAACTCAGCCTCCTTACCAGTGACCCACCTGGTTCATCAGGGACACCCCACACAGGACCAACACCCAGAGCCTGCCCACCTCTGGAGTTCTTATTTGAGCCAATAAATGTCCTTATTGTTTAAGACAGCTTAAGACAGTTGCTGTTACTCGATGCTCACGCTCCCCAACCAATGATACACACAGGATGCAAGAGACCAGGGATCCAGCACAGAGGGACCAGACCCAGAGGGACCACCACCCAAGGCCCAAGGTGGCAGCCGCACTACAGCAAGAGCGGACCGGCCCTGATGAGAGCGGGGCAGGGGTCCCCAGGGCAGACAGAGCCGGCACGTCCTCTCAGGCAGCTGGGCAACTGCAGACCACTGTGCGCTGCCTTTTATTGGCGCATCTGTGATCAAGTGCTCCAGAATACAGGAAGTTCAAAGTGCACTTCAATTTATAAATCTTTCCTATTTTGGTGGTGCTTTCTGTATCCTATTTAAAGAATTTTGTCTTCTCCAAGATCATAAAGATAATTCTCCTGTTTTATTCTAGAAGCTGTTTTCTCTTTCATGTCTAGCTCTGTAATCTACCTAAAACTGATCCTGGATAGGATTTGGGGTTGAAAAATTCTCCCCCCACCCCCATACAGAGAATCCAACTTTCCCAGTTCTTTTTATTTAATGTTATGTTTTTTAAAAAATGTTGGCCACACCCATGGCATGTGGAACCTTAGTTCCCCAACCAGATACTGAACCCATGACCCCGTGTTAGAAGGCTGAGCCTTAACCCCTGGGCCACTGAGGAAGTCCCCTCCCAGTACTTTTGAAAAGGTCACCCTTCCCATTTGTTATGTGGCACCTTTGTCACAAATTAAGTGACTATTCATACACAGTCTGTTTCAAGATCAGTTCTATTCTATCCATCTATTTGTCTATCCTTCTACCAACACTGCGATGCCTCACTTACTGTAGTTCTTACCAAGTCCTCACATCTAGTACTGTGTTCTTCAGTACATCAGCTGGGTTCTTCGAGGGTGCTTCGATTATCCTTGGCCTTTGATTTTCATTTCAATTTCAGAAATCGGTCATGGAATCCTGAGAGCAGTGTGGGGAGAGCTGACACAGCCTGATGACAAGCGCTGCAGTGTGGAGGACACTGCGCCTGCCCCGCGGCGGGCATGGCAACAGCTAGCATCTCTGAAAACAGGCAGCCATCCACCCAAGCCAAGCGAGGGTCTCCCCTGTGACCTGGCAGTTCCACTCTTAGGTATGAACCCAAGAGAACACATACTCACACGCATGAAAGATGTGTCAGAGTGTTAATGACAGCCAGCACTATTCGGAATAGCTCAAAATGGAAACAAGCTAAAAAATCTATCACTACTAGAATCAACAAATACTATATTCACATGAAAGTGAAACTGAAGTTGCTCAGTTGTGTCCAACTCTTTGCGACCTCATGGACTGTAGCCTACCAGGCTCCTCCATGGGATTTTCCAGGCCAGAGTACTGGAACAGGTTGCCATTTCCTTCTCCAAGGGATCTTCGCGAGCCAGGGATCGAAACCAGGTCTCCCGCATTACAGGCAGACGCTTTACTGTCTGAGCCACCAGGGAAGCCACTCTATTCACATAACAGAATATACTATTTAACAATGAGAAGGAATAGACTGATGGTAACTCGGCTTACCGTGGTGATCTTTTGAAATGTGGAAAAATACTGAATCACTATGCTGTGTACCAAGAACCAATACAGTGCTGTGGGTCAATTAAACAAAGTACCAGTAATTAAGTAACTAAGTAACTATAACTCATTCACAGAAAAAGAGAGCAGATATGTGCCTACCAGAGGGGAGTGGAGAGGGAAAGGATGAAGGTGGTCAAAAGGTACAAATTTCCAGTCACAAGATAAGTAAGTCCCAGGGATGCAATGTATAACACGTAAACATAATTAACACTACTGTATGTTATATATGAAAATCTGTTAGTAAATCCTAGGAGTTCTCATCAGGAGGAAAAAAAGTTTTTTCTATTTCTTTAATTTTGTTATCTGTACGAGATGACGTTGGCTAAACGTACTGTGGGTAATCATTTCACAGTGTATGAAAGTCAAGTCACTATCCTGTACACCTTGTCAATTATATCTCAATAAAACTGGAAAAAAAGATAAATGAGAAGGAATAAACTCACACACAACTACACGGGTGAAACTCACAAATACGTGTAACAACACTGATGAAAGAAGCCAGACACAAAAGCAGAATGAAGAGTCATTTTTACATGGGTAGGAAGTACACTCCACAAAGAAAATATAACTGTCATGAACCTATATTTATAGAATAATTTTTTAAAAAAATCACTATAAATAGAGAACATTGGAAAACACAGAAATCTCTAAACCTTGGTCTTAAGTAAGATTTGATCTAAAGCCCACTCAAAACAGAAACTCATGAATCATGTGAAAAGGTACATCAGCAAACATGTTCAAAACGTTTCTCTATGTGTGACTTTAAGGAAAGCCCCAAATCCTGAAAGAGCAAAAATCTCTCAGCTCGGTGCAATGAAACAAGATGTAACGAAAGCAGAAGTAACAATAATGCTATCCGCTGGAAAACCTAAAACTCCCTCTTAAAAAACTTTTGACTCAAAGGGGAATTCAAAATCATAGTTGCAGGATACCTAGAAAATAGCACAGATGGAGAAAAGAACACCACACATGAAACAAAGACAAATTTGTACTCAGAGGAAACTTAATCTAAAAACTTAAAATTCCTAACAGAAAAGAATGAAATTAAGCATCTGATAAGAAGTCAGAAAAAAGACACAACTGAATGAGAAGGCAAGCAGAAACAATTAACAAAGAAAACAGCCAAAAGTAACTTAATGAGCATATTTGAATAAAGCTGAAATTTAAAACAGGAGTTCTTTGGAACAAAAAATAAAATAGCCACTTAGAGAAAAGTACTTGCACCCTCAATTACAGACAAGACATCAAAGCTCAGGGAAGTTAAATGACTGGCCCAAGGTCACTAGCTTCAGGTTAAGGCACAGCAAAACCTCAACTTGAACCCAGTCAAGTCTGACATCCAGGAGTGCTGGGCACTGGAGAAACACCTGCTACTGTGATTACAGGGTCCACGCTGGCCACCAAGGGGCCCAGGCCCAAAATAAAAGGCCCACAGTTCTCCCAGGCTCTGTCCGTACCCCTGGGGCCATGGTACTGTGCAGGGAGAGTCTGGCCCAGGGTGGAGTGGGGTCTGAGCAGGAAAGCATCAGGTAAAGAACCCCACTCTTAATTTAGGGTCCAACGGGCACATGGTGTGTGCCGGCTACAGGCTCCTCACCCACTGGGGTCTGCCTTGTGTCTCCCCAAGCACAGCACTTGGCTCAATGGTTCCAGTGACCATCGTCCTAATTGCTGATCTACTTAAAAAAAAAAAAAAAAAAAATTGCTGATCTACTTAAAATTCTTACAGCTCCTTCTTTCACGGGCAGTGGGGTCAGTCCCTGTTCACCTAGCTCAGCGGCACACTGGCTTAAGCTGAAGCCTGAGAGAGGACTCGGCTAGAAATCCATTTGCAATCTGCAGAGAGCTACTGGCCTATCCCACCTTTTCAACATGCAGTTCACTTAGCAAGTAGAAAAAAATTTTTTTAATAAAAAACTTAAGGCAATTTCAACATACAGCCAGGGATGGACAGCTGGATGGATGTTCCACACAAAGGTCTCCCTGCCCAGGGTCAAAACTTAGCAAGGACCTGGCAAATAAAAGAAACACAGGACACACAAGCTCTATTTCCGTTTCTCCTTCCTTTTCTGCCTCCAAATAATGGCGAATTATCAAGCGAGAAGCACTCTGCAAATGCCACTGCAATCTATATTGTAAAATCTGATTTAGCAGAGAACAGAAGTTGGAGATGGCATTTGTATTGGATTGTTCCTTTGAACCAGCTCAACAGAGCAATTTCTGAGGACCAGTGATATATAAACAGACATGACTGAATTGATTGGATTCCTGTGACCCCCATCAGGGCCCCGGAACCAGGAGGTGAGGCACTTGGGGTGAGTCTGAGCAAGACTCAGAGCCTGGATGATGCACTACCAGGAAAGAGCCAGTAAGGCACCAATCCGCACCAACCCAGGGGTCTGGCCCATAGGTACGTGTCTTCATTTGAATTTATATGGGTTACCTCTGTAATTAGTTATCTCTGTTAACTAACAGGTATTTCTAATACACATTCAGTGTAACAAATTCAAATGATCCTAAAATAGGCAAAACAAGTCAATCCAACTCAAAAGGTAACAATGTGAACTTGGTGGATGCTGTGTAAAGCTATCAGCAGTTTTTTTTGTGGTCTTGGGTTTTTATTCTATAGATGAGGGTTGTTACTGTATCATGCAGAAACTTGCTTTCTTTTATTATTGCTTGCTTTCTTTTTATTAGACGTGTGGTCTATTTTTTTTCCCAAGAAAATGCATACCACCCTGAGACTCTTAATGCCTGCCCAGTATTTCACTGCACATTTGTGCCACATTTGTTTACCCATGCTCTCCAGACATGTAACTTATTTCCAACCTCGTCCTGTGACAAATAATGCTACAGCTAACGTCCTGCTACATATAACTTTACACGTGGGCCAATACTCCTGTACTGTCTGACATTTCTACGAAGCCTATTTTTAGTCTGTGCCCAAAGAACCGCAGGGCAGACAGAGGTGAGGAAGGAGAGAACTGGGACGCCATCCAGAGAAACCAGCAGGGCTCAGACCCCAGACCTCTATCATCAGGTTTATCACATGGGAAGCCCTCCAGCAGCTCATGCCCACGGGGATGTGGCCCACAGCACCCTTAGCACAGACCCTGTCTTCCTCAGGCAGCCCTCCTCCACCCACCGCCCTCCCCAGCTTCAGGCTGCAAACGGCCCCAGAGGAGGCTTGTTAGCATACAAAGCATTCCACCTGGAGGGCAACACCTCCCTCTAACCCGAGCAGGGAATTACTCCACCAGGCTGGCAGAATAGTAATTACAGCTGTGCAGAGGATCCTGCCAACAACGCTGGGGTGGCCGTCTTCACTGTGGCCCCCGTAGATGAGGGAGTGGAGGCTGAGAGGTGAAGGACCAGGCCAAAGTCGCATCACGCCCTCTCGCACTCTATCATGCCCATTCAGAGCTAAGCCATGTGCAGCAGGGTGTGTGTGCTGTGACAGAGATGGTCCATCAATAACTAAGCACCCAATATACTGAAGGCAGGGTTTCCCTGGTGGCTCAGATGGTAAAGAATCTGCCTTCAATGCAGGAGACCCTGGGTTTGATCCCTGGGTCGGGAAGATCCCCTGGGGAAGGGAATGGCAACCCACTCCAGTATTCTTGCCCTGAGAATACCATGGACAGAGGAGCCTGGTGGGTTACAGTCCACGGGGTTGCAGAAGAGTCAGACACAACTGAGTGACTAACACACATACTGAAGGCAGGGGCTAAAACGGCCGGGTTGGTTTCAACGCTCTCCAACAAAGTCCAAAGGACTATAGCCCGGGAACCCGTATGCCATTTATTCTCCAAGCCTCAGACTCCAGAAGAAACCCAGGACAATGACAGTCCAGGGCCACCAATCAGGCAAGACCAGGTCTGAAAAGGAAGAACCCCAAAAAGGAGGGCCAAGCGTTGCCCAGGGGCTTTCAGGAGGATGCCAATCTGTCTTTTTGGCACTGGAGAGGAGCCATGCGCCCGGGTGCACACAGGCTGACTTTCAGTTCAGTTCAGTCGCTCAGTCGTGTCTGACTCTTTGCAACCCCATGAATCGCAGCACGCCAGGCCTCCCTGTCCATCACCAACTCCCGGAGTTCACTCAGACTCACGTCCATCGAGTCGGTGATGCCATCCAGCCATCTCATCCTCTGTCGTCCCCTTTTCCTCCTGCCCCCAATCCCTCCCAGCGGGTTATTAATGAGAACTGGCTCTCATGGGACCAGCCCCCTCCAGACAGAGCTCTGCTCTTGCAGCCCCCGTTGCCAACTATCACAGACTGTGCTGCCCCTTCCCGACAAGGCCACGTCACAGAGCACACGCCCACCTTGCCCCCGCTCCCCGGACTCCCCACGCCAACACCTTATCACTCGCCTGACGCTCTGCGGAGCGAAGCGCCTGGCAAACGCTACGCTCTGCTGCTGCCAGACACGACCGCCCCGGCACGACGACTCACCCAAGCGGAGAGAGCGACCATGGCCCTTTCTAGGCAGGAAAGGACCAAAGTGACGGCGCTGGGGAGCCACATTCAGCATGTCTGAAGCATATACACTTAAAGGGAGGCTCCTGTCTCCTGTTTCCCGGTGGTCACGTCAGGGCAAGAACTCACAGGTGGTTAAAACATCCCCATTACTAGAAAACGAAATTATTTAAGACGGCACTCATCTCTCAATCTGAAGGAGAGAGCACCTGCAAGGGTGACTTGTTTCCTACTCTGTGCACTTTCTGGAGTGTCTGGGGCGTGTGTAACGGGCCTGTCCTGTCACTCACTTCATTGCATTCTTTAGCGTTTAGGTAAACTGAGCTGTGAGAACCCCTGCTGGCTCAGTCAGCAAGGAATCTGCCTGCAATGCAGGAGACCTGGGATCGACCCCTGCGTGGGAAAGATCCCCCAGAGAAGGAAATGGCACCCCACTCCAGCGTTCTTGTGGGGATAATCCCACGGACAGAGGAGTCTGGCGGGCTACACTCCATGGGGTCGCAAGGGTCAGACACGACTGAGCGACTGAACCACCACCAAACCTGGCGGTACGGAATCAACACGGCGTCCTGCTTCTGAGCTGACCAGGTGCCATCAGCACAGCAACCCTAGGAGGCAGGTTCCATCCCCTCTGGGCAGACTGAGAAACAGGGGCTCACATATGGAAACAGGGATGAAGGAGGTCTGTTTAAGGTCCAGAAGGTCTGTCTGCCTGACGCCATCAACTTCAACAAACCTTGTCTTTATTCTTTTCAAGACATTTACCTAAAACTCTCCAAGAAAAGAACAAACTCAGTGAAGGGCAGCTGGCAGTGATCAGACGCTCCTGTTGGGCGTGTTTACCTTGGAAAGAGTGGACAGTAGGGAGAGCGCCAATGCCCCAGGGAGGCCCTTGGTTACACTGTCTGAGCTCCTGCCGGTGAGGGAGGGTGCTGTGAGACTTGGGTTTAAATCTTTAGCACAGGGCTGAGCACACAATTAGAAACCCCAACCTCCAGCGAACTAAAGAGCCCCAAGTGTATAAGCCTGCCTGCTCCAAACCCCCAGGCCCTCAGCTACTGCTGGATCCAGGAGCCATTAATAGCTACTGTTTACTGAGCACCTGCCCACCTGTGCCAGGCACCTTAGAAACACTTCAGCGTAGGACCCATTCAATCCTCCCCCAGTGCTAGGAGGCAGGTGTCACTGTGACATTTTGCAGACAAAGAGAATGGAGACTCCAGAAGATTAAATCATCTTAATCACCCAGCTCACAAGTGGAAGAACCTGGATATGAACACAGCTGACCAAAGCCAAGGGCTACTCTCCCTCAGGAAAAGGAATTTAACGGATTCTCTCCAGGTTCCAATTAACAATAACAAGCGCAAGGGCTGGCACTCTATTCCCCACGGCACCCCGCCCTGGGCACTCGTCTCCCGGAACACCTGGCCTGATGAAATCCCACCCAGGCGTTTCCAGGGGCTTCGTTTCCGTAGTCACTTCGCCCACTAGGTGTGAGCTCCTAGAACAGACAGGCGGGGAAAGTGGGGGCCAGAGACAAGTGGGTGAGTAAAGAACTGGGAGCAAGAGGGCAGCGGCCTCCAGACAACCCCTCCCACACAGCAGCCGCGTCACTGGCAGCAAGACCACCGAGGGCTGCAATGCGAGCCTCAGAAACCCCCAGAAGGGCTGCTGTGAGAACTCCCCAACGGGGGCGGTCCCTGAATGCACAGAGGCTAGAAGAAAACAACTGTGCCAAGTCCCATGACTTTAACTGAAAAGGAAAACCAAAGGAAACCTGGCTGCCTGTGCCTCTCCGCACACCAGCCCCACCAGCCCCCACCGGCCTCATCTGAGCAGATGCCCAGGCACCTGCACTGGAGTCCTCGGGAATCCCACCCCTGCTGGGCCTGTCAATGCCAATCAAAGGCTGAGACCCTACACCAGACCACAGGAAGCCTTCAACAGTCGCTGCTTTTAATTTGGGAAACGTGTGCGCCCAAAATGACCTCAAATGATGATTCATTTAGAAAAGCCCCCAGTTCAGAAACACCCACTCCCGTATATGTAAATTGGCACAAAATTTTTTTAAAAAGAGTTTAACGGAACTCTTACCGAAACGCTACTCAACGGGAAGACCCCACACTACAGAAACATACTCTCAAGTGCTATCACATCCGATAGGAAACAGGGTAAAATCATGTGAATCCACAGATCACTCTCTGTAGTCGCTAAAATAAATGATGTAATCAGTCTACACAGGTGTCATGGAGCACACCAAGACATTAAGTGAGGGGCAGCCTGCTGTAGGTCTACACACACACACACACAAACACACACACACGGGGAATGGATACACACACACGACATTAAGTGAGAGGGGCAGCCTGCTGTAGGTCTACACGCACACGCGCACACACACGGGGAATGGATACACACACACGACATTAAGTGAGAGGGGCAGCCTGCTGTAGGTCTACACACACACGCGCACACGCGCACACACACACGGGGAATGGATAATGTGCATAATTTTTCTTCCCTGCTTTCAAACAATGGTCTCCTTTCAGAAAGACTGGGGAAGAACCCTTATATTTTTCAATATAGATTTAATTTTCCTAAGTACTTTCTAAAACAAATCAACTGGGACTACCTGGGCCAAGGTCAAGATTAAGACCTATTTTTGTTTTCTTCTTCCATACACGTGCATATTAAAAAAAAAAACCTTACAAATATTTTAAAAACATTAACAATATGATAGATCTGTATATATTAGTCTGGGGGAAAAAAGCTCATGATTACGTTTGAAAATGAAGAAAAGGACAGCATGAGCCCACCTTTGCTCTTTAGTATGAGAAGGATAAACACACCGAACCATAAATGACGCCTATTGCCTTGGAAGCTGAAGAGAAGAGCATTCATTTTTCTACACACACTTGCTTTTTTTTTCCCCAGCAAGTATATTTTTGCAATTAATTTTATATCAGAAAGAATTCCACTTTATGCTTCAGGGCAGTGTTCCACTCTCCCCAACTATTTCTGAACACTCAGCCCATTCAGACCCACGGACAGGTTGGCCCTCCCAGACCAGCCTGTGTGTTCTGCACGCCCTGGAACAGAGCAGTTCTTTAAGCTCTGAACTGGATGTAAACAACACCTGCCAAAAAAAGCTCTAAAGAAACAAAGGAACCGTGGAAAGAGTGCTGGAGGTGACCTCCTTTTTCCAGTTGGTGCGGCAGTGAGATTCACCCCCCCAATTCCACACAGAGATGAGCTCGAAGCACGTTGGGAAAATCAACTCAAGGCCTGGTGCTGAAGTCCTGCCCCACCCCCCAGCATTCTCACCACATCCACACTGAAGAGCCTAGCGCTCTGGAAAGCAAGCTGACTCACTAGCTTTCTTCTGCAACCCAGGCATTTCAACTTAGAAACACATTTTTAATACTCCAGGGCTCCCTATTTTCAAGAGGAGCTTACTGCAAGTCAGCTACGTTCTCCAGAAGGCCTTCCCTGACCGCCTGAACCCGGGCCAAGCTGGGCTCAACTTCTCACCCAACATGTACGGATGGAGGGCCGTCTGTGTGAGACGCAGAGCATCAGGAGGCGGGAAGCGAAAAATCCGCTTCATGTGACACGCATTCCACTGGGGCGTAAGGGCGAGTCAAAAAAAACACAACAAAAATGTTGGGCAGTTCCCAGGCAGTCCAGTGGTTAGGACTTTGCGCTACCACTGCAGGGGACCCAGGATGGATCCCTAGTGGGGAAACTAAGATCCTGCATGCAGGGCAGCACAGAAACAAACAAACAACAAAAATTAAAAAACCCAAAGTATTTGTAAGTTGTAGGCCATCTACAGACAAAGGGATAAACAAAAGGCGGTCGCTGAGGGCATAACATAGACTGCTGCTGCTTAGTCGCTTCAGTCGCGTTCAGCTCTGTGTGAGCCCACCAGGCTCCTCTGTCCATGGGATTCTCCAGGCACTCGGACTGGAGTCGGTTGCCAGGCCCTCCTCCAGGGGATCTTCCCAACCCAGGGATCAAACCCAGGCCTCCTGCATTGCAGGCAGATGCTTTTACAGCTGAGCCACCAGGGAAGCCTGTAAGAGACTACTGTTCAGCCTTAAAAAGGAATGGAATTCAGACACATGCCACAACAACACAAGATAGATGAGCCCTGAAAAGCCACGCTAAGTAAAAGAAGCCATTCACCAAAGGACAAATATTGGACAATTCCACTTATCTGAGGGACCCAGACCAATCAAACTCATAGAGACAAACAGTAAACTGGAAGTTGCCAGGGCCTGAGGCAGGGGGAATGGCTGGTGGGGGTCAGGGGGCGTGTTAATCAGTGCAGAGTTCCAATGTTAATCAGTGCAGAGTTCCAATGTGCGGGGACGATCAAGTTCTAGAGACAGACAGTGGTTGCACGACACTGGGCATGTACTTAATCCTACTAATGGTGACAATGGTAAATCTTATGTCATTTCTATTCTACAATAATTTTTTAACAAAACAACAATAAAAAAAAAAAAAACCCTGTATTTAAAGTTGTGAAAAGACAGCAAGAGGAAAAAAGCAAATAGAGAAGCAGCATGGGCTAGGGAAGAATCACGGAGGGTGATGATGGAGATGGGCTGAGCGGCTTGGAAGGCCTCTCTAAGGAGGTACCATCTCCCTCCACTGGACACAAGCTCCTGAGGAACATGAGCGGGGCATCCACATCTAAGTCCCAGAACAGTTAGTGTCTAAATCAAGACCTTTGTCCACATCCAAGCCAGGAAACAGAGTAAGACCCCAACTCCGCTCATCAAAGGGCTTCGCCAGGACTGAGACACCCAGAACTCAGCGGTCTAAGAAGGAAGCCACCTTGTGACCGAGGCTGGACACAGAGGTAGCCAGGGCTGCAGGAGACACTTGCTGAGCCAAAGCAGGAGCCTGCACACCCTCCAACTGGGAATTCCACCTACAGGCAACAGCAACGTGGACCCAAGGCTTGGTAAGCAAGGATGCTCCCTAAAGTCTTGTTTGTAAGAACACAAAGGGGGTAACAACAATCTAATAATGGAGGATTAAGTAAATCATGATATATCCATGTAACAGCAACTATTATTATTATTAAAAAACCATGTTTTCAACAACTCAGGGAAATATACTATAACATTAAGAGGATCTATAATCCCTGAATAGTGTATATAGTAGTATTTTCTAATTTTGAAAAAAACATATAATCAAAGGAAAGAAATCCATGAGTCTTAATGCAGCTGCCTCTGGATGGTGAGGTCAGAGGTGATTTGTGTTTTTATTTTTGTCTTTATTCCTTTCAGTATTTTGCAGTCCCCCTACCCCTCAGGGGGAAGGTTGCTTTTGGGGGAAAAGTACTTAAAGGGCCTTGCACCATGCCTGGCCAAAGTCCGGCAGTGACTTCTAAAAGCAACACGAACTGTTTCTGCATTACCACGAGGAGGAAAAGGCTGGCAGCTTTCTTGAAAGGAAGAAGGATACAGAGCAGAGCTACAAAACCAGTTGCCGAGGTAAGAGTGGAAGGAGGTCACCTGGGAGAATGTGAAGGACTGCCAGCAACTCAAGATAGACCACGCTCTGCCCACAGACACCTCTCCACCTGCACAGCTTCACAAGCCAACACTCTCACAGGAGCAACCCAGCCCTGAGCTCAGGCCGCACAGAAAACCACCACCAAAAAAAGCAAGCACAGCTCAGAACAAGCCCAACCAAGACTTTTGGCTCAACTCAGGAAGGCAGGCCTCCCTCCCAGAGCAGATTCCCACGTGCCACCCACAGAGGCACAGCGACATCACCTACAGCAAAGCCCAGGTCCTCCTGTTCCCAGGGGAAGACGCCAGTCCAAATGGCACCTTGTTCACCCAAAAGCCTGTCTAAACAATTTTATTCCATCAGAAAGCTCACCCTCTCCCACCTCTCTCTCATCTCCAGCCACCACAGGCCATGCCTTTTCTTTTTTTGTTTTACTTTATTTTTTGCTTGTGCCACGAGGCACATGGGATCTTACTTCCTTGACCAGGAATCAAACCTGCACCCCCTCTGTTGGAAGCACAGAGTCTTCTAGTGGTCTTAACCACTAGACCACCAGAGACGTCCTTACTTTTCTTTTTTAAATTGAAGTACAGTTGATTTACAACAGGTTTAAGGTGTACAGCAAAATGATCTAGTTACATATATTTTTCTTTTCAGATTATTTTCCCTTATACACTATTACAAGATATTCAATATAGTCCTGTGATATACCTCGTTGCCTCTTTTTCACTGAATTTTATAGTTGATTTACAATACTGAGTTTCAGGTGTACAGGAAAATGACTCAGTTATACGTACATACATTTTCCAAATTATGCCTTTTTCTTTGTTCAAAGGACAAATCCAAGGTTTGTCTGTACAAGCCCCAGGAAAAAAAATCTTAAGAAAGAAATCAAGCTATGATTGGAAAAGAAGCCAGTCTAGTCTGCCCTGACTAAAATATGAAATTCAGGACACAAACCCCAACATCTCTCTGTTAGAAATTTTCTTTTTCACAGGGAAATGCACTGCTTTAAAATCTAGTGTAGACAGGCCCTATTTAACACCTGCCCACCCATAGCAAGATACACACCTTTGACAAAAGAGAAGCCTCATTATCAAATTTAGAAATACATGTACTGGCCCAACTGGCCTATTCTGGTTTGAAATAGAAACAAATACAGAAATGAGCAATCTTAAAGCGGTAGAACAATGAGACATACAACCAGCATACAGCCATTAGCAACATGAGTCAGTACTTTGTGCAATAAAAAAAAAAAAAAAAAACTTGAAAGCACAAAAAAATAATCCTTCAAAAAAAAAAAAAAAAAAAACCACCCTGATTTTTAAAAGGGAGTAGGGGATGGGCCAACCAAAAGGCATAACAAAAATCCCTGGGCCAGGCTCCAGGCAACTAGACCGGGCAGGAACTAGTTCTGACTTGCCATTCCTGAAATTCCTCTCTCCCAAGGTTTTCTGGCTCTTCCTTCCCCAGACTCTCTTTTTACCCATTTGGGCTTGAAGGAGACTGGAGAGGACCCAGAATATTTAAGGAGAGACAAGCACCTACAATTGGCTGAAACAAGCCCCTCCACCGTGCAGGTAGCATTAGGGAGCCAGTCAGAGCTGAAATTCACAGGTAAATAAAAAGGTTGTGGAAGGGGCAGTGAATTCATCACATCACCACCCAGCGAACCTCCACAGTGCTGGGCCAGACTGAAATCAGACGGAAAGGATGGGCCAAGAGGCAGGAAGTAGGGAAAACTGAAAGGATGACTTGACCCACTAGAACGTCTCAGTCACACAGCCAGGAGGCCAGAAGGTTCCAAGGAGGTTTAAAAAAAAAACCCACACACAGAGAACAAAACAAAACCAAGGTGGTTGTGGGAATGCCAGAATGAACTGAAACAAATTCCCCACTGACTGCAGAACCACCTTATGTTCAAGCAGAGTCTCCAGGGCCCTTTACAAACAAGCTATAGGTTTGGTCCAGAGGTAACTTAGGTCTCAGTCCTTACCCATGGCCAAGACTGGGGTCAGTCTCCCCAAACTAGCCTCAGTCCTTCCTATGGTCTCCCATAAACAGCACAAACCTCAGACTTGGCTGAGTAGCCTCTCTCTTTTGGCTTTTCTGGTGCTACAAGGCAAAATAAAAACATTAGCTGCGGACAGAATTTGGGGTGATTCCACCCACCAAAATGACAGGAGCAAAAGATCAGGAATTAAAAAGACCAGAAAACCAGATAACCAACAAAAACATACATACATACATTTTCATCACCCTCCCATGGATGGAAGTGCTTTGTTGCAAATAGTATGTGAGGCTCCCAAGAGCCCCAACAGATACCCAAGGCAAGGTGTAATTATTCCCATTTTACAGATGCAGGAGCTGAGGCTGAGACTTGCATAAGCTAACCCAATGAGGACCAGAATCCAGGCTCCAAGGGACACATGTGTCCAAGCAAATGTTTATTTGCCATTCCCGACAGAAAGCAGTTACCCTCAAGAGGCAAGACTCCCTGGGCCTCTGCTTGTTGCCCTCAGCCTCGAGCATCTCGTGTTTTCCGCTGTGCCTTAAACCCAGTTGCAGGAACAGCCTCAGAAAGGGCAGGCACCCCGATCCCAGGGGAGAAACCCACTGCCACACAGCCCAGATGGATGGAGTTCCTGAGTGCTCCAAAGCCTGCTCTTCTCCAGCCTGGTCTCCCCACTGAGCCCCAGTGCTGAAGGAGCAAGAGCTCAGTGATGTTCCATGCCCTGCAGTCCTTCTCCCTGGCCGTGCCTCAGTCCAGCACCTGTGGCATCTGCCTGACCACTCAGCACGAAGGGTGGCACCACCAGTAGCTCAGCTTCCATCCTAGGACTTGATGGCAGGTGTGCAAACAGCCACAGGAGAAACCACCATTAAGCACCAACTGTGTGCCAGGCCTTATGAGGGAGAGGATGCAAGGTCCCTACCTGTGTCCACGAAGACTCTGGGAATCTGAGCTATTTGACACAAGCAGGGCTTGCACCTCAAAGTCAGGGCCTCCCCAGGCCCACTTAACACCCCAGCACTGCGCAAACAGGGCTAGATGGCTGCAAGTGGATTCCCAGAAACCATGCTGAGACTTCAAACGGACGGTTACAGGAACCAAACTGGATGATGTACAAAGCCACTTAAAATGCACACAAAACCTTACAGAAAAACAACAATCTCAGGGACAACTGAACAATCCTGTGAACCAAAGCCTTCTGAAGGTTTCTCTCGGGCAGCCATGTAGCAAATGACACACTCCGGAGAGCTCTCAGCCCCCCTCCCCCGCCTCTTCCTTCTAGCGACCATTCGGCTGAAAAACACCTCCTCGGCTCGCCTCAAGGTGGGCTTGGACCTCCCACGGTATTTCGAAAGAGGGAGAAAACGGTTTAAAAAAAAAAAAAAAAACGCCTTCCAATTTTACGAAGGCAAATCCACTCTTCAGAGGCCCGCGATTTCAACAGTGCTGGGTTTTACTTGGGGGGGGGGGGGGGGGGGGAGGAAGAGAGGGGAAAAAAAAAAACCATCTGGCAGGCCCTGAGCGGGGAGAGATCTTGTTTATTATTAAACATTTTCAGCAACAGAGCATTAAGTGTTTTGAAAATAATGCTCTCGTTCCCGCACTCAAAGCGCGGCCGTCTGGGCGGCTGTGAGCCCCCGGTCCCTCGCACCCAGGCCGGCAACCCTGATCACCAACTTCGGGGACACCCGGCGGGGGGCGAGGGACTCCGCCCCCTCCCCGGCCCCGGGCCCCGGCCCTGCATCCCGCGGCCGCTCTCAGGAGGAAGCAAGATGGGGGGGCCGGGCGGCAGGAAACCGGCCCAGACTCCTCGGGCCGCCGAGACACCCGCGGCCGCCGGAATCTGGGCCGGAAAGGCGACTCCCCGGGCTCTCCGCAGCCTCGGCCGCGCCGCGGCCCCTCCCTCGGAGGCCCCCCGGCCCCGGGGGCGCCCCGACCCCGCCGCGCGCCCGAGCCTAGGCCGCTCGACGCCGCCACAACAATGGGAGAGGGCCGCCCGCCGCACCCCCCGCCCCACGGTCGCCCCCAGCCCGGCCCCGCGGGCCGAGCCCCCGCGATCGCGGACAAAGGTCGGCCCGGCCCGAGCGCCGCTGTCAGTCAGCAGCCACCGAGAGACAAAAGCCGGCCCGGGCCGCGCCGCCTCCATCTTTTAGCGCCGCGCCCGCCGCCGCCGCCCCGGCCCCGCGCCGCCCCCCGCCGCCCGGCGCCCCGGGCCCACCTGGTCTAGTTCCGCGGGCGCGACTGGGCCGGGCGATGGCGATCGGGCGGCGGTCAGGCGGCGGGATGGCGGCGGATTGCGAGGCGGCGGCGCGGCTGCTCGCTCGCTCGCTCGCTCGCTCCCTCCCTCCCGGGCTCGCTCGTCGCTCGCTCGCTCGCTCGCTGGAGCCTCGGAGCCTGTGTCTCGCCGCTCGCCTCCCTCCAGCTCTCGGCTCCCCGCCCCCCCGCCTGCCGCCGCCCCCGCCTCCGCCCGCCTCCCCCTCACGCCGCCACCGCCGCCGCCGCCTCAGTCCGCAGCCGCGCCTCAGCCCGCGCAGCGCCCCCTGCCGCGCCTCCGGGGACCGGCGGTCGCCTCCCGCCTCCGGGCCCGAAGAGCGGGGGCTGGGGTCCCGGGAGAGGGGGGTCGAGCTCGCGCGAGGGGCTCAGGGAAGGGCCTGCAGGGCCCAGGAGACGAAGCCGGGAGTAGGGGGCCTGGGAGAGGGGGAATCTGGGACGGGGGCCCCTGAAGAGGCCGGGCGAGGGAGAGGGGTGCCTGAGGGGCGGGGCTGAGGGAAAGGGACGGAGGCCCTGAGGCGGGGTTGGGTCGGGAGGCGGGCAGAGCGGGCCGGAAGAGGGCGGTGCTGGGCTGGAGGGGGCCAGGGGCGCGAGGCCCTGGCGCAGGGCGGCTTGGGAAGTGGGGGGCAAGTGGGGGGGCGCGCGGGGGGCGGTGAGAGCCCGGAGCCCGGATCCCCGCCCCCCCGCTCCCCCCTCGCAGAACTGCGGCGCCCGCCGCCGGACGGGGAGCCCGGCTGTTGTTACAACACGTTATTTCACAGAAGCCCGGAAAGGGAACCGCAGGCATCATGCATTGTTAATTCAAAAGCAAGGTTGTCGCCCAGTCTAGATACTTTATTACATTTTCGTAAGACGGACAATAATAAACTCAGCCTCTTGAGTGTGTGTGTGTGAAGGCCAAACAAAAGGTCAGGGAGAAGGCACGCTGCTCCGGAGACCTCTGCGGTCTGAGGGCTCGGGGCATTCTCGCCTTTTATTCTGGATACTTGGGCACTTGGGAAAGCAAGCGATTTGAAAGAGCAAAGACAAAGAAATGTATCTGGAGCCGGGAATCCAAATCGTCTCTGGCACTTGTCCATACACACCGTCAGCACCGACGTGGAGCGGCCAGCCGCCGGGGAGTGATTGGTTTCCTTTCATCCCAGCTGCTGGGCGGATATTGATTGTTCCAATTCACAGGTGAGACACGGAGACTCTGAGAGGTGAAGGAACTTGTCCAAGGCCACACAGCCAGACTTGGGAGGAAAGTTAACCCGCTTCAACTCGGACCAGGGTGAAGTTTATGCTTAGCACTGAGCACCGCAGTGCCTGGCACATAGTAGGCGCTCAGTGAGTATTGGTTGGTTTGTAGAATGGCGATGAATGAGTGTCTGGCCCTTGACTCTCTTGGCTGGAAGGTAAGGAACTCTGGAACTCTTTAAGAATCAGGAGGTTATCTCTTTTATTATCTCGAGAGAGAGGACCAAAAAAAAAAAAAAAAGATGAAAAGTTTGGAGGGTTTTGAGTGCTCTGGAAAACAGGTGAGGAAATACTACAGATGGCAGGCAGGGAGAAAGTCAAATGGACAAGTGAAAGGAGAGTGACGCCCTCTGGGGACAGCAAAGGCTGCTAAGTCCCTGGGAATTGAAATGGCGTGCTTCACGAGCACCAGGAAACCCGGCTTTTGTCCCAGTCTCAGGAAATCATTTTCATCCTGCACTTCTCTGGGGTGACAACAGCCACAATGCTAGGTACTGTTTATTGAGCACTTTTCCGGGCTGGGCAGGCTGGTAAGCACTTTACAAGAGATAACTCAATACATGGGAAACAGTTATTATTGTTCCCACTTGATGGATAAGGAAATTGAGGTCATGGGTGCTGGAGCAAGGATTTGACCCCAGCTGTGCTGGTCTGTGGGGAAAACAAGGCCAAGATGCTGGAGCAGGGAGAGGGGCTGTTATCCTTGGACTAACACTGTCAGTTAGGGCTGGTACCTGGGGTTTCTCCAGGACCCTGAAAATGTCCATCAAGCTCTCCCAGAACTGAAGACCTAGAGAGGACAGAGGTAGGAAGGAGAAAGGGATCAGAGTATATGAGGGCTGGACCAGGGCTGGACTTTGGGGTCATTTATCCCCAAGAGACTGCGGGCAATGTAGAGGGGAACAATCAATGAGCCAGTTTCATTTCGTTAAAGTTACTAAGAGGGCAACAGAGGATGAGATGGTTGGATGACATCATCGATTCAGTGGACATGAACTTGGGCAAACTCCAGGAGATGGTGAGGGACAGGCAAGCCTGGTGTGCTGCAGTCCATGGGGTCGAGAAGAGTCAGACATGACTTGGCAACTGAACAACAACTATAAACAGCAGTAGTCAGAGCTGGAACATTGAAAGGAAGTGTGAACTGAGTGGCCCAAGCAAGGCAAAGCTGGGGAGAGCTGGCATGAAGCAATGGACAAGAGTTAGTTCAGTTTTTTGTTTTGTTTGTTTTTTTTTGTCATTCAGTAGCTAAGTTGTGTCCTACTCTCTGCAACCCCACGGATTTCAGTATGCCATGCTTCCCTGTCCTTCACTATCTCCCAGAGTTTGCTCAAACTCATGTCTATTGAATCAGTAATGCCCTCCAACCATCTCATCCTCTGTCACCCGCTTCTCCTCTTGACCACAGTCTTTCCCAGCATCAGAGTCTTTTCCAATGAGTTAGCTCTTTGCATCAGGTGCCAAAGTATTGGAGCTTCAGCATCAGTCCTTCCAATGAACATTCGAGGTTGATTTCCTTTAAGATTGACTGGTTTGATCTCCTTGCTGTCCAAGGGACTCTCAAGAGTCTTCAGCTCCACAGTTCAAAAACATCAATTCTTTGGCACTCAGTCTTCTTTGTAGTCCAACTCTCACATCCATACATGACTAGTGGAAAAACCATAGCTTGTTCAGCTTAGGGTTTTTTCTTCTTCTTCTTTTAAATATTCAGAAACTATGCTTATGAGTGGAGAAATCTCTTCGAACCCCCAAACTGAGTCAGAGGGAGGATTCCATCTATTTCTCACAGCCAATGGCAGATTTTATGAATCCATAATTTTATTTGTCCCAAAATGTGTTCACTGTTTTTGGTTACATTGAAATTTAATATTTTTGAATAACACATGCATATATTTCTTCATTCATGATTTTCTTTTCTAAAACCACATTATGGATAGATTTTTATTTCCTTTGCATTAATTTCACATGGAAAGCCCATCATTGGTCATATTCAGGTCTTTTTTTTTCTTCTTAGCCCTTTGGAAAGTTGCCTCCCTTTGTGCTCCCTCTTCTTCCTCTCTCTCTCTCCTTTTTTCCCCTCTTCTTTTTTCTTCTTTAACCCCCAGTGGCACACTCCAACCTTCCCTCTATCACAGTCCCAGTCTTCCTGGTGGTCCTCATCTTGGTACATATCTGTGGCCTCTGCAAGACTAGGAGCTCCTCCAGACAGACTCAGTGAATTCTTCATTTTTTTTAATTCCCCTAGCCCACAATCTGTATCACACCGTAGGTGCTTAATGAGAGATAATTGAATGAAAGAAGAAAAAAAAATGAAGGGACAGAGAATCTTGAAGGTCAGAATTTGACCTCTGCTGGTGCCCTATAGTCCTGGCCTCAAAAGGAAGCCAGAAAAGCTGCCCCTCATCACTCCACTGCCTGGAGAGTCTGCGACTTTGCCGGGTTTCTTTCATGCCTCCATCAGGAGTATTCACCATTGGGACTGCCCTGGTGGTCTGGTGGCTAAGACTCAGTGCTCCCAATGTAGGGGCCTGGGTTCCATCCCTGGGCAGGGAACTAGATCCCGCATGCTGTACCTTTGAGTTCACATGCTGCAACTAAGACCCACACCAGACACACACACAAAAAGAATAGTCACTATTTATTGAGTACTTTGGGGTAAGGAAATTAAAACACAGCTTTGTGGAGTTGCTCGAGTTTCCATAGGGAGCTGGTGACAGAACTGAGTAGAAAGGAGAACACACACTTGTTGAGGGCTTGTCGCACTGCTCCCACTTTCTGTATATCACAGCCTCTTCACCATGATTCTGTGAGTTAGGGTCTATCATCAACCCCATTTTACAGATCAATCTACTGAGGCTACTGGACCTTCATCCACCACCACTGCCTGGCTGTGAGATGGACAAGAGAACCTCTCTCGCCCTCCAGACCTCAGAAAGCTCTGGCAAATCAGTGTCCCACTGGAGGGAAGGGAAGTGGAGGACCACTAGGCACAGAACACAAACAGGAAGCCAGCCTTAAAGCACTGACCCAGGCATGGAGTCCAGGGACAGGTCTGGAAGCCTCTCCTGGTGGCCCCATCTGGCTTCAAAGCCAAGCCTCCCTTCAGCCACTCGGAGCCTGAGTCTTGTCCATGGCATGGCCATGCACACAACCCACAGGTTCCAGAAAGGCCCAGTCAGCTCACCTGAACTCACCTCTTCGGTGGGTGTCCACGCTCAACCCTGAAGCAGGCACTGAGTCTATGCCCTTCCCCTGGGCTTGCCCCCAGCCTGGAGCCATGGTCTGAAACGAATGCAGGATTCAAAGTCAGACACCTCTGAGTTAGATTCTGTCCCTATTCTCATTTACTGTGTGTCTTTACACAAGTGGCTCTGACTCACTGAATCTCTGAAAACTGGGGAAGAGGATTGTCGCGAGAACTGAATGAGGTGCTGTGCACACTGTATCAGCTGTTAGCACAAGCTGGCAACCAGCAGGCATTCAGCACATGTTGCTTATTACCGCTACTCCTTTTTCATCTCAGACACCTTGGAGCCTGCCTTGTCAGTCATCAGTTGCTTTGTAACAAGCAGCCCCAAAACTTAGTGGCTTAAAACAACAACAGGGAATGCCGTGGTGATTCAGTGGTTAAGAATCTGCCTGCAAATGTAGGAGATACGGGTTCAGTCCTTGCTTCAGGAAGACTCCACATGCCTCAGGGAAAAGTAAGCCTGTGTGCTGCAACTGCTGAGCCTGAGCTCTTGAGTCTGGAACAAGAGAAGCCACTGCAATGAGCGGTCGGCACACCACAATTCGAGAGGAGCCCCAGCTAGCCACAACTAGAGAATGCCTGCTGGAGAAGGCAATGGCAACCCACTCCAGTACTCTTGCCTGGAAAATCCCATGGATGGAGGAGCCTGGTAGGCTGCAGGCCATGGGATCGCTAAGAGTCAGACACGACTGAGCGACTTCACTTTCACTTTTCACTTTCCTGCATTGGAGAAGGAAATGGCAACCCACTCCAGTGTTCTTGCCTGGAGAATCCCAGGGACGGGAGAACCTCCTGGGCTGCCGTCTATGGGGTCGCACGGAATCGGACATGACTGAAGCGACTTAGCAGCAGCAGCAGCAGAGAATGCCTGCTCGCAGCAACAAAGACCCAGCACAGCCAAAAATAAATAAATACATAAATTTAAACAACTAAAAATTGTAATTTCTCACAATTTGGGGGGTTTGGGATGGGTGGAAAAGTTGGCTTAAAGCTCAACATTCAGAAAATAAGATCATGGCATCCGGTCCCATCGCTTCAGGGCGAACAGATAGGGAAACAGTGGAAACAGTGGCAGGCTATTTTTCTGGCCTCCAAAATCACTGCAGATGGTGACTGCAGCCATGAAATTAAAAGATGCTTACTCCTTGGAAGAAAAGTTATGACCAACCTGGACAGCATATTAAAAAGCAGAGACATTATTTTGCCAGCAAAGGTCTGTCTAGTCAAGGCTATGGTTTTTCCAGTAGTCATGTATGGATGTGAGAGTTGGACTATAAAGAAAGCTGAACACCAAAGAATTGATGCTCTTGAACTGTGGTGTTGGAGGAGACTCTTGAGAGTCACTTGGACTGCAAGGAGATCCAACCAGTCCATCCTAAAGGAAATCAGTCCTGAATATTCATTGGAAAGACTGATATTGAAGCTTGAAGCTCCAATACTTTGGCCACCTGATGCGAAGAGGTGACTCATTGGAAAAGACCCTTATGCTGGGAAAGATTGAAGGCAGGAGGAGAAGGGGACGACAGAGGATGAGATGGTTGGGTGGCATCACTGACTCAATGGACGTGAGTTTGAGTAAACTCCGGGAGTTGGTGATGGACAGGGAGGCCTGGCGTGTTGCAGTCCATGGGGTCGCAAAGAGCCGGACACGACTGCGCGACTAAACTGACCTGGCTGGGTTCTTCCACTCTACCTGGTACAACAGGGGTCACTGGGGCCACTGCACTGTCTCTTCTTCCACGAGGTGTCTCATGCTCCAGGGTTTTCCTTGTAGCCCCTCTCTCCAGAAACACAGTCTGGGCTTCCTTAGAGCATGACAGCTGGGTTCCAAAGGAGTGAGAGTGGAAGCTGCCAGGCCTCTTACACGTGCATTCCATCAGTCAGTGAGTCAGTTCTCGGAACCTCTTGTCTTCCCTCACCCCGTGTCTTAGCCAAACCTCCACTCATTCTGTCTAGTGAAGACATTCCATCCGACTGAAAAAATTATTTGTGTGTGTGTGATAGTCTCTCAGTCGTGTCCAGCTCTTTGCGACCCCATGGACTGTAGCCCGTTAGGCTCCTCTGTCCATGGCATTTCCCAGGCAAGAATACCAGAGTGGGTTGCCATTTCATTCTCCAGGGGATCTTCCTGACCCAGGGATCGAACCCAGGTCTCCTGCATTGCAGGCAGATTCTTTACCATCTGAGCCACCAGGGAAGCCAAAAAATATTTACTGAGATCCATCATGGCAGCCAGTCAGAGTGCTGAGAAATGGCAAGGTGAGAAATAACTTATCTCTTCATTCAAGAAACTTTCAAGAGGAATTTTAAAAAAAAACCAACAAAACCAAAAACTGATTCATCAAGCTCTCACTACCTCCAGGTGCCACCGAGTTCAAGCTTGTATTCTTGTGGCAAGACAGGGCAATAAATTGAGAATCAAGTTGTTGGAGCAAGGAATGGCGATTATTCTGAAAGCTGGCCAACTGAGAAGATGATAGACTCATGTTCCAAGAGCCATCTTGCCTGAGTTAGAATCCAGACTTCTTTTATACTAAAAAGAGGGGGTAGTAAAGTCAAACATTTCCTGGTTCCAGTCAGCCTCTGGAGTGTTTGTGTTCATTTCTCCCTTCCTCAGTCATTTACCAAGTGGGCCTGGTCAGAAGGTTTCCTGGTGAGCTAAACAAAGGTATTTTAGTTTAACACTCATTACCTGGGAGGCACGGTTCTCAGAGATGGGCCATTATGTATGATTGAAGCTTACAGGCAACATCCCTTTAGTGATTAACGTGTAATAGAATACAAAGGCTCTTCCCTACTACACAGGCATGGGCCTGAGCTGGGTCTGAATCATCCAGGCCTGATTCTGACCTAGTAGCACACTCTCCCAGAGAAGGCAATGGCAACCCACTCCAGTACTCTTGCCTGGAAAATCCCATGGACGGAGGAGCCTGGTAGGCTGCAGTCCATGGGGTCTCGAATAGTCGGGCACGACTGAGAGACTTCACTTTCCCTTTTCACTTTCATGCATTGGAGAAGGAAATGGCAACCCACTCCAGTGTTCTTGCCTGGAGAATCCCAGGGACCGGGGAGCCTGGTAGGCTGCTATCTATGGGGTTGCACAGAGTTGGACACGACTGAAGCGACTTAGCAGCAGCAGCACACTCTCCCGGCTCAGAACTGCAGTAACTTGCAGTACAATCTAGGAATGTGAGCCTATAGCTTGTGCAGTGATCCCACACGCCAGGGATTCCTGGATGGGCCTGCTGTCATATTCTCTGCACCTGTTCTCCAAAAGGCAATTGTACCAGTGACAGAGAGCCTGAGTCCCAATTACTGCTCAGAAAATGTGGTCATCTTAAGGAAAAAAAGACCGTAGTCCAGGGAGAAATTGTTTCTAGCTGGAGAGGCTGGGGGAGCCTTCTTGGAGCAAGTGCTTTTGACACCAGGCTTTGAAGGAACGGTGGAATTTAATCAGAGGAGACTGGGGAAGAACATTCCAGATGGAAGGACCAGCTTGAATGAAGGGCCAGAGATGGGAGCATCTGGGCCCCAGAGGGGACCATGGGCTGGCTGGTGGCCATCGGGAAAGTGGCCACATCCCAGGAAATGTGCCCTCTGGCAGGAATGGGAGCCTTGGGCTAAAAATATGACGCTTGGGTCTGAACAGGCAGCCTGGGCCCCACACAGACCTTGGCGTTCACATCTAGGTCTCAGCACCTCACACAGAAGGGCTTAAAAGCAAGGTCTCCTCTGAGGGGCTCATGCCAAAGGGAGCTCAGGGCTGGAGTGCTGTCGATTTCTCAACACCACCCCTGAGTCTTACAAATTTGCCCTCCGTTTTCCACCACGGAGAGAGACCCAGGAGAGAAAACGAGCCAAGACTGGGGAAGAAAAGATGTGTGAAGATAAGATTTAAAACCTGGCAACTGTGGGACTTCCCTGGTGTTCCAGTGGCTCAGACTCCAAGCGTGCCGTGCAGGGGACTGGGTTTGATCCCTGGTCAATGAACTAGATCCCACATGCCACGACTAAGACCTGGTGCAGCCAAATAAGTACATATTTATTTCGTTAAAAACTTGGCAACCTCGGCTGAGAGAAGAGGGTGAAAAATCTGAGGGATAGGGCTTCCCTGGTGGCTCAGTGCTCCTGCCAATGCCGGAGACTCAGCTTCGATCTCTGGGTGGGGATCTTCCCCACCCAGAGAAGGAAATGACAACACGCTCCCCTGTTCTGGCCTGGGAAATCCCATGGACAGAGGATTCTAACAGGCTACAGTCCATGGGGTTGCAAAGAACTGGACACAATTTAGCAACTGATCATGAAGGAAAGGGAAAGGAAAGAAGAAATTCACTAAGGAGGCTTCTAAATGAAGATGGGATGGCAAGTACCAAAAAAGCAAGTACCAATGGCAGGATTCCTGAATTGTGGTCCTCTTTCCCAATGAGAATCTTCCCACTTTTGAATCTTTCTCAGCATGGAGCCTGAGAAGCCATACCAACTGATGGAGTTGACACGTGACCAGGAGGTAAGACCAAAGAATAAAGGAAGGTCACTGGCAGGAGAATTTAGGAATCAGGTCTTGCCCTCTGTGGCAGGATTCCAGAAATGTGGTACTAGAGAAATAATAGATCTCAAAATCTAACTTTCTGATGCAAAAGGGAGAAGAAAACCCAAACTGAGGAAAAAGAGTATTTGCTAACCATATATCTGAAAAGGGTCTGATATCCAGAACATCTAAAGAACACATCTCAGTAACAAAAAGACAAACAACCCCATAAAAATGTGAGCAAAGGACTTGAATAGACATTTCTCCAAAGAAGATATACAAATGGCCAACAAACATATGAAAAAAGGCTCAACATCATTAGCCATCAGGGAAACGCAAATTAAAAGAACAGCGAGATACAGCTTCATACCCTCTGGGATGCCCGTATGGAAAATAACAAGTGTTGGTGAGGATGGGAATGTATTGGAACACTCATATACTCCTGATAGGAATGTAAAATGGTGTACCTGCTTAGTAAAACCGGATGGAGGGCACTAAAAACATTAAACATAGAATTATCACATAACCCAGCAACTCTATACCGAGGTGTTTACCTAAAAGAGTTGAAGACAAGAGGTTCGAAGAAAAGCTTATGCAGGACTGTTCATAGCAGCCTTATTCACAGTAGTCAAAAGGTAGAAGCAACCCAAATGTCCATTAGCAGCTGAGTAGATAAAATGTGGTAGACTCGTGTGCTCAGTTGCTCAGTCGTGTTCAGTGCTCTTTGGCCACATGGACTGCAGCCCGCCCAGCTCCTCTGTCCATGGAGTTCTCCAGGGAAGAATACTGGAGTGGGTTGCCACGTCCTGCTCCAGGGAATCTTCCTGACCCAGGGATGGAACCCACATGTCTTGCATCTCCTGCATTGGCAGGTGGATTCTTTACCACTAGTGCCAGTGAAATATTATTTATTTAACTATTGAAAGAAGTACCGTTAGGTGCTATCACATGGAGGAACTTTGGAAACATTACACAAAGAGAAAGAAGCCAGATACAAAAGGCCATATGTTACATAATCCCATTTACGAGACATACCCCAGATAGGCAGATCCACAGAAACAGAAAGCAGATTAGGGTTGCCAGGGGCTGGGAGGAGTGGGGATGGGGAGTGACTGCTTAATGGGTGTGGGATTTCCTTTTGGGGAGGATGAAACTAGATAGAGGTGAAGGTTGCGCAACATTGCCAATGTACGAAATGCACACGTGTTAGAGTAGTTAAAATATTCAACTTCATGGCATGTATATTTTACCACAATAAAAATATTCCTCATTTGAAATGGCCCTTTTGCTGGGATCTTGGTCAGTTATGTTACTGCCATCTGTTCACATGCATATATTTATTGTTTTAATTTTAAAGAACTATCTGTTTATTTATTTGGCTGCCCCGGGTCTTTTATTTAGTTTTTAAAAAGCTCCAGGTCTTTTATGTAGTTCCAGCACATCTTTCTGGGGGGCATGCAGGATCTTTAGTCACAGCATGAGACGTTTAGTTGTGGCATGTGGGATCTAGTTCCCAGCTCAGGGGTCTAGTTCCTGGACCAGGGATGAAACCCAGGCCCCTTGCATTGGGAGCACAGATCTCAGCCACTCGACCACCAGGAAAGTCCCTTGTGTATCATTTAGGTTTCCAACCTGCCTGGTGATATTTAAATTTTAAGGGAAATACACACTTTATTTCTAAATGGCTTATTCATCTGAGTCCAAGGGGAAACGGGATTTGTGGAGTCAAGGACACTTTCTCCTATGGCATCTGAGGAGTCTCCTGGGTCCCCATTAGGAGTAGATGGCCTAATGATGATGAGGCTGGCAAGCTGACGGCAGTCAAGTGGATGGCAGGTCTATATTACAGCCCAGTCTGAATAGCCATAGCGGTCGTTTGTCTTTCAGGAGAATGGTGATC
Source organism: Oryx dammah (assembly GCF_014754425.2). Classification (NCBI taxonomy): domain Eukaryota; kingdom Metazoa; phylum Chordata; class Mammalia; order Artiodactyla; family Bovidae; genus Oryx; species Oryx dammah. Next base: position 100,312,172 of record NW_024070209.1, on the reverse strand, counting down.
ACTGAGAAAAGCAGCCAGTTCAGCTGGCAACTGAGTCACACAAATGGCTTTCTTGGAGACGACCAGAGCTCTTTGTTCTGCCTCAGAGAAGCGCATTTGTGTACTTCCCATTTTGTCAGACAAATACTAAAAAGGTACGTCCTTCAGAGTTGAGCTTTACTGAAATTTTACGGCTTCATCAGTGTCATTCTAAAGCAGAAGTGGCCTTCCTTTTTTTCTGCAAAGAGCATGGCAATGCAGAATGCAACTTTTAATAGTACCATTTGGAGCTACGGCTTTGATTCAAGCTAGGCAGCCAGCAATTTTACCCACCATAGTAACTGTCTACACAGTGAAAAAGCAAATAGTGTCTTAGCATTATTATGAAAATGGTTTTGACTCTTCTAGGTCCTTAAGAGGTGAGGGGTCTGTAGGCCACAATTTGGAAACAGTGTGCCTGAGTGTGTTTCTCTTCTCATAATTTAAAAGCAGAAAAAGGAACTCCCTGGTGATCTAGCGGTAAGGACTCTACTTTCACTGCCAAGGGCACTTTCAATTTCTGTTTGAGGAATTAAGATCCTACAAACTGGGCAGTCAGAAACAACAACAGAAATAAAAGTAGCGGCTACCCTGGTGGTCCAGTGACTAAGACTCTGCTCTCAACACAGGGGGCCCAGGTTCAATCCCTGTTGACAGGACTACATCATACATGCCCCAGAGAAGATCAAAGCTCCCTTGTGTTGCAACTAAGACCAGATGCAGCCAAATAAATAAATATTTTTTAAAAAATTTAAAAAGCCGAACAGATAAAAACTACCAGAAGCAGGCTCACGTAGAGTTACTTTTTGAGCACATGAGTCATAGTGCATGCGTGCAATGAAATTTTTTGAATCTTGAGGAATGGCTGCCGCCTACAGGGCTTACTACATGCTAGGTGTTGTGCTAAACAGTCCACATACCTTGTCTCACTGAATCTGTCATCCCCATTTTACAGATGAGAAAAGCAAGGCTCAGAGAGAGTAGGTAAAAGCCAGCACAGCTGACGATGACCAGATCCATGAGTCAAACCCAGTTTTGCCTGATTTCAAGTCATTATGCCATACTGAATTTGTTTGGCAGCAGAATCTTTGGTGTAGCATTAGATGAACAAAAAGAAAGGAAAATAATTAGAGGAAAATTTAAGACAATTTTGGAAATAAGTTTGAATAACTAGGATGTCTGCATAAATATGTTTACTTCCTAGTTAACACAGTGAATGAAAACTTGATGGTTCCATTTGCCTGGGCCAGTGGGTTAGCAGCTAAGTGTATAGCTGGTCTAAAGAGGGTATACCAAGAATGATGGGGAATTCACTGGAGGTCTAGTGGTTAGGACTCAGGGCTTTCATTGCCATGGCCTGGGTTCAATCCCTGGTCAGGGAACTAAAATTCTGCAAGCAGTATGGCACAGCCAAAAAAAAGGATTGATGGGAGATAATGAGGGCAGCAAGCCCCTTCTCACAAAGGCTGGGTGTGGGTGTCCAGAATTGTATCATTCCACCGGAGGAGTAGACACAAACAATAGCCAGAGAGGGGAAATGAGATGCCGGTGGGGCCCAGATGCAGAATGTGAAATGTAGCAAGATTCCACTGCAGGGGGCTCAGTGTCGATCTCTGATCCAGAAATTAGGATCTTGCATGCCACAGGCAAGGCCAAAAGAAACAAAAATGAAATAGCAAGAATAATGAGATGATTGGGCTGTCCTGGGTTTGGTCCCCACTGGTCAGGGGCCACACCTGCAAAAGTTCTTCTAGAGCAACTTGTTCAGTCACTAAGTCACGGCTGACTCTTTGCGACCCAGTGGACTGCAGAACGCCAGGCTTCCCTGTCCTTTACCATCTCCCAGAGCTTGCACAAACTCATGTCCATTGAGTCGATGATGTCATCCAACCATCTCATCCTCTGATGCCTGCTTCTCCTCCTGCCTTCAACCCTTCCTAGCATCTGGGGCTTTTTCCATGAGTCAGTTCTTCCCATCAGATGGCGAAAGTATTGAGCTTCAGCTTCAGCATCAGTCCTTCCAATGAATATTTAGGATTGATTTCCTTTAGGATTGACTGGTTTGATCTCCTTGCTGTCCAAGGGACTCTCAAGAGTCTTCTCTAACACCACAGTTCGAAAGCGCCTAGATTGGCTAAGAATGGCTTTTCCCTGAGAAGCTTAACTGAGTCACTCCTGAGGCTGTACCTATTCTTTGCAGGGGAAGAATTAACCAGTGAAACACCAGATGATGGTCTTGTCAGGTGTTCATTAATGCCGCAGGCCAAACTCCGTGGACTTCTGAAATATGATCTTATCCCTCCTGACCTCTCCAGGCTCATCTCTCACCCCATTACTTTCCAGGGTCATAGCTTTCGCCAGCCGACTTGGTACCATGTGTTCCTTTTGCCTGGAACAAACTGTCCCTGGACCCGCACAACCTCCTTTGCCTACTGGAATCCTACTCAACCCTCAACACTCAGGCTGGACATCACCTCATGTTTTGTTTTTAAGGTTCCGTGGTTTAGTGTTTTTTGATTAATTTTGTTTGTTTGTTTTGGCTGTGTGGCATGGCATGCAGGATCTTAGTTCCCCAAACAGGGATCAAACCTGTGCCCCCTGCAGTGAAAGTTTGGAGTCCTAACCACTGGACCATGAAGGAATTCCCATGAATATCACCTCTTTTAAGAACACTTTCTTGTTGACACCCACCTCCAAATTACCATAGTGTCATATCTCTATGCCTTGTTTGGCACTAGTCCCAGGATACCAAGGCTCACAAGACAGATATGATGCTCCTGGAGCTTATGGGCCAGTGTTTTATGCTGAAAATCCTGCTTGCTTGTCTTGCCCATTAGGCTATAAGATCCTCTGACTGGGATGGTGTTTGCGTGTTCACCACTACATCCCCAAATCTCACACAGTGCCTGGCACAGCCTAGGAGGGAGTTCAATAAATATTTGCTAAATAAATGAGGTAACGAAAAAGGAATCCGCAGAGGGTATGGAGAAAAGGGAACCCTACTACACTGTTGGTGGCAATATAAATTGGTACAGCCACTATAGAAAAGAGTATGGAGGTTCTCTAAAACACTAAAAATAGAGGTACTGCGTGTGTGTGTGTGTGTGTGTGTGTGTGTGTTTGTGCGCGCTTAGACGCTCAGTTGTGTCCAACTCTTTGTGACCCTTTGGACTGTAACCCACCAGGCTCTATGTCCATGTCCATGGGATTTCCCAGGCAAGAATACAGGCGTGGGTTGCCGTTTCCTCCTCCAAGAGATCTTCCCAATCCAGGGATCAAACCCGTATCTCCCCTGTCTTCTACTCTGCAGGTGGATTCTTTACCTGCTGAGTCATGGAGGAGGCGCAAGAGCTACCGTATGATCCAGCAATCCTACTCCTGGGAATATGTTCGAGAAACCTGTAATCTGAAAGGATACACGCACCCCAGTGATCACAGCAGTCCTATTTATAATAGCAAAGACGTGAAAGCAACCTAAGTGTCCGTCGACAGATGAATGGATAAAGATGTGGTACACGTATATGATGGAATATTACTCAGCCATAAACGAGCATGAAAGGATGCCATTTGCCTGGGCCCAGAGATTATCAGACTAAGTGAGGTAAGTCAGAAAAAGACAACTATCATATGATACCACATGTGTGGAATCTAAAACAATGATACACAAGAACTTATTTACAAAACAGACTTCAAAAAACTTACAGTTCCCCAAAGGGAAGAGGGATAGATTAGGAATTTGGGATTAACATATACACACTGCTACATTAAAATAATCCATAGGGACCTATTGTATAGCACAGGGAACTCTATTCAATATTCTGTAATAACCTAAATGGGAGAAGAATCTGAAAAAGATCAGATAAAGACTTGCCTCATAGTCCAGTGGTTAAGACTCCATGTTCCCAATGCAAGGAGCATGGCTTTGATTCCTGGTCATGGCACTAAGATATTGCAAGCCACACAACGTGGCCGAAAAAAAAAAAAAGAATAGATATATGTGTATGCGTGCATGCATGTGCCAAATTGCTTCAGGCGTGTCCAACTCTCTTGAGACACCATGGACTGTAGCCTTCCAGGGCTCCTCTGTCCGTGAGTTTCTCCAGGCAAGAGTACTGGAGTGGGTTGCCATGCTCTCTTCCAGGGGATCTTCCCAACCCAGGGATCATATCTACATCTCATTATGTCCCTTGCATTAGCAAGTGGCTTCTGGACCACTAGTGCCACCCAGAAAGACCATATATGTGTGTATGTATAACTAGATCACTTTGCTGTGCACCTAAAACCAACACAACGTTGTGAATCAATTTTACTCCAATATACAATTACAAGTTTTAAAAACAGGAACCCGTAACAAGGAGAGGAAAGGAGGAAAACCAGGTGAGCTAGGAATGTGATGAAGTAGGGAACAACTTGTGCCCCCATCTATGGAGAGTTACCCTCGCATCATTCCACAGGTGCCACGGGAGGGATCTGGGCTCCGTGGGTGTGGGACTCAGGACTAAGAGGGAGTGTACACAAAAGAAACAGCTCAAGGATGGGTTTACAGTCCTGCTGGGGGGCAATGTGTACACATTTAAAATGCCACCACCAAACAGCATACTTTTGAAATGTAGAACAAATCTTGTGCCAACTGAAGTCAGGAGAGTTGAGATTTCAAAAAAAAAAAGTATGATAAAAAGAGAAATGGCTATGTATTAGGTTGGCTCAAGGCTGTGACAAGCAACCCCAGCATTTTACTGGTACATTTCAATTCAAGTTTATTTTTTTATTTCTCCCACGTGAGTTTTCCTATTTCCTTCTGTTCCAAATGGAGCAGAGTTCAGGAATTCTGGAAATTCCTTCGGGAATTCAGGAACCTTCCATCCTCTGGTTCTACCATCATCCAGAGAAAGGCAGGTCTTGGAAGTGGTGCGTATTACTTCTGCCCACACTCCACTGGCTAGAACTCAGTCTTGTGTCCCCGCCTACCAGCATGGGAGGTTGGGAAATATAGTCTAATGGAGTGCCCTGGAGGAAAAGGAAGTGGGGATTGTTGAACACATTAGTCTCTGCTACAACAAAAATGATAGTTCTTTTTTCAAAAACTGAGAATCTACTAAATGTCAGGCACCGAGATAAATAAGTTACACTCATGTTGTCATTTTATCTGTACATCATCTCTCATTTGGTTGGATCCCTGGGTTGGGAAGATCCCCTGGAGGAGGGCATGGCAACCCATTCCAGTATTCTTGCCTGGAGAATCTCCATGGAGAGAGTAGCCTGGGGGGCTAACAGTCCATGGGGTCACTAAGAGTCAGACACAACTGAGTGACTAAGCACAGCATAGCACGCCTCTCACGCTTCCTCATGGAGGAGGAAACGGAGGCTCAGAAATTTAAGTACATTTTAAAAGGCTATCCTAAAGGAAATCAACACTGAATATGCATTGGAAGGACTGATGCTGGAGCTCCGATACTTTGACCACCTGATTCAAAGAGCCAACTCATTGGAAAAGATCCTGACACTGGGAAAGATTCAGGGCAGGAAGAGAAGGGGCGACAGAGGATGAGATGGTTGGATGGCATCATCGACTCAATGGACATGAGTTTGAGCAAACGCTGGGAGATAGTGGACAGGGGAGCCTGGTGTGCTTCAGTCCATAGGGTTGCAAAGAGTCAGCTTCGACTTTTTGTGACCAAACAACAACAGCAAGGAGGTGAGAGGCTCATGCTTGAAGAATAAATCAATGTGGAACCAGATCACTCTGACTCCAAACCCAGTAATTGAAAAGAAGTAAGGACAGATTAGCAGTAGGGAGCTGCTCTGACACTACACCTACTCACCCATCATTATCATTTAAGAGCTTATCCTGTGCTGTTAGGCATTGTTCTAAGCACTTTCATATTATTGACTCACTCCATCCTCCCCCAATCCCCTATGAGACAGATATTGTTAATACTCCTATTTTAACCATGAGGAAATTGCACAGAGAGGTTAACTGACTTGCCTGGGGTCATTCTAGGCAGACTTTCTCCAAAATATAGATGAAGCATTGCCACTCTCCTGTCTCTGAAGACAACAAATGGACTTGTAGGGCAAAGCCTGCAAAGTGAGGCGCTAGTAATCTGGGGAGAATTCCACCTGGTCCACTGGGGAAGAGGGAAATATGATCCTTTTATTCACCTTCTATTCTTTTCTTTTTGGCTGTGCCATGAAGCATGTGGGGTGTTAGTTCCCTGACCAGGGGTTGAATCTGTGCCCCTTGCATCTCTACCTTGAAAGGTGGAGTCCTAATCACTGGACTGCCAGGGAAGTCTTGATTCATCTTTATTCTTTTTTTTTTAAATTCACACAGGGAACTATATTCAATATCCTGTGATAAACCATAATGGAAAAGAATACGAAAGGGAATATATAGAGGTATAACTGAGTCAATGTGCTGGGGAGCAGAAATTAAACACAATGTTGCAGATCAACCATAGTTTAATTAAAAAAAATTTTTTTAATGAGTGATATTAAACTTTGCCAGTATGTATTACATAGCTTGATCCTGTCATCCTCTCTCAGTAGAGAATCAATCTGTATACATATTAGTAAAATTTGTCTGTGTGTTCAGTCGTGTCAGGCTCTTTGAGACCCCATGGACTGTAGCCCACCAGGATCCTCTGTCCATAGAATTTTTCTGGTAAGGATACTGGAGCGGGTTGCCATTTCCTACTCCAGAGGATCTTCCTGACCCAGGGATCCAACCTGTGTCTTCTGCGTCTCCTGCACAGGCAGGCGGATTCTTTACCACTATGCCACCTTGGAAGTCCCCATACTACACTTGATCTTAGCCCAAAAGCCAAGAAGTGACTAGTAAAATTTAATATTACTGATTTTTTTTTTCTAGAATAAACAGAAGCAGTCATTGGATAAGGCGATCAGTGTGATATGTTTAGTTTTGGCTAAGCTAGCTTTCATAGTGTGGACAAGAGGTTTTAAAAGAGTCCTGTAAAGAATTAATGATGACGGGACGCCCACCTTAGGGAAGCCTCCAACCTAGCTGCCCCAGGCTCCATCACGCACGCGCAGAACCTCCGCCACGCAGAGTGGGAGGCGGGGCCCTGTGGCCACACCCCTTCAATTTCCCCCGCCTTCCCAGTTTCTTCCGGAGGCGTCCTTGGTTACTTCCCCTAGCGATTGGGCGAGCCGCTTGCGGTCGGAAGGACACAATTGGACAGAGCCGCCGCCTATCTACCGATGAGCATAGTCGATTGGCCGAGGTGCTGTGAGGGGTAGGCCAAACCTTCACGTTGTCCCGACGGCGACGCGAGGAGTAGGCTCGGGCCCCGGGTGGGCGCTTACTTGCCGGTGTTCCCCTTTGGGCGGCGCGGGTTGAGCCCTGGGCCTAGCGGGTGTGGGGCCGGTCAGGCGATGCGGCCCGAGGATGGAGGGGCCGGGGGAAGCCAAAGGTGCAGGCGAGGCGGGATGGCGGCCGCTGCCCCGGGAAGGACCTGCCTGGATGCCATCGGGCACCTTGGTGGAGGAGATTGCTGTCAAGGTAGACGTCGTAGTCTGACACGAGACCCCTGGCAGGGCACCCACTTTGCCACTGAACCTTGTTGTTTAGTCGCTAAGTCGTGTCTGACTCTGCGATCCCATGGACTGTAGTCCGCCAGTTTCCTCTGTCCATTGGATTTCCCAGGCAAGAATACTGGAGTGGGTTGCCATCTCCTTCTCCAGGAGATCTTCCCTGCCCAGGGATTGAACCCACATCTACATTGCAGGTGGATTCTTTACCATTGAGCCACCTGGGAAGCCACCGAGCCTAGGAAGCCCTAAGTGGTTTGGAACCCAGATTGGAGGAGTCTGCTCAAGCACATAGCCACAATCTGTCTGGAGCAGTTATAGGAAACTGGGTGAGACTCAGCAGGTGGCTTCTGTAGCAGAGGAATGACCTGCCCACCAGAGGTTTATAAGCAAGGAAACTCTGAAAAGACGAATCAAAAAGCTCTTTGCTAACAGCGAGCCCTTTCAGCCTATAAACTCATCTCCAGAGCCAAATGGAGGAATTGAAGACATTTGGCCAAGGGAGAAGGATCCAGGAGAAATGCAATCAGAAATCTGTGCACAGCTTCTCCAGTCTGAAGCTCTGTGACCAAATAAACCCTGTCCTGAACATAATTCTTGCAGAAGAACAAACATCTGGGGGAAATGAGCTTATCTGCCAGGATCATCTGGGAATTCCCTGGCAGTTCAGTGGTTAGGGCTTGGGCGCTCTCACTGCTGACCGGGTTTGATCCCTGGTCCGGAGCTGAGATCTCACAAGCCACCAGGCATGGCAAAAAAAAAAAAAAAAGTCATAACGCTGAAGAATTTAAATGGAAGGCTCCACCCAGCACCATAAAAAGCCAGACATTTTTCTGGATCAACAATTTGATCAGTGAGATGTCTGAGGCCCTAGGAGAGATTCGAGTCACTTTCTGGGAGAAGGTTTTTTGCAAGCTTACTCTGAGTTCTCAGTGATGCGCAGTGTACTTGCCTGTGGGATTACAGTGGTAAGAGTGACAACAGCAACAATCTGAATAAAGTGCAAAATTTCCGTGGTATCAGAGACAACAGAAAACAGTAACGATGGCGCTTCTTGTGATGCCCCTTGATTATATTTAATAAATGGGAGCGAACTTTCCCATCTAGTGGAAATCCCTGCAACAGCGCACCCTGGCCTTGAACAAGGGTAACGTATTCTCAAAAGGACATGCTGCTGCTGCTGCTAAGTCGCTTCAGTCGTGTCTGACTCCGTGCGACCCCATAGATGGCAGCCCACCAGGCTCCCCCGTCCCTGGGATTCTCCAGGCAAGAACTCTGGAGTGGGTCGCCTTTTTCTTCTCCAATTCATGAAAGTGAAAAGTGAAAGTGAAGTCTCTCAGTCGTGTCTGACTCAGCGACCCCATGGACTGCAGCCTACCAGGCTCTTCTGCCCATGGGATTTTCCAGGCAAGACTGGAGTGGGGTGCCATCACCTTCTCTTCAAAAGGACATAGTGATACTAAAAGGTGAGGTCCGTTAAGCCAGTCATCTTCATAACAGTATTTCCAAGAGACCCATGGGAACACGGGCACATAAAGAGGTGCCATATAAGACAGAAATAAGACAACAGGAAGGACTTCCCTGGTGGTCCAGTGGCTAAGGCTCCATGCTTCCAATGCAGGGGGCCCGGTTTTGATCCCATGCGCTGCAACTAAGAGTTTGTAAACCGTAACAAAGATAGAAGATCCCAAATGCGTCAGCTAAGACCCGGCACAGCCAAATAAATATACATATATTTTAAATAGACAACATGAACAGCATTCTACCTTATAGCTGTTTTGAAAATGCCCCCAAATCAGATCATTAAGAGCATTCTAGCTCATTCAGTTTTCTAGGAAGGTTAAAAACACTTGAGATTATTCTATCAGTACAGGACTAGCCATATTTTTACTTTTGTCACATAACCAAAGCTGATAAATCGGTGAGTTCTTCAGAACCAGCAGGGGGCATACATGCTGAAACATCAATCAGTTCAGTTCAGTTCAGTTGCTCAGTTCTGTGTGACTCTTGGGGACCCCAAGGACTGCAGCACACCAGGCCTCCCTGTCCATCACCAACTCCCGGAGTTTACTCAAACTCATGTCCATTGAGTCGGTGATGCCATCCAATCATCTCATCCTCTGTTGTCCCCTTCTCCTCCCGCCTTCAATCTTTCCCAGCATCAGGGTCTTTTCAGATGAGTCAGTTCTTCGTATCAGGTGGCCAAAATATTGGAGTTTCAGCTTCAACATCAGTCCTTCCAATGAATATTTAGGACTGATTTCCTTTAGGATGGACTGGTTGGATCTCCCTGCTGTCCAAGGGACTCTCAAGGTCTTCTCCAACACCACAGTTCAAAAGCATCAATTCTTTGGTGCTCAGCTTTCTTTATAGTCCAACTCTCACATCCATACACGACTACTGGAAGAACCATAGCCTTGACTAGATGGACCTTTGTTGGCAAAGTAATGTCTCTGCTTTTTAATATGCTGTCTAGGTTGGTCATAACTTTTCTTCCAAGGAGTAAGCATTTTTTAATTTCATGGCTGTAGTCACCATCTGCAGTGATTTTGGAGCCCCCCCAAATAAAGTCAGCCACTGTTTCCCCATCTATTTGCCCTGAAGTGATGGGACCAGATGCCATGATCTTAGTTTTCTGAATGTTGAGTTTTAAGCTAACTTTTTCACTCTCCTCTTTCACTTTCATCAAGAGGCTCTTTATTTCTTGGCTTTCTGCCATAAGGGTGGTATCATCTGCGTATCTGAGGTTATTGATATTTCTCCCAGAAATCTTGATTCTAGCTTGTGCTTCATCCAGCCCAGCAATAATAATAACTAATACTACACAGGGGGCTTCCCTGGTAGCTCAGATGGTAAAGAATCTGTCTGCACTCCAGGAGACCCAGGTTCGATCCCTGGGTTGGGAAGATCCCCTGGAGAAGAGAATGACAACCCACAAATACCCAAGGTTCTCTGTTTCCATGCAGGTCTGGGCATGTTCTGCATACACTGGTCCGTTGTTGTTGTTTCGTCGCTAAGTCATGTCTGACTCTTTTGCGATCCCATGGACTGCCAAGCTCCTCTGTCCATAGGATTTCCCAGGCAAGCGGGTTGCCATTTCCTTCTCCAGGGGACCTTCCCAACCCGGGGACTGAATCTGTGTCTCTTGATCCTGCTGCATTGGCAGGTGGGCTCTTTACCACTGAGTCACCTGGGAAGCCCAATGTTATATGTAGAAAATCCTAAAGAACCTAAAAATAAGCCTGTTAGAGCTAATAAATGAATTCAGCAAAGTTGTAGGATAAAAAAATCATCATTCAGATATCAGTTGTGTTTCTAGGTGCTGAAATGATCAATCCAAAAAGGAAATAAAGAGAACAATTGTGAATTTATAATCCCATGAAAAAGAAGAAAATACTTTGGAATAAATTCAGTAAAGAAAGTGTAAGGTTTGTACACTGAAAACTGCAAACTATTGCTGAAAGAAATGAAAAGAGAGCTATATAAACGGAAAGATGTGTCACTGGGTTAGAAGACTTCACTCTCATTAAGATGGTAATACTACCCAAAGAAATATACAGGTTCCATTCAGTTCCTACCAAAATATCAATGGTGTTTTTTAAAAAAATCTTTTATTCTTTTCTTGGTTGCTCTGGGTCTTCATTGCTCCGTGTGGTCTCTCTCCAGTTGTGGTGAGCAGGGACCACTTTTCGTTCCTACCAAAATATCAATGGTGTTTTTTTAAAAGAATCGTTTATTCTTTTCTTGGTTGCTCTGGGTCTTCATTGCTCCGTG